>NC_054744.1:23533141-23845141 GCF_018143015.1 Lytechinus variegatus | reverse complement strand
CCTGAGAACATTACTTATGAATAAATGAGATGAGCAAGAAAAATGTAGAATTACTTCAACGAAAAAGAGGAGACATATATATACCTGTAACAGAGAGCATTATACCAAGAATATGGATAGATGGAGCCCAAGGGGCGCATATTATTGGAAGGGCACATAATAGTCCACCGACCATCCCCATTGTCCGGGGTGTTGTCAATTTCACCAGTAACATCGTGATGGGAACTTGAAAGAGAAAAAAAAATAGATTTTTTTTTTAGTCATTATTTCAGACCTGGTTTATGATAATGTCGATCATTTTATGTTTGCCATATTTGTAGCGAACCCAAACGATTCTATCCGAACAGCAAGTTGACTTGAATCGAAATATAGGATATATTAACTGCAAGTCCTCATTTCCTTGCTCGCTGAGCTCGCTCGTATATTCATACGCACCTGCACACATGGCAGGTCGAAGTTTATCGTTAAATTACAAGAACAGTTCTGACCCACCCCCATTAAAATTTCTTTGCGATACTCGTATACGTACGTACGTACGTGTAGGCGATTATGGTGTTACCCATTTTCTGTACTCACCAGCGAAATACATAATCGTGCTGGGAAGACTCAAAACAAAGGCTGCAGTCTTGTAGTCGCTGTCGTACCGGACAACGACGTCGGGGATGAGGACCCCAAATGACTTGGTAATCCCGCCGTCGATGAATAGTAACAGGGACTTACTCATAAGGATGAAATATTTCCAGGGATCGGAAGAATCTTCATGCAGAGTTTCCGCCATTTTTTCCGGGTTGCATGAATAGCAAACAAGCAGCATAGGCCTATGGCTTAAATACAAAGTGAGTCAGAAAAAATGTCCCATCAGTTTGAAGTCTTTTGTCTGAAGTATGAACACTTAATCATCTATTTATTTATATATATATGTCCTGCTAGTGCAATCCACGCTTCATGGTTTGGTACCATTTTCATGTGGATCTGTGCAAGCGTGACTATGAGATAATCTCCTGGAGGTCGCAAAATCTCACCTGTGCCAAGTTTTTGGGTGAAGAATTCATTTTTAAAAAGAGTGAAATCATTCCACGCACATACAGCCCCACACCCGCCCACACACACATACACCAACCCACTTCCCCTCATAACACATCTTCTCTCTCATAAAGCAGTGATTAAATTTCCCTTTTGATGGTTATGTCTTTTGTTGACCAATTATGGAAAATTAGCGTATTGTTATTCTATCTTCAAAATGATTTGGAAATTACATGTTAAGCCCGGCGTCGATCCGGGGGGGGGGGGGCAAGGAGGCGATCGACCCACCAGTGAAAATATTGGGGTGGCAAGCATATCGTTTTGCCCCCCCCCCCCTCATAATTCCGTCAGTGCAAAATAAAATAGAATTGAAATTTTACACAGAAATCAACAAATTAACCAAACACAATATAAAATCTCGCTTTCACTTCTATAGTACAGTACAAAATCATGATTTCTCCGGGCTCTCCGCACGGCAAATTATTCCATCTATCATTGCAACTTTTGTTAAGGTCAGCCCTATATTTACGCAGGAATCTCATCACAGGCATAGAATTCTTTTCTGCTAATGAATAACAAGAAAATGGCAAGCCCCCTTTTTCCCGTAGGCTGATCCATGTGAGTTATGTATATCTCTGAATTAATTCTTAAAAACTACTTTAAAAAAAAAAACTTTCCATGAAAGTTGATTAAAAAAATCGGCTCGAAATTTGCGCTCGCATCAATTGTTAAAAATATATCAATCCATGCATTCTATTCATAATAAAAAGTGCTTAAAATGTCAAGTTTTCAGGCCTTAATATCAACAAATTTCGCGCTCTCATTAGGCTTATTAGATAACATAGTTACATACGCATCCTTTTTAGGATCACAAACATTGCTCAGAATGTGCAATGTTTATATATATATAGAGAGAGAGATTTTTTTTTATTTATATGTCTAACTTTGACAAAAGAGAGAGGCTGCAAGACGTAGCAATATTGTCCAACTCCATTATTAGGCCAAGCTTTCGACCGTGTGATCGGTCTTCCTCGGGGCTTTGAGGAACACAAAATAATATAAACGAAAATAAGGATGTCATGCAACATAAACACAATCTTAACAAGCGTGCAACGGAAACAAAAAACAAACAACAGAACACATGAAAACAATAGTTGTGTAATGTAAATAAAAATTAATAATGATTGAAGGAAACGGGTTTTTTTTTAGCTCAACCACCCGAACAGTTTCTATTATTAGGTGGGCAATGGGGTGTGAAGATGCCGTGGAGGAATGGCTGGGAGGGGGAGGGGTGTCATAAAATGTGGGGGACTTTAGTGTAAAGGATCGTTATATAGGTGCAGATAAATACTATGTAGGCCTATAAATATATCATTTTGTATACACAATATTCGGAATGAAATAAACAACAATATATGGAAATACTTGTGTAACTTATTGCACATGTGTTATATACTATAATACATACATACGAGTCATGTTAAATTGCCATATTATGCCCCTATACGCATCATAAGAAAGGGGGTTTGTTAGGGTGTGAGGAGATGGGTGGTTTGACGGTCTGTGGGGGTGTTTGTGTAATAAAAGTAATGCGAAGACGAGAATACAAAACTTTTGAACATATATATTATATATATATATATATATATATATATATATATATATATATATATATATACATATATATATATATATATATATATATATATATATATATATATATATATATATATATATATATATTTATATTTATATTATATATATATATATATACATAATATAAAATATGTGTGTGTGTTTGTTTGTGAGATCGAGCGCCTTTATAATTTGATTTATGACTCATGATTTTGCCCAAACTGAATAATGGATCAAAGCACCTGTGTGGTGGTGTCGTGGTGGTGTGGAGGTGCGTGTGCGTCTGTGTGTTGAAAGATGGGTAGCTTTTTTGATGCACAGAAGTTATAACTTTATCTACACTCTGCTTTTTCACCCATCAACTTGGCGGAACTGAAATTTTACAACCTTCAGGAGATTGTCTCATTGTCAGTTATGAATGCATAGATCCAAATAAAAATGGTTCCAAAATAAGCGGAGAGAATAGCTCTATCAGGACATATCAATAAATTAATATTTAATTGTTCGTAAATTCGTATTTCAGAAAAGACAACTTAACTGATGGAACAATTTTTCTGACTCGCTCTGTATATTGCAACTTAATTATGTTTATGCATTCATCCATCATGTCCATATGAGCATAGATTGTATTACAATGGGATTATAATAAAAGAGAAGAAAGCAAATACAAATTTGCCAAAGGAAACCGTTGATACAATAAAATTTCGGAGCACAAGAATTTATATAGGCACAAATTCATAACCCCGTGACGATTCATTTTTTTCATGCGGTTTGATAATATGTCTTCAGCACAAGCACTAGACAATAATGAATGGGCAGAACATTTCTACACACAATAATACTTTACATCTATAAAATCAAATAAAATATATGTATCTACCGTGTTATGACTGTAATAAGTGGCTCTACCATGAATAAACATAATTTGAAGAATCGATGGTAATTAGATTTGAGTTCATTTTCAGCTTTAAAGGCTTTAGGGGTATCAGGACCACTTTTTGCCTCCTGTACTGTTATGGACAGAAACGTGATGCAAAAACCAAGAATTGTCACTACTATACTCATGGTAAAGGAATCACACGCACAATAGGCATTCGTGTGTACATTAGGAATTTAACAAGAAATGAGTAGAGCATGCAATCAGATATGTGCATTTTTAGTCAAAACTCTAAATTCAAAGAAAACATAGTTTTGTATGCAATTGGCATTTTAAAGGGGAATCCAATAAAAAAAATTGTTTTTACAGGAAAAAATCAGTCAAGTTGATACGTGAAAGTTTGAACAATATCGGACCGGGGCTACTTAATTTCATTGACGAGTGGATACCATGCGAGACCATGGGATTTCGAAAAGCACCTTAAACAAGTATTTTCCATGTCCTGAAAATGCTCCCCTTAACAAGTATTGGAAACAAAACGGTACCCTTGACAAGTAATACCTGAATTGACCCTCTAAACAAGTACAACGATATCTTGATTGTTATGTAACGGATGTGATCACGGACGTCGGCTTTACCTTTACTTTCATTTGGTTTAGTACTCCATGCACACACCTCGCTCAAATCGAAACCTAAACACATAGTATTGGGACAAAAAGTACATCCTTAATAAAGTATTTTAGTGTTTTTATATACCCTCGCAAATTGGAACGTAAACACGTAGTTTTCCTAGCGAAATATATACCCTTTTCACTATTTAAGTGTTTTGACCACGTTTTTTTTTTATTTATGTATTTATTGGTATAAAATCAATCTCAAATCAATCAAAATATTTACAAGTGATCCATAATTGGAAACAATCATAATACATGTACATAATTATACAAAAATGGGGAGTGGTTGTGGCAGAATAAAAGAAGCATTACAAAATAGAATATTGTTCAGGCATGAAGGACATCAAGACATACAGTAAAAGTTATAATCAAGGGTAGGGGATAAACATACAAGTACATGTTACATTCTACTATGATCGAAAGATGGTCCTATAAAATTACAAGGGGGTTCAAATCTCAAAACGCCATTTCTTAAAATGAGTAGACAGTTTGTGATTCTTCTTTGCTAAAAAATATTCTATTTCTTTCTGTTTCTTAAAAAAGGATTTAAATTCAGATTTAAATTCAACAATATTAGGGAGACTATTATTGAATTTGCAGATATAACATGTATAAATATGATATTTCAATAACAAAAATAATATGTAACAAACCTGTCAGTACAAATCCCAAATACTTTTTCGAAATTGGTTACATTGAAGGTAACATTTTTACCTTTCTGGATTATCAAGGTAATGAGGTCCTGCCAGATTGGAGCAACTTTTTCGCAGTCGCAAAATAAATGTACCATTGTTTCCTCTTTTTACCACATAAAGTACAATAAGGCGAGTCTTTTCTTTTATTCTCTTAGAGAAAATCATTTAGGGCGATAGCTTTATGAAAAATTTTAAAGTAAAAGGACCGCAGTTTGGTATCAATAGTACACAAATAATTTGTATTGTGAACCTTTTCCCAATTAACGGTTAATGGTACAGGTAAATTATCACTCCAGTATGCATACCTCTTCTCAGGAATATGAGATCTAAGTAATAAATTATACACATTTTTAGGAACTTTTTTGAAACTTTTTTTTGACCAAAAATTAAACTTTCGTCTATCTGCAGGAGAAATTCCAAAATCTAATACTAACTCTTCAAAGATTTTATGACCTGGGAAGGGAGGATTAAATAAGTCTGAAATAGTAATTATATTTTTATCATACCAGGATGTATAGAAGAGACAAGGTTTGCTTTTTGAATGAATTAACCTGTTATACCAAAGCAGTTGACAAGCACTTAATTCAGAGAATTTATGATCGTAAAATTCTTTTGTAGCCTCTTCTCTGTAAAAGTACCAAGAACGTAAGGTATAAATCAGTCAATTGTATATTACCCAGTGATTTCAATACACTTTCTGGAGCATAAGATTTCCATAAAGGATCTTGATTAAATTTTTCATACATTTCCAATGAGCTTCAAAATTTTCATCAAGAAGATTCTTTACCCACATCATCTTCTGGGCTACTGCAAAGGAGAAAAGATCAGGGGCGGATCCAGCTTTCGCCAATAGGGGGGGGGGGCGATTTTAATCAACATTTTTCTCAAATGGCCGCTACAATCTTGCTTTTTTGTTGGTTTTTCACGGGGTAGTCCTTACTAAAGACTGAAGTTTTAAGTATATGTTACTTTTTATTGCTATAAACAATATAAGGTATCTCATGTGGTCTTAATATATAATGCAAGCGCGAAGCGCGAGCTAAATATCTTTAATATCTTATGTCCTTAGAACTGAAGATTCAGAGCAGTTTTTATAATCATGAACAAAGATAAGTATCCAACTAAACAATGCGAGCGCGAAGCGCGATCCGAAATTTTATCATATAGTAACGTGAAAAGTGACTCAATTAGGACTGTTTTTAGTGATTAATGAAGAGGATACAACTATCACCGAATAAATAATGAGAGTGCGAAGCGCGAGCTCAAAATTTCTGATATTCCGACCTGAAAAAAATGAACAGTCTAAGCCCGTTTTTATTTAAATAAACAAGCTGTGTGTCTCAAACAATTAAATGCGAGCGCGAAGCATGAGCTTAATTTTTTGATATACTGACATGATAAAGGAGCATTTTGACAAATTTTGGTAAGAATTTCCAAAGAGCATAGGTATCTCACAAATTAAACAATGCGAGCGCGCAGCGCGAGCCGAACATTTTGATACGCATTAACAATTTGTGTAAATCAAACAAAATAATGAAAGCTTGACGTGCTATAAAATTGTGTGCAAATTGATATCAGAACTGGATATATCGTACATTTTTGGTTATATATTAGTGTCATTTAACCCTCTTGAATGAGATTCATTACACAGGCGAAGCGCGAGCGAAAAAAAAATTATATAAAAAATCTATTTTTCAATTCTTCCCCTCACCTTTTTTTTTTTTTTTTTTTCCTTTCGGGGTCGGGCCGGTCGTTACGAGGCTGTAAATTACACATCATGGGTAAAATACCTTTTTCTTACTTTTCTTTCTGTTTTTCGTAGTTTCTATCAAGGTAAAGAGTACATTTTTTTCTGCAGGTTGTCAAAAAATAGGGGGGCCGGCTCGGCCCCCTCCTGGCTCCGCGCATGAAGTTCAATCATTCTCAGACCTGCCTGATTGTAATCATTGCACATAACCTTTCTTTGTACTCTATCCTTACCTCCATTCCAAATAAACTTGAAAAAACTGTATTCAACTTCTTAAAGAATGAAAGAGGTATTTTGATACAGAGTGCTGAAAGAAGGTATATCAACTGTGGCAGCACAAGGGTTTTAATCACACATATTTTACCAATTAAAGACAGATTTCTCATTCTCCAGCAATTTATGGTTTGTTCAGTTCTTTTCAATTTATCTTTGTAATTTATATCAAAAATTGAATCAACATTGACAGAAAAATTCCACGATCAGTATAAGGAAAATATTGGCAACCTATTTTAGAACCAATCCAAATTACTTCGGTTTTACTGAAATTAATTTTACACCCGGAATATTGACCAAATTTAAATAAAGTTTCAAAAAGATGATCAAAAGAATTATCAGAGCCATCCAAAAAACACACAGAGTCATCAGCGAATAAAGATATTTTGATCTCTTCGTTCTTTATCGGAATACCCTCGATATAATCATTTTGACGTACAGATAGGGCCATGATCTCTATAACAAGCAAAAAAAAAAAGATAGGGAGAAATGGGGCAGCCTTGAAAAATACCTCTTTTCATCGATATACGTTCAGTTAGGAAACCATTATTCATGACATAAGTTTGCCTAGCAGAATATAGAGTTTTAATTGAATCAATAAACCACTGGCCAAAATTAAATTGCTTTAAGGTTTGATAAAAAAAAAACTGTATTCAACTTCTTAAAGAATGAAAGAGGTATTTTGATACAGAGTGCTGAAAGAAGGTATATCAACTGAGGCAGCACCAGGGTTTTAATCACACATATTTTACCAATTAAAGACAGATTTCTCATTCTCCAGCAATTTATGGTTTGTTCAATTCTTTTCAATTTATCTTTGTAATTTATATCAAAAATTGAATCAACATTGACAGAAAAATGTATACCTAAATATACGCTAGTTAGGAAACCATTACTCATGACATAAGTTTGCCTAGCAGAATATAGAGTTTTAATTGAATCAGTAAACCACTGGCCAAAATTAAATTGCTTTAAGGTTTGATACAAAAAATCATGAGAAACACTGTCAAATGCCTTTTCGATATCAATTAACAAAATAGAGCCTGGAATATCATATGATTCAGTATATTGTAGAATATCCAAAATTAAACGAATATTGGAACCGATGTTCCTACCTTTCATAAACCCCGATTGGTCAGTGTGAATAAGATCGCATATACTGCGATTAAGGCGATTAGCTAAACATTTGGCCAAGATTTTATAATCTGTAGTTAACAATGTAATTGTACGATAGTTTTTAGCAAGCAGAGGATCTTTATCCTTCTTAGGTAATAGAGTAATTACTCCATTCATCTGAGAGGATGACAACATTCCACTTTATAAAGAAAAAATATGAGGAGCTCATCAATAAATCACAAATGTCTGGCCAAAACACAATGTAAAATTTTACAGGAAGACCATCAAAACCAGGAGTTTTATTCATATTCATGGACTTAATTACATCACATATTTTCTGTTTGGTAAGAGGGGACTCCAATGCTTGTTTTTGTTCATTGCATAATTTTGGAATATCAAGTTTATCAAAAAGAGATTCATTTATATCGTCTTCATCAATTACACCTTGAACATCCTCTTGAACAGAATATAAATTACTATAAAAAAAATTGAATTTCTCTTAAAATTCCAAGAGGTTCTGTAATTAACTTGCCTTCATTATCTTGGAGTCTACTAAATTTTTTCTTATGCCAACCTATATTCTCTAAATTGCAAAAATATTTAGAACTTTTCTCTCCTTCTGGCCACCGAACTCTGGAACTTATAATTCGTCCCTTTGTTTCATAATCATAAATTCTATTCAATTTTTCCTCATGCTCTTCTAACTGTGTGAGTATATTGTCATCTACAGCGGATAAATTAGACATTTCTGTTCTAATTTTATCGATATCTAATTACAATTTTTTTTTTTCACTATTTCTTTCTTTCTTTTTTCTCGAAGAATATTCAATACATACCCCTGTAATGTAAGACTGAAGTGCATCCTATATAGTATTGGGATTACATGGTTTTCCTTAAATTCTTTGATAGTATCTTTAACTAAGTTGACGAATTCTGAATCATAATGTAAATAATGGCAATTTAGTTTCCAAAACCCCATACCCCTCTATGGTTGATTATCGTTAAATGCAATTTGTACAAGGGAATGATCCAATTGTATTCCAGCGAGAATTTTGGAGGATACACAATTATCTAAAAAAAAATTACTAGAAATCAAAATAAAGTCTAATCTGGACAAAACTCTAGGACTTTTTTGGTGTCTTGTATATTGCCGTAAATTGGGATGAAAGTGTCTCCAAACATCAACCAAACCATATTCTTCCATAACAAGGGAAAGCATTTCACTGTTTTTCTTATTTGAATCCCGGGGGGGGGGCCAGTTCCATTCACGAGTGGATACCATGCGCGACCATGGGGTCTCGAAAAGCACCCTAAACACGTAATTTCCATATTCTGAAAATGCACCCCTTAACAAGTATTGGCGTGTGAAACCCTACCCTTAACAAGTTGGAAACAAAACGATACTCTTGGCAAATATTCCCTGAAATGAACCCCTAAAGAAGTACAGGAATGTTTTATTGTTACGGGTCCTTCGGTCATCGGCTTTACCTAATTTGGTTTAGTACGACCCCACCTTCTACACCTCTCGCAAATAGGACTCTAAACACGTAGTGTTGGGGCAAAAAGGACATCCTTTATAAAACATTTTAATTTTGTTTTATCATCCCCGCAAATTCGACCCTAAACACGTAATTGTCCTAGCGAAATAGATACCCTTTTTTCATTATTTTTGTGTTTTTGACACCCTTATCACGTTACGTACGTAACGTGCCCTATCGTGAAAAAGACATCCTTTTTACGTGTTTTTTTGGTCGCGCATGGTATCCACTCCTCAATGTAAGTGGCCCCCCGGGATTTGAATGCTGGGATCTTGTTCCTTGATAATCTAATGGGCTAATTCCAGAATTAAAATCTTCACCTACAATCAATATAGGGCTATTTAATTTATCAATTTCTGCAAACACATGTAACAAAAAATCGGGGTCATCTTTATTGGGTGCATAAATATTAACCAGGGTAACATGAAGTGTTTTGACCACGTTACGTATTAACTTGCCCTTTTAATCAAGCATGGCATCCACTTAGTCTGCAGGCACAGACCCTCATTGGAACTTTGATCAACAAGTGTGCCTCCACGCAAAGACTAGCACATAAAACTTGAGAGCCTTTAGTACACAAGGCATGAGTAGGCTGCACATTCAGACCCTTATTTCGAGTGAAGGGTTTGCCCAGCAGACTAGTATCCACTCGTCAATGGAAGAAAAAAAGGAGGGAGAGAAGAAGAGAAAAAACGGGGAAAGAGAGTGAGAATTAAGGGAAAAAAGGGAAGGGGGACGCCAAATCGACATGATCGATGTTCGACCTAGGGGGCGCCTATTGATGTTCGACAAAGGAGCGCCGAATTAATTTTAAACCGGGGGCGCCAAAATTATTTCTGACCTAAAGGGCGCCAAATTGATGTTCAACATAGGGGGAGGCGCCGAATCATGTTTTTTTTTTAGGGCGGCGAATCGATGTTCGACGTAGCTGGTGGCGCCGAATTGATCTTCGACATACGGGCGCAAAATTATTGATGTTCGACATAGGGGCGCCGATTTGATGTTTGTCCTGAGGTGCGAAATTCATGTTCAACCTATAGGGAGGGGTTTCCAAAATCATATAAGACCTTTAGGGCGCCAATATGATGTTTGACCGGGGCGCCAAACTCATGTTTGCTCGCATCAAATGCTCAGTTAGATGCCCATCCTGTTCACGATTGCCAAAAGTGCTTATATAAGTCTAAATTTTAGGTCAGAATATAAAAATTTTCATCTCGCTCTTCGCGCTCGCATTATTGTTTACTTTGAACATACCTTGAACATACCTTGAAGTGCCGCACTGCCATCTTCACGTAGGTAGATATTAGTGTGGCAGGGTTTGGGGGGGCTTTGTAGCCCATTAATAACCCAATTTGGATAGTCTCTATTTGAAGCTGAGGGGTGAGGACGATTTGATAGCTTCTTCAGGAAGTTTATTCCAGCTATATATTACTCTTTTTCTAAAAAAGTGTTTCCTTATGTTCAGTCTGGAATGCGTTTTTTGAGCTTTTGAGAATGGCCTCTGGTACTCTGATACGTTGCTTTCTGGAACATGAAGTCAGGACTGATGTTGTCGATCTGTGACATTATACGGTAGGCTTCAATGAGATCACCCCTCTTTCGCCTATGTTCCAATGTTGTAAGGTTTAGTCTTTTCAATCTGGATTCATTAGGTAGAAGTTTAGTAGCTCTAGCCTGCACCTTTTCAAGGACTTGAATGTCTTTAGATAAATATGGGCACCAAGCTTGCATACAATAGTCCAAATGTGGCCTGACGAGTGATTTGTAGAGTTTTAGGATTACATCTCTGCTTCTGTCAGTGAAATTCCTCTTGATCATTCCCAAAACTCTATTGCCTTTTAGTCCAGGATAGGCCCCATAGAAAATTGACCAAACCTTGTTTTTTTATATATACAATATTTTTTGATGGTTTCTTGTCAATTCGAGGGTGCTGATTACGAATCTGGATGATGCCACTCGTGTAACCCTGAGCATTTTCCGCAAATTGGCAAAATCCAATATGGCCGCCAAAAATATGCAAATTACCCATGAAACTCATAAAATTGTCCTCATAATGACTGTGAAATGCATGAAATTGTGTGGCAGGAGTGAAATACAATCTTAAAACATAATTTTTGACAAAATATTTATTTTCCCGATATTCAAAATGGCCGCCATAGGCCATTGTATACACTATCATGTACAATATGAAAAGGGAAAACTAGTTTTCACAAAAATGAGCACTAAACTGCAAAAATCGCGATGTATGAACGAAGTTATATATGAAAATCATCATTACTAATGAGATATATTATTTATTATGTCAAATATTGGAACATTGCTATATTTTGGTATCTAAAATAGCCGCCACTGGCCCAAAGAGTATTATGTACAATGACAATGGCCGGGGCCAAAAAATGACATGATTGAGCATTAAAATGCAGATTATTAAGATGAACGAGTGGAATACTGACTAAAAACATAATTGTAATATGCCATTTATGTGGTAAATGCTGTATTTTGACATTCAAAATGGCCGCCATAGCCCCTATATTGATCATGTACAATGCGAAAAGGGAAACTAATTTTCACACGAGTAAGAAACATAAAATGCATGTAATTGTGATCTATGAATAGAATATTGTCTGACAACATGTTTTATAGCAAGACATATCATTTCTTTTGTCAGGCATGAGATAAATACTGTATTATGAAGTTCAAAATGGCCCCTACAGGCCCTAACAGTATTATCTACAATGTGAATTGGGACGTATAATTTTGTAAGAATTTGGATTGGCTTGACTATGACATCCGTATAATCCTGTTGTATGAGTAAAATGTTATTTGAAAACATTTTTTTTAATCATCGCATTTCATCTTCCATATAGGTAATAAATACTGTTTTTAGACATTCAAAATAACCTCTACAAGGCCTAAATAAATTATGTAACATGCGAACAGGGAAACTAATATTCACAAGAGTAAGAATCATAAAATGCATATAACTGTGATGTACGGGTAAAGATATTGTCTAGAACATTATTTCTAACTGAAAACATCACATATGGGTCGTGGACATGGTGGAGGTAATAAATGCTGTACTTTGAAATCCAAAATGGCTACCGTAGGTCCTAAAAGTATTGTGTACATTGTAACATGGGACGTATAATTTTGACAGAATTTGGCTTCACTTGACTCTAAATATTGCATATAATTGTGAATTGTGATGTAAAGGTGAATTATCGTCTAAAACCATGGTTTCTAACTAGATATATCATAATGTTATGTAATTAAGGTGATAAAATGCTGCATTTTTCAATTGAAAATGGCCACCAAAAGCACTATATACAATTTGGGTGGAGACAAATGATATTCACAAAAAGGGCATATGACAGCCATTTTGAATGTTGAAATACAGTATTTATCACCTAAATTACATAAGATATTATATATTTTGTTATAAATCATGTCTTCAGACAATATTCCACTCATACATCACCATTTGACCAAGCAAAGCCAAATTCTGTTCAAATGATTTGTTCCCATTCATATTGTGTATAAGTACCGTAAGGGACTGTAGTGGCCATTTTGACTTTAAAATAACCGTATTTATCACCTAACTGGCAGAATAAATGATACATCTTAATAGAAATTATGCTTTCAGACAAAATTTAACTCATAGATCACTATTACGTGCATTTATGGTGCTCACTTCTGTCAATATTGGTTTCCCACTTTGCATTGTACATAATACGGTTAATGTCGAGGGCGGCCATTTTGAGAGTCGAAATACATTATTTAACACAAACTTGAAACCTGAATGATATATTTCGTTAGAAAATACGTTTTAGACAGTATCCAGTTAATTTATCACATATATATGCATTTTAGCGCTCAATCTTGTGATTTCTTTTCTCCCATTTCTCATTGTGTATAATACTTTTAGGGCATTTGGCAGCCATTTTGAATATCAGAATACAACATTTACCACATACATAGCATATTGATAATATATTTCGTTAATAATTATGTTGATAGTCAGTATTCCAATTGTTTAATCTTCATAATAAGCATTTTAGTGATCACTCTTGAGAATTTTTTGGCTCCCATTGCAATTGTACGCAATACTGTTTGGGCCAGTGGCGGCTATTTTGGATATCAAAATACTGCAATTTTCCCATATATGACATTACAAATTATGTATCTCGTTAGTAATGGTGATTTACATGTATTACTTCGTTCATACATCGCGATTTTTTGCAGTTTAGTGCTCATTTTTGTGAAAATTAGTTTTCCCTATTCATATTGTACATGATAGTGTATACAATGGCCTATGGCGGCCATTTTGAATATCAGGAAAATAAATATTTTATTAAAAATTATTTTTTAAGATTGTATTTCACTCCTGCCACACAATTTCATGCATTTCACAGCCAATGTGCGGACAATTTTATGATTTTCATGGGTAATTTGCATATTTTGGCGGCCATATTGGATTTTGCCAATTTGCAGAAAATGCTCAAGGTTACACGAGTGGCATCATTCAGATTCGTAATCAGCACCCTCGAATTGACAAGAAACCATCAAAAAATATTGTATATATAAAAAACAACGTTATGCCTCTTCTATCCTGGACTATTTCTTGGCAGCTGCGGCACATTGGGTTGAAACCGTAAGAGACTTATGTATCCATACACCAAAATCCTTTTCTTCCTCGGTTTCTCGAAGACTGTCATTTCCCATATGATATGTGTGATGTGGGTTGTGGAATCCTAGATGCATAACACCACACTTATCAGCATTGTACTTCATCTGCCACATTTCTGCCCCAGTATTTAAGTGGTTTATGCTATCAATATACTCAATATCTTCTTCATTGGCCACTGGATGGACAAGTTTTGTGTCATCTGCGAACATGCTGATGGTTGATCCGTTGTCAATGTAGCAATTCATATCGTTCATATCAGGAAACAGACTGGTCCCAAAACAGAGCCTTGCACAACAGAGCTTTTGACATTTTCCCAGTCGGATTCTGCTCCCTGAGTGATGACTTTTAGTGTTTCCTTCCAGAAAGCCAAGCCTCGATCCAGCCTAAAACCTTTCCATCAATTCCATGAGCTTTTATTTTAGCAATCAGTCTTTTGCTGAGGGACAGTATCGAAGGCTTTGGCAAGATCTAAATACATCACATCCACTCGAATGCCATCATCTGCAAATCTGGTTAGTATCTCTAGGTGCTCAAGAAGATTTGTTGTACAAGACTTTCCCTTCCTAAAGCCATGTTGAGAATCATGAATTAACTTATGCTGGTCTAGTTGCTGTGTTATTTGGTCTCTAAGTATACTTTCCAGGACTTTGCCAATCACAGATGTGAGGCTTATTGGTCTATAGTTCCCCGGTTTGGCACGTGATCCCTTCTTAAAGATAGGGACAATATGGGCTATCCTCCAATCTTCTGGGACTGAACCTGTTGCAAGCGATTTATTGTAGATCAAGGCAATTGTGTTACATAGTTCATCTGCCAAGGTCTGAATCAAAATACAAGGGGGATACCATCCGGACCTGCTGCTTTCGATGGATCCAGTTTTACATGTCTTTCTTTCACATCTTCTTCTGTAATAGTAAGATAATTCAGTTTCTCATTCTCTAGTCCTTTAAAGATTTTCTGTGGTATTGGTACTTAATTCGTCTCTTTCCACTGTAAAAACTGAAGCAAAGAACTTGTTCAGGGTATTTGCAGTTTCTTGTCCAGGTGGAATAGTATTCCCGTTATCATTTTTTAAGGGCCAACTGAATCTTTGACTTTTTGCTTAGATCTCACATAAGTGTAAAAACTCTTGCAGTCTTTAGTAAGGTGACGAACCTGTTCAAGTGCTTAGAATGTCCAACTTTTTTAATGTATGCCGTTTTAATGAGGAAATTTAATTACTTTGCCAGCTGTAATTTTCAGGGTTTTTTTTTTTACAAAGCGTATGGTTTAGGGTGTTAACATGGTGCAATGAGGCAAGACAAAAAGAAAGAAAAAAAATGGGTGCATAATTTTCTTCTTCTTCCTCCTCCTCCTTCTCCTTCTTCTTCTTTTTCTTCAGAAGTTTGAACTTCTGGGCTAAGAGTTTCGCTCGTCACTGTCCCTTCTGGGTCATTTCTCTGAATAATTCAGAGAATGACTTTGATCGAATTAGATTACTAGCGCCATCTACTGTTACATCCATTATAGTTTTCGACGCGGATATTTTCCAGGCACCGGATAAGGTTAAATGATGTTTGTAAACGCTTAAATTATGAGCTTAACGTCTACAATTGCCCAGCATCATTTCTTCAACTAGCTGCCTGATGCCAAGAGAAAAAAAGACTACCAAAAGACTCCGCAGTAAGTATCTCATATCTCCTCAAAATGATTTTGATTTATGTACTGCAGCAGTGTAGGTTTCTTGAGCGTCAGATCGATTCGGAGGCCTGTTACGCTGCCATGCCCGGCCGCGTAGATCTAGTGAGTGTATCGCTTATGCGGCTACTGAACTTGGAAGTCTTTGATTTGGTGGAATGTCGCAGTAAACTAAAAGTAAAACCAAGTCTCGCGCTTGTGTTTAGGGGTGAGATTCTCGCCTAACTTGTAACGAGTCTCGTGCTTATCTCCCTAGCCTAGGCCTATCTCTTTTTGTCTTTATTTGTTTATTTCATTCGTCTAATTACAACAGCCTAACAGGAACAGGCAATGACTATGACTAACGCGTTTTAAACATGCCAACCCTGCATTGATTGTTGGTACTGTCTGTGATAATCTCAGCTGGCAAAGAGTTCCAGTTATTTTTCTCTCTAACACTGAAGGTGTTTTGTCTTACACTCGGTCTCCTCCTTTTCAAAAATAGCTTGTATGGATGGCAGACCACAGGTTGCTTGATTGAAGAATAGGTCTCTATTCACATCAACAATGCCATGGATTATTTTATTTGTATACATGTATAACATGGATATTTATGAAATGGTTGGATGAATCATCATATGATTAAACAGTCATTTTTTAGCAAACAGGCTTAAGACGGCACTGATGACTAGACCTTATCAACCGGTCATGGTTTTGAGATGAGGATGCTACACAATGATAATAACGAGAAAGTTGTGAGCATTTGAATATTGTGATCATTAATGTGATCGAGATCCCCCTATTGGCAATGCGACAAGGATGTGTGATGTCACATATGAAAAACTTTCCCTTTGGTAGACTTTAAAGTACCCCCAAAATGTCTCTTTTTGCTTTTTCTCATGGTGATACAAACTCTTTATGATGTATTCTTAAAAATCTGTATTACATGCCCTCCTCTAAAAAGAATACATGATCTAATGATAGATGTGATAAAAGAGGCAGTTTAAGTGGATACTAAAGTAATGGGGAGAGTTGTTCACAGTGACGCACATATATTTCTCGCATTGCCAGTGTGAGGATCTCCATAGCATTAGTGATCGCAATATTCAAATGCTCATCAATTTCTCATTATTTGTCTGATTTTTCTCCAACTTAAGTTGATCTGTTCCTTTGATTTTTCTGTTTTCACACAAGCTATCTTGTTCCAAAGGTTTCATTTTCCTTTAAACATATAATGATACACATCATTCTGCTTTTTACTTTGCAACAGTCCAAATGTCCTCTGCTTCAGGCGAGTTAGAACTGTTTCTAAAAGTACCTTGTGTCCACAATTCTGACTAATACCCATTACCCTTTAAGGTCAAGTCCACCCCCGAAAAATGTTGATTTGAATATTTAAAAAAGTAGAGAAAAATCAAACTAGCAAACTCTGAAAATTTCATCAAAATCGGATGCAAAATAAGAAAGATATGGCATTTTAAAGTTTTGCTTATTTTTCACAAACAGTGATGTTCATAACTCAGTGACTTGCAAAGAAGGTCATTCGATGATGTCCATCACTCACTATCTTTTCTATAATAAAATACAAAAGAAATAGTGAGTGGATGACATCAGTCTCCTCATTTGCATACCGACCAGTATGTGCATACTGCATATAACTGTTTTGAGAATTGAAGCGAAACTTAAAATGTCATAACTTATTTTACATCCGATTTTGATGAAATTTTCAGTATTAATAATGCTTGGATTTTTCTCTTTTTATTCAAATCAACTTTTTGTTGTGGTGGACTGGTCCTTAAATATATGCATTGTTGTCTTTTTTTATGATCCTTTTCCTTCTATACCAGCTGCATCAACAGACAGTGAACGTGAGAACACTGATAGCAGTAAGGGGTCGTCCACAAGCCAACCACCAAGCCCCACCAAGAAACGCAAGAAACCTCCCGGCCTAAAGGTAATCTCTATTGATCCCTGAAGCAAGTTACATGTAGCTATTCTGTCCATGTGTACGTCCATTTATTTTCAACTTAAGCGAGAGGTTAGCTGGGAATAATTTTCCCGGTACTTACACACGGCAATTATGCTCCGTTTTTTTTAATTTTGAAAGACTGCTACACAAAAAAGTCTTTCTTTTTTTTTTACGAAGACTGTTCAGAACTTAAATGAATGAAAGCTTTTCTTTTATGACCAAAGTGCTTATTAAATTTTGGTATGCAAAATAATTCCCTGGTTAGGCATCTTTACATACATGTACATGTAAGTCTGCACCGCTTTTGGCAGGAATCCCACTCACCATTAATATTGGCTTCGCTTTATTCCCAATGTATTTTATAAGAGGGGAATCCAACCAAAAATAAAAACTTGTTTCTAGAGGAAAAAGAAAAATCAGACAAGTTGATAGGTGAAAGTTTGAACAATATCGGATGAACAAAAAGAAAGTTATGAATTTTTAAAAGTTGTAAATATTGGTAATCACTACACACATGGAGACTTCTTAAATTGGCTGCATATGTCATGTCATAGTGATTTATTTATTCAAAATTTCTACTTCAAATTGTATTTTTCTTTCATTAGGACATAAAACAATATACTACACGGGTTATATCTACATGTAGATTACTGCCCCAGGGGAACAGGTACTGTAGAAAAAAGCATAAATCTCTGATAATTGAGTACATTGCCTATTGGAAAGTTGTCTTTTTGCCATTTGTCATAATTTACTAGTACGTACATAATATACCCAGTTGCCGATTTGAAAACTACATAGTCTAAGGGATCTCAATTTTAAAACGGCCATAATTTTCTAATTGCTTGCTGATTTCTGTCAGACTTTTACCATTTTGTCTTATTAATTTTTCTCCATTCCAACACAACATTTTATGACCAAGGCTAGATTCCGCTAATAGGAACATGTAGGGATATTGGTAAGAAAACTTCCCGCTAAAACGTACAGAGCTCCGACTTTTGTTATAAAAGTACTGACTAGCAATGAAATAAAAGGAATGATTTAAAGAGAGGTGACTTTTCCAATCTATAAGCATATTTTTTCCGGATACCCTTTATACTGTAGGAAATCTAGAATATAATCAAGAAAAAATCTTGGAACCTGCTGGAGCAACAGGGCTACTGTTACAGTAGCCCTGTCAGCAGGGTTTCAATGAAACCAAGCCATAGAAGGCCATAGTCTCAGATGCTCTGTTTTGGCATCGGTGCCCCTCTCATTGGCTATGGAGATTTGTTGTGCTCTTTTTAATATTTCTTATTTGTGCTTTAACATTAAAATGTGCGATCTAGGAAAGTGGCATTGTCCATGACACAGTCATTATGTGATTAGGTGAAAGTTAGAAATAATAATGTAACTTCCTCAGGAAACATATTTCAAATTCTGTAATAGAGCCATTCATTGTTCACTAGGTTTATAGTGTCACTGTAGGTTAACTGCTCACAACATCACTTTTTGTGTTTTTTTTTTTTTTGGGGGGGGGAGGGAGTATACAGATAATACCCTCCCAAGGGCTCCAGTAAGAATGACATGTATCGGAAGTGTGGAACTGTTCTATCACACCCACAGGCTCATGTATAAAGCTGATGAAATTTTAATTTAAACATGAATTAACACAGACTTGTGACCTTTCTTGTGCTAAATGATGAATCCCTATGCTCCAAACTTGTCCTCTTTATTCATGCATGATAAAAAGACACGGTTATGATTTCATGTAATAACATAAGAAAAATTAAAGTGGGGATGTGACATCATCAGCCCATCTAATGAATATTCATGACATGCATATAACTATTTTCACAAAATATTACTAAACTTTGAAATTAAATAACTTAAGGTATTTGTTATCCGATTTTTATGAAATTTTCAGCATTTTGCTTTGTGAATTTTACTCTATTTATAGATGTAAATATTTTCAGCCCGAAGTAACCCTTTAATTACAGTAATGCCCAAACAACTTTGATTTTAGGATATTATTGTTAATGGTAAGTATTTATTTGATTTTTTTTTTGACCTACAGGGGCCTGGGAGTGGTTCTGGAGGTGGCAACCTGGCTCCCCCACCTACCCCAAGTGGTGACAACATCGTAGCCTCCAACCCGTTCGAGGACGACCCGAGCGGCGCCACTGCAACCGCTCGGGGTCTCAACCTACTAACGCGCCGCCTCGGCCGCACAGCGGCCATGAACAATCAGTTTGGACCTTACGGCAACTCATTTCATCACCAGCATGGTATGCCACCAGGTGGCGGCGGTGGAGGTGGTGGACCTTACCCTAACAACATGGCCAACAGTCACAACTCCAATGGCCCCATGCCTCCCATGATGTACAATAACCCTCAAACTCTTTTCCCTTGTGGGATCTGCCATCAGCAGGTCCAGGATTCGGAAGACGCGGTGATCTGCGTCAGTAGCTGCCATACGTGGTTCCATCGCATCTGCACGGGTATGACGACGACGGCCTACACGCTCCTCAACTCCGAGCATGCGGCCGAATGGGTTTGCGATCGGTGCGTACGGGAGAAGAAGATTCCCTTGGTCCGGCTGAAGACACAGCCAATCACGTAGAGCTACGCTTTCTTGCTTATGTTTTGTATATATTGGATTATCACCAGAGGCATTGTACATATCAGAATGCACTGATCTGTTAATGCCCATTGCACATAGGTAATATGAATTTTATATCTATGTGTATGCTTGTATTCTTTGAAAGCAATTGTTTTTACCAACAATGTTTCAAAGGAATTCCCACACCTTCCTCTGCTTAGTCAAGTTAGACAAGTACATGTAGCATTTGAAGTTACATTTTTGGCAAAGGATTCTCCTTGGGCATTGATTAGTGGAGGACATAATGTAAATTCTAATGATTTATGGTATTAATTGATGAAGTGTAATTGTGTTGAAATTTGTAGGGTCATGAAATTTCTTTTAAACGACCGAATACATGTGCGAATTCCTCTTTTTGAAACAATATATGTCTGTGTATTTATTATAGTTTTGTGACTTGGTGGTGAATAAAGAGGCTCTCCACATCGCTTCTTTATACCCCATCATAATCACCTGCATGTATGGAGTGATTTCAGAATGGCTATAATAAAGAGTGTATGGAAGAACCTCTATATGTGCATTTACATTGATCAAGTTCTTTGAGCCAGGATCAGCATTTTGAAATACATGTATGTTAGTTCAAGTATGGCTACATCCTTGTGCCTTGCACATTTTGTCTAAATACTGATCTGGGCCCCAGAACACAAAGTTGAGAGCGATAATAATCGCTAATTTGAAAGAACAATTCTGATTGGTTCCTAGTCAGTCTACTGAGTGAAATGCACATGCAACGATGATCTTGATAGGCCACTTCATTTAGTGATTAATCACTAACCTTTTCGTTACCCGGCCCTGGATTGGTTGATAATGAAACAAAGTCAAACCTAATCACTTTCACATTTTAGCTATTAATAAACAAAAACAATCGTACTGCCTTGAAATATAAGCATGAATGTAGCCTTGCTAATGACCTGCTGACTTAAAAATCAAGTAAGATATCTCCTCTTAAGTACGTGTTCACGAACGTAATATATACGTATTTGTAGTTAAAGGTCGAGGCCATCTCAACATTAAGTTGACTTGAATAACTAGAGAAAACTCGATCCTTACACATCACAGAATGCAATGAGTGTACAAATTAAGTGAACCCATTTACATTGCAGTATTCTGTCTCGAGTCCTATCCTTGAAATAACCGCAAAATGGGACTTGAAAGGAGAAAATTACCCCCCCCCCCTCCTTCCAGTTAAGGATTAAATATGCTTCAGGTACATGTTTAATCGCTATTCATTTTATGTATTCTTGTGATTTAGAATCTTAATCTCTTATTTATTTCAAGTCATTGTTAATAGCTCTTATGGTACGTTAGTAATTAAAATTAGGCAAACTAATAAACGTGGGTTGTTTGGACAGGAGACAAAAGACAGAACTTATGAAACAATTTAGAAGTGATCAGTAAGTCTTACATGAGAGACAATTAAAACGAATTTATATTACATCAAATGCATTGTTAAAATTAAAAAGAAAGAAACAAGCAGTGGTCAGTATTGTACTTTTAATCTGAAATAATTTTGATAATGTCATATTATTGTAATTAGATATTCTCTTCTTTTTGTGAGCATTTGAACCCTATCAATTTCTTTCACTCATTGAAAGTAGAAATAAATATTTGAAATACGATAAATGCCAAATTAAAGTGTCTTCCCACAACGATGTAAAGATGATTTATTGTGAACAAGTTACAAGAATGTATTTAGCTTTTAGTAGTGAGGCATAGCCAATTAGCCACATTGCAGTATGTTTGTTTTGAAGTAAATTTGTCTTTTATACTGTGAGCATTTTTCTTATCAGAAATTTAAAAAAAAACGACACAAATATCATGTTCTGTAATATTTGTCATTACATTTTTCTAAAATCTCAAAAAATGGCTAGATCTTTTATGAAAAGAAAGTTTGACCGATGATATTCATATTTTTTCTTTGACAGTTTTGAACTCCAAAACCACAAGAGGTTGCACTGTAAAGGCCACCGCACACCTTACAAACCGACTGGTCTGCGCCTGGCTTACAACTGAGTGAGGGGAGATGAAACGTAAGGTGGTCATAAGCCTCGACACTGCACACCTTGCGATCCGATCTGCGACTCATTCATGCGCTTTTTGCTTTTTGGCAGAGCAACTGAGAAAGTGCACTTACTACTGCGTATGCGCGTTATTGATCATAATACGCGTCGTGCAACTCTACTGTCTGATTGGCTGGAAGTTGGATTGAGCTTGTGATCCAGTCATAAGGAGTCGACATGTCAAATCCTTCCGATTTTCCTTGCGACTTGTCTCTGACCGGTCTGTGACGCTCAAGCTGAAAAGAGCTGTGACGTCACATCTCCCCTCACTCAGTCGCAAGCCAGTCGGCGACCAGTCGGGTCGTAAGGTGTGCGGTGGCCTTAAGATTCTATGTAATATTGTCAAATACATACTGCACTATAAAACTGAGGATTAGAATACCTTAACTATGTTAAGAGAATCTTCACCTGCCTATTGTCAAAATATGCCATGAAAAGCATTTATATTGCAATGGTTTTTATTAAAGTACTTCTCAGATAGTCTAATACCACATGGGCTTGACCCATTCAGTCCACTATTAATTTGGTCTAATTGTCGTTCAGTCAAATACCCATTTAGTCTCATTCTCAGATAGTCTAATTTACATGCTGTCTAATCGTTTTGGTACTTCGTCAAATGAATTTTGATTTGTAAACAGTTAATTTAATCATATAGACTAGTTAGAACAAGTTGATTATAGACAAAATTGTGAATGGGCTATAAAATGGCACTTGGACCGAGTGGTTAGGAGATGAACTGAAATACTGTAGAGGAATTTGGTTAAGACCAAGTGGGATAAGATCTGTTGAAATGTAGGCTATCAAAGTGGTAAATGTCAAATGGTCATTTATGAGAATAAAATGGTTTGTCACCTTTGAAAAGACCACTTTGGCAGAATATCGTTTCTGTACAAATAAGGCAGTAAATGCAAATCAAACTTCCCAGCATTTATTTTACTCACACCAGAGCAAGTGCATTATTTGTTTTATCAAATAGTTGCCCAGAACACAGGTCTTTAAAAGGTCTTATGTTTTTTTTTTTGTATTCTGTCTGCTGGAGCATGCATGTCACTTTTCCGGGCACACCTGTTTGCAATGTACAATTAATTAAAATGTCACGTGACATATTTCAACAATTTGGAATGCTCAAAATAAAATGCCTTTTTTATAACTACATGTAATAATGCACCTCTTACTGGTTTTACTTCCAGTTTGCACAGTAATGATAAAGCATATTGATGCACTGTGCATTCAAGCAGAACTTAATTTTCTTCAACCATACTAGAATTCACTTTTCAAGAGATAGCCCTCTCCTTACTGATTCATGAGTAGGGATTTTATTTATTATCATTGTGGATTTGCCTGATATGAAATGTTTGATTCACTTTTTCTGGAAAATAGGATTTTCGACGATATTTCTTTTTGTGGTTTATTTAAGTTTTATTTACTGTTGCCTATGGAATATTTATTGTAATTTAGGGAACTGTAAATTAATGATGAAATTATATTGACATTTTGTTTCCTCTTATAATATAAATATATAAAATCATGGAAGTTTTTGTATTCAATTTGAAATGAAGTAGAAAAAAATCTTCATTTTTTTGAGCCCTTGGATGTGTATGTAGAGTGTTTAAATGAAGTGGATCAGAACATTTTTTTGTGTGTGTGTTTGTCACAACATTTTTACGATATTTTTGGTAGCAAATGACACCAAATTTGGCATAAGGCATGGGGACCTGAGGCATGGTTCAGAACTATTCTTGTAACCAGGCTAAAATACACCAGTTTCATTGCGACCAAGTACATGTACGTATGTTTGCGGCACATCCTTACCAAATTTGGGACATGGTTTTCTCATGCCAAAATGTGATATCCAAAGCACAGAAATAAAAAGAAAAGTGTTCTGGAGCATCAGAATTTGAATGCTCTATTTAAAGGACTTTCACAATTAGTTGTGCAACTATTTGCTACAACGTATATTTTGTACATGACAGATTGTGAGACCCGCTTTTGAATCAATAAACACATACAGTATTTATTTGTGTTGATGAGATATGTTACAGTTTCATGTTACATTTGCTAATGTTGAAAACATCCCCTCTTTCATTTAATTTTTTAAGGCTATACATTTTGTATTTATAATCATGGAACCGACAATTTTGAAGAAACATGCTCAAATGCAAATTTGTCAGTCGTGACTGTCTAAGTTATCTTTGTATATTGTACAGAGTATTGAAATTCTTATGAGGTTTTGAAATTACAACTTTGACAATTAAGATAACCCAACTTCATTGCATTCATGATCATTATTTGTTGTTTGAAATGATTTGTACGCAGTATGTAAGAACCATAGTCATAGGAAAAAATAGGGGGTCAAATTGACCCCCCACCCCCCTTCCTCGAATTAAAGATCTAGTTCACCCAGCAAAAAGTTGATTGTTCCGAATAAAAAGAGGAAAAATCAAACAAGCATTATTCTCTCACTAACCACCACTTTTTCTCAATTTATTTACAGTATGACTTATAGAGCCGACGGTATTGAACCTATTCATACGTTACAATAAAGACAACTCCACATGTTCATGGAGAAATGAAACCTTATTTAACATAATAGTAAAGAAAAAAATGCAATATTCCATATAAAAGAATGAAAAAGAAAACATACGTGGGTCAGTGGGTAACGTCATTGGTTCCCTTATTTACATCTTCATGTTCTAGTAACTTTTTGGTGAGATTCTGCAAAACTTTGAATGTCTTCATCCTGACGAGAAGTTTGTTGTAATAAAAGCAGAGAAATCAGAGGAAAAAATATAAGATTTGATTAAATCCATCAAAGAATAAGAGACAATCATAAAATTTCAAGTTTTTGATTTGTGATGTCTCGTGCAAGCGATCCTCCATTATATCGTGTACATGCAATATACATTCCATACAGAGTATATTCAATTCAAAAGAATGTTGTGTCTGATATATTCCATCCCGTTAAATAAAATCACTTTCAATTTCTTAGAAAAAGACATTTTGGGGGATTTTTCTTTCATTTTTCTGCTCTTATTCACACCAACTTTTTGTCAGAGGGAATTCCCCTGTACATGTGTAACTAATGGTAATTGGTAAATCTCAAGGAAAACCTAAGAAAAACAACTAGCATTTTGACAACTGATCGTAAAATAATTTGAAGAGAATCTGATGCAATGACAATCCCCAAGTGTTTGTATCTGATCACCAGAATTGATCTTTGGCCAATCCCTTGAAAGGATCTTGCAAGGACGGACTTTCATGTCACCGCCCATGAGACACCGTATGAGCCTTTTTTTAGAAGTGAATGAAAACCATTGTTTACAAATACATTTCATGCCATTATGTAAATATTTTAAAAGTGAGCTCAATGGTTTTAACACTTGATACTAAATTTACAACTGATTCATCATAAGAAAGTCAGAGATAATTTAAGAAATTTGAAATCCTCATCAAATGAATGGAGCTCTTACATGGATATCTTCATATTGCTCATAAAATGAGCTATACTTTTCAGGTGCCACAATACCAAAAATTCTTTACTATATTAAAGAGAATTATAGGATAATATTGTCATACAGCATCCCACTATGAGCTTTCTTTTTTGGGCCACGACCTTGGCCTATACTATTTTACTATGTATTGAGATCCAAAGATATTTGGGAAAACATCACTACTAAATCACACCACATCAAATTGGCATTAAATCAATATTCTACTATACTCATCAATGTAATATGATCATGTTAGCTATAAAGATTTCTGATTGGAAAACACAACAGTTACTAAAATATTTCAGAGATTTTTCTACCTCTGATACACAGCATATATGGCTCATTAATTAGTTGTTTTTAAATCAAAATGCGAATATACAATACTGGAAAACAATAAATTTGGAAATAACACAAGAAAATTTATATTTATAAGATACTTTTATTTATTACATAGTATTAATCAGAGTGGTAATACATAACTGGGCAATTTTGAGACAAAGTTAATTGGTAACTTCAAGTTCTGCAGAAATATAAATATCTTATTTTATCAAATACAGGATTAATTTTTGTTGATATCCTCATATCATTGATTAAATTAATATAAAATGTGCCTCCTCAACATAGCCTGTTCATTTTTGACACAAACAAAAAGTACTCAGTGAAGTATGGAATTTCATCAAACAAAATGTAACCAGAAATCTTGTCAGCTTCATTCTCTGTAGTCACTTTATCCTTCTTCTGTACTCGACAAAAAACCATCAGTATCACCATCCTAAGATCTCTTTATAGTAGAAACTGAATGTCAAACGGGGCCGAGTAACACAGCAGAAGATAGCAAATGCATAGCATCTATTGGATAATACACTTGATCCGCCCCTGGGTGAGAACACAACACCTATTGCTGCGTTAACACTGCATAGAAGTCAAGTCCCTCCATGAAAGCTACACTGGAAAGTCTTTATTGGCATTGTCTATCTCAGCGTGGAGTCCTCTCATCTATGGCACTACAATGTCCTCAATACCAGTAAGTCTTGCCACGTTTCCTTGTTTCTTTGATATCATATGCTTCCATGAGCTCCTCTTCGACCGTCTTCAACGAGGGTTCGAATGTTCTTTTACACACGTCCTCTGCAACAGAGTCTTTTGGTTGCTCTGAAATTTAAGAATACAAAATGGACATAGTTTGATCATCGTGGTAAACTGCCACTTGGTTTATTCTACAGTCTACACAAAATTTGTCTAATTACCATTTGATATTTACCCATCAGGCGGGTGTTTCATAAAGCTGTTCATATTAATAGTCAAGTGCGACAAGCGACTTTATGAATGACCGATCATCCTTTCTTGGACATTAAATTAACACCAATGAAAATTTCTTGTACATCATTTACCAAAATAAAGGATCACCATTTATTAGTAAATAACTTTACAAAGACCTTTATGAAACACCTACCTAGGCGCCGTCTTATGAAGAGTTACAATTGATGCAATCAATTGTAACTCTATGGAAATCCATCAGTGTCATAATTTTTTTCTACAGGAAATTTGCACAATGTCCTTTGAAAACAAAGAGAAGCACAGTGAATTTTCAAGAAAACAATGAATGCATGAATATGCATCATAGCTGGAAAATATTTTGAAAAAACATGCATAATAGATGTTGACGTTGCTGGCCATCCATAGTTGCGATTGATCGGATCAATCAATCGCAACTGTTTATAAGACGGGCCTCTGGACAACAACCAGATTGTGTACCTACCATTTGGTCCAACTGTCACTTACTAGTAAAATATAGTATAAACTGTTTTAATCTAATATTGGTTCCTATTTTGTCTAATATAAACTTGGTCTATCTTATTACATGAGCTGTTGATAAACCAAAACAGTAGCGTACACAAGGGGGATGGTTACTGGGGTTCAACCCCCCCCCAATAAAATGTAAAAAAAAATTGTTTTTGCTTGTTAAATCTTCGGTCGTACAAACGATGGCGTCAAATTTGTAGTGAAGACCTTTTTTTTGGGGGGGGATGGCTTGTCAACATTTCATTCAGTTTGAAAACCCCTTTTAAAATTCCTGAGTATGCTATTGAACCAAATATTTAATCTTTAACCAGTTGCCTGCAAACCATTTGGCCTACTTGCCATTTGGCCCATTAATCATTTTGTTGATTTTTTCCAAAATTAGGCAACACCCATTTCATCTAATATCCATTTGGTCTATTCAGCATTTAGTCTATATGATTACAAAAAAAATGATCAAGAATCGAAATTACATTTGACAAAGCACAAAAAAGTGGAAATTGAAAAACATGGGTATTGGACTACCTGAATGTAAATGAGTATTAGATGAAGTGGGCATCGACCAGGTGAAGTGTATACACCAAATCACAATTAGAACAAAACAAGTAAAACAAATGGGTTTAGCCCATGTGGTGCTAGAGCCCAGGGATTCCAAGCTAGTAAAACAACTTCAGAATTTCCAGGGATGAAATGAAGGACTTGAGATGACCCCAAAAAAATATTTTCCACTTTTCTCTCATAGACATGTGTGTGTTTCATATTTGGGGTAAAAAGAAGGATCTTCCATGAAACATGCAAGATTTTCATTAAAATACAGCATAAAATCTGCCAAAAATGAACATTTGGAAAATCTGAAAGAAGACCAAGTGAGACTAAAGACTAGAATCAAGAATACTTAATTGGCATACTTTGTATCCATATAAGTAACAAGACAATAACGACACAATGAAAGAGTTTCCTTGTTCTTACCGACGTAGCTTTCCTTGCTCTTGTAATCTCTGGAATCAGAGTCTACTATTGGTATGGGGATGATTCTCCCTGTCCTCCTGGAAACCCGTACCTTCTCTCCTGCTTCCGTGTACCGGAAATCAATGTCCGTTGGTTTGCTAGAAATGAGCACAGGTAAACATTCTCAGCTATAAAGCTTTGAGCGACTATCATTGCCAATCACATATATTCTCTCACCAATCACATACAAGTATTTAAATCAACACAGAATGTTATAAAATGCCAGCATGAAACGAGAAGGAAAAAATTGAGAATGAAATCAATTTTAAAGAATTAGTTGATTTATGTAATCTTTTTCATGAAAACTTAAAACTTGAAACCCAGCATTCCAGTGACGTCAGAGATCTGGGCCCTGTCTTACAAAGAGTTTTGTGATCGATCAAATCCACCTCAACTATCCTTCATTATTGTCATAATTCTTCTTTCAGAAAATTTGCACAATGTCCTTTGTATTAAAGTGGAGCACAACACTGAATTGTCAAAAGAATGATGTATAAATATTTAAGTATGTGTCATAATAAAAAAAATATTTAAAAAATGCATTTTAGATGTACTGGCATTGCAGGCTTTCCATAGTTGTGGTTGATTGAATCAATTACAATTCTTTGTAAGATAAGGCCCTGATTCCTGTATTAAAAACAAAACCATGGTTTACTTACACAGGTAAATATACCTCGGGGAGGGGGAATATAATAATTTTTTCACCATGGCTACCTTTTGAGCTCACAGCCAAAATTTTGCCACATAAGATTACAGTTTATACTAGACCCTATGGGAAGGCTCCAAGGCTTTGTAGTGCATTTCAGGAAAACTTTGCCCCAGCCCCAATGTCATTTTTTCCATGAATACTACTCATAAGGTTTTATTTTTAGATTTCACCACAAAAACATAAAACATATGATGCAATAGAATGCAAACATAGCATTCAAGATCTTCAGTCCTCATATATTGTATCTTTTAGGATGATAAAGTATTTCTGAACTCACTTGTCTGAAGGGTCCACAAGTGCAACTTCCCTAACATCTAAGGGTCCTTCACTTTTGATCATTGTCCCAGAGTATCCTGGCATTCTCCCTATCCTCCTATAATGCTGGAAAAAAATCATCGAGAACAAAAAATTGGCAACAAATTCTATCAACTTGCTTCAAGTCAGATCAAAGGTGAAGAGCTAAACTGGAAGATCCCAAGAATATGAAATTGATGATTTGGTGGACCAATAGGACCACCAAGAAAAAAGGCTAGTGTGGAGCCTTGTTTACACAGACCTTGGGTTTCAACACAAGGTTCAACATGGGTTGGACAGAGGTTGGAACACTAACACTTGTTCAAAATCATTGCAAAAATCTCTAAACACTTTACAGTTACATAAAGAAAACACAAAAATTCTGATATACTTACACAATTCAAACCTTCAACGATGACCCAATTTCTCTGCTTAACAATATCAAGGACGAGTCCAAGTTTGCTTGTATCTCTCCCCTTCAATACCTGAACCTAAACAGTCAAGACAAGATAGATGGGATGCATAAAAGTACTATTATTGTATGCACCCCCCCCCCCACCCCTTGAATAAAAATAATCAGACACAGTCATGTCATTTGATTACATTTTACACAGACACAAACAACCCAAAACAACAGAGAATCCATGTAAAAAAATAAAACATGGCTACTCAACTGTTTTTATTGTCCTTGCCAACTGTGTGTTTAATTTGAGTATTCCCTTTGTCAAAGAACACTCACTCGGGAAAGTCCGCTATCAAATTTGCAAGATCTAATGGGGCTTGTTTTAGCTGTCGTAAGCCAATGTATGAAGGGTTAATTGCCAATTGTCCACTGCCAACTCATACACTCATATGGTCTACCTCCATTTAGTCTAATGCCATTCCATCCATTAACATTTCGTCTAACAACCATTTGGTCCAATCATCACTTTGTCTAATCACCAGTTGGTCTATGACCATTTCGTCTCATAACTAGTTGGTCTAATATTTGTTTTATTTTCATTCACTTTGCCCAATTAACACTTAGTCTAATTAGACCAAATGGTATGTGGACTAAATGGCTATTGGACCAACTGGTTATAAGACAAAATGGCAATTAGATCATGTGGATATTGGACGAACTGCTGGTAGACCAAATGATAGTAGACGAGTTGGCAACTGGAGGAATTGGCATTGGACCAAATGAAAATAAACCCGTCCGAAGGCTACTTTCTTTATCCCATTTCTTGATACGGAGAATAGCCTTTTGTTAACAGCACAGTGATTATTTTGATGTAAAATTTCAATTTTTTATATTTCAGGTTGTTAAACAAATTGCAATTCTTAACATTACAAAAATGACATTCTTGAGATCAATAAATGGGAATGAAGAATAAAAAAGGCTTGCCACAGAGGATGTCAGCATATGCTAGTCAAAACATCTAGGTCTGACAGCTACTTAATCATTAATATTTTGCAAGAGAAGAAACATTTGATAACATTCAGCACTTCATAAACTTCAGCACTTTTTTATCCATAGCTTCATTCCCCCCAAAGAAAAAATCAAACACGTCTCTGCTGATGTCAGTGTACATATAGGTAAAAGACAGAAACACTTTTATCTTTTACAGAAATTTTTAATCTTGTCACTTCTTCAGTTTTCAAAATGCGTCACATTTTAGGATGTCTATAGGCCTACTTACCAAGTCACCTCTAAAGATCTTCCATTCCTTGATTGGTTCCACCTGGACCTTGGGACGGTCCCTCCCGGGAAGGTTCTGTATCTGGGCCTGGATGGTCCAGGGCCTTGACATGGTATAGCGGTAGTGTCGATTGACCTTCTTCCAGGCAGGGATCTGCTTCCTTGCCATGAGTAACAGGTCTGTCAGGCGCACCATGGTAATTTGATGCGTTTAGAATCTGGATGGTTTTCAGAGTTCAGAGAGAAATTGTGACAAATAATGGAAGTTTATTTTGAATCTGTTCACAGGCAATCACAATCGAGTTCATAACAGAAGGTATATAAAATGTGTTTTTACTTGTTAGCACCCAAAAACAACTTTAAATGTTCCTGATCGTCCATTTAGTAATCAGATATAAAAAAAAGACTTGTACGATACCATGTGCATAATGTCCGAAAAACAAAAAAGAAAAGGAGAGGATAAAGACGAAGAAAATTAGAGACAAAAAGAAGAAAAATGACAAAGAAGAAAAAAAAGAGCAAAAGCCAAAAGAGAAGAATGAAAACAGGAAGAAAGAAAAAGAAAACCGACAAAAAAAATGAAAAGAAGGTAGAGGAACAAATTACGAAAAGAATAAAAAAGGAATAGAAGAAAAGAAAAGCAAATGATTCAAACAAAAATAACTCATTTTTTCAAAGAAAACAACAAACTGTGGATGAAATAGTCATCTTGACTGGTTACCAGACAAAGTGAAACCAAACGAAGGAAGAAGCAAAAACTTATGGAACTAGACTCATGAATAACATCTTTCTCCAAGTATCAAATAATAGCCTTTGGTCAGGGCTTCTGTTGTATTTTGTATATGGACTTAGGTGGTATTGGCAGGATCCGAGATAACATGAACGTACTAAAATCGCATAATCAATGCTTATTTTATTTTTTAATTTCTTATAAGTAGGGGAAGGCGGGGTAAGTTGTGACAGTTTTTGCTTTTTGCATGTTAGAATTGATATGATTAATAATCTTGTCGAAATAAGTACCTTGCCTTGAAATTTAATTCTTCTGAAATATTTTCCACCTATATACAACTTTCTATCCCCACACTGAAAGTCATCGTGACCTTTGAAAAAAACGATGTCAAATGGCTCAACTTGCCCCATATATGGGGTAAGTTTGAGCCACCTTCTGGGGTAAGTTGAGCCACAAAAACTATGTACAAAATGTATGGGGGGAGAACCAGCATGTCAATTTTTTGTTAAAAGTCTTTTCACTTGCTAATTCTCTATAAATACTAACATCCTGTAAAAGGAAAAGAGCAGTCATGTAAATTTGCTCCTTTCAGCCTGCATTTCAATCGATTTTTATAGTTTGTTTTTTAAGATACATTACCATAGGAATTACCATGGCTCAACTTGCCCCATGCTGTTTGGCTCAACTTACCCCAGTCCAAACTTAGTGCGATAATTTTGTATCCACACATTTATTATGCATCCATCATATAAAAGACTATGACAAGAATGAAGATCCATACCTGGACTAATAATGTTGTTATCATGTCTTTATTATATTTAAAGACGTGTGTGTTTATAAAGCACTTATCTATTTCACACTCTTTTTTACTTTTTTGGCTGAAATTCATATTTTTCCCTCTAAAAAACTACTTTTTGTTTCAAAGTTGGAAACAATGTGGTGGGGTTAGGGGTTATGCTATGGGTCATCAATACATGACACCACCACAATGTCTGACTCATTCATTATTGGCCTGGGGCTGGTGGCTCAACTTGCCCCTATGCTCAACTTACCCCGCCTTCCCCTATGCTTTTATTCTCTTTTATCTTTTTTTTTGTTTTTGCCTGATTGGTGCTAAAAAATGATTGAACTTGTGAGCCTCGTCTAAAGGCTATATCGATCCTTCACAACTGGGCGTTGTGGCGTGCGCCTGTAATCCAAGCTGTGGGGAAGTTACAAATTGATGCAGAGGTTCGAGGTTCAAGCCCTGGTCACGTCTTTCGGATGGTGACGTTAAAGGTCGGTCCCAGACGTAAATAATCATATCTGATTGATACATGTCTGACAAATCTCAAATACACACACGCTTCCCATATGAACAACTTTTAATGCACACCAGCTAATTTTTTCGTCATTTCTGCCTAGTTTTGAGGAACAGCTATATTGCGGCTAAATACGAGTATGTATAGATTTCCTTTGTTACATTTTCTTTCCAATTTTATTCATTTATGTGTGATTGCAGTCAAGCCTGAGTCAAATCGATTTTAAAATCAGTGTTCGATCGAGCTCATCGAGTGCCAGTGCAGATTTTGCAAAATCAGTGCATCGAAAAAAAAAATCAAATACGTTGACCAGCCATTTTGTTTGGTTCACACAATCTTCAAAATAAACAGTAATGTCTAACTTGACTACTAGTTACTTGATTTATATTCCCCCCAAAATGAAACCGATTGTGTAATTATGATGCCTATTCACCATTAATTTGAAGTTTATATCCATCAGAGTTTGAGTCTTGCTGAGATAATCTATGCATGATGAATTAATTAATGGAAGTCATCGCCATCGATCGCGTGTGCGGTACTGTGCTTTAATCAAACCAGAAAATTGGTCAACTTGAATTGTAATTATTAAACATCCAAAAATAATTTATATAAATTTAGAGCTTGATCCGAGACATTCAAATATTTTTCGATCGCATGCTCTTTACTTGACTGTGTCTAAAATAAACAACTGGAACGCCGCTGGCAGTCTCGCCTGCATTATACAATTCGATATAACAGCAGTGCTGCCTGTAGACAGCTAAATCATTCACAGAAAAAAACACTAACAAGATGAAATATTATGTCCATTCACCCAAATGACCTTTGACCATGATCATGTGACCTAAAAACATGTGCAAAACAATCATCCATACTTGATTACCTTTATGTCAATGTTTCATGAGCTAGATCCATAAACTTCCTAAGTTATAATGCCAATTCAACACATACTCCCAACACTGCCAGAGTTCACCTTTAAATGACCTTTGATCTTGGCCATGTTCCTGAAACGCACACAAGGTTTTTAAGGATTCATTGCTGCTCTTATGTCCTAGTTTCATAGACTATATCTATAAATTTTTAAAGTTATGATGACAATTCCACAAATACCCCCAACATTACCAAAATTTGTTGACCCTAAAATGACCTTGGTCATATAACCTGAAACTTTTGCACAAGATGTTCAAGGATACTTGATTGCTCTTTATGTCCAAGTTTCATGAACTAGATCCATAAACTTTTAAAGTTATGATGACAATTCCTCAAAAAAAAACCAACATGACCAAAGTTTGTTGACCCTAAGAGACCTTTTACCTTAACCATGTGACCTGAAACTCAAGGAGGATCTTTAGTGATACACTATCACCCTTATGTCTAAGTCTTACGAACTAGGTCCATATACATGTATCTTCGAAGTAATGACAACATTTCACAAACTTAACCTTGGTTAAGATTTTGATATCGATTCCCCCAACATGGTCTAAGTGCATTGAGCCTAAATGACCTTTGAGGCTTTGACCTTGGTCATGTGACCTGAAACTCAGGCAGGATGTTCAGTAATACTTGATCACTCTTATGTCCAAGTTTCATGAACTAGGTCCATATACTTTCTAAGTTATGATGACATTTAAAGGGGAAGTTCACCCTGACAAAAAGTTTATTGTAAAAATAGCAGAAAAAATAATAAAAAATATTGCCGAAGGTTTGAGAAAAATTCATCAAATAATCAAAAAGTTATTAGAATTTCAATTATTTGATTTGTGACGTCATATGCGAGCAGCATTCCTACATAGCGAATGGTAAAAAATCAATGAAATGTCATTTTCTCAGAAAATTGAAAATGGTTTTCACTGTAACTTTTGTATATCAATAGACAAATCATTTAACACCCGATCATGAAAAGAAAACAAAATTAAGTCATCAGGAACCATACAAAACTTGAAATTCATACAGTTTATAACTTTATATTAAATAACACGTGGGGCACCTGCTCGTTTATGACGTCACAAATACAAAATTTTGAACTCTAATAACTTTCTTACTCTTTAACGGATTTTCCTCAAACCTTCACCAATATTTTTCACTATTTTAACAACAAAGTTTTCTTCAGGGTGAACTTCCCCTTTAAAAAACCTATGTGTAACCTTGGTTAAGATTTCAATCAGTGGGAAATCCGTAGGCCTAATTATATTATGGATTCTTAGATTACTTATTTGGTGATGTAATCAGAGGAGCAAGTTATTGAGTTTTCATATTCATAACTAGTTGTTTCAGCTTTCGTTTTGAGTCTTGTTGTGATCTTGTAATGGGATGAGAGATGCCTGTGTGTGTCAGTGATGCTGCGATGTTTCATCTAATTTTTTAAAAAAGTTTTGACAATGTTACATTTGAAATTTTATTCATTTCTAAACATTTTAGTTTTCTAACAATGTTTGAAATATATTTTAAAAACCCAAAATATCATTAAGATTTTTGTTAGATGATTAGATTTTTGTGTTACTTGAAGTTTGAAGGTTTTTTCTTTCTTTCTTTCATTTTTATCCTTCTTTCCTTCTGCGTACCTTTTTTTGTACCATCTCGCTTTCTTTCCTGATCCTTTCTCTCCCTCTGTTCATTTATCTTTCTTTACTTCTTTCTCTTTTTTTTTATTTCCCCTTTTAATTTCTTTCATTCTTTCTTTCCTTAAATTTGTTTTTCCTTCTCCCTTCCTCTTCTTTTCATTCTTTTTCTGCACCAATTTTCTTTCTTTATTCTCTCCTCCCATCATTCTTTCTTCCCTCTCTTTCATTCTTTATTTATTCATCTTCCCTTCCTTTCTTTTTTTGTTCATTTCAAAGAATGACAGAATTCTTTTTTCTTTTGTTTTTAATTGTTTCTTTTATCTGTTTCCTCTCAATTCATCTTTTTTTTCTTTTTCTCCTTCATTCTTTGGAATCTTTCGTTCAATCTACCTTCCTTTTCTTTACATTTTTAACATTGTGTAGTCTTCTTTGTTGACTGATTTTCTATTAAGACCTGGCTCGGCCGATTTGCTTGTGCATCATGCTTTGTTGATCATCTGGTTCACAGCACTCCTAGTACCAATGAGGTCCAAACATTAACATGTATGGACCTCATAGGCGACATTACCCAAAAATATGGGTTAGACAATGCTGTTCTGATTTCCAACCCAAGACTTTGGTAAATGTACGCCTTAATACAAATTGGAGTTAAGTGATATGACTTTCATTTGGTGGGGAGACATTAAAAGTATTAATTAAGTAGTTCAAATTAAAATATATAGATTATCATTAAACTTACATTTCAGGCCCTTTTTGTTGATTTTCGGTGAGCGTTCCACACAGCTGCGACGAGTGATCAACTCCGAAGTGATACGCGAACTGGTCAGCTGATCGGTCAGGTGATCGGTAGATTATCTTTTTGTCAGACGTTCATAATTTATGTAAAGCGTATCAATCTTCAGTATCTTGATTCCAAAGTATCAGTATTGCAGATAAATGTCATTATTGATTGGAATCAGTGGCGGATCGGGGGGGTGGGGGTGAGCATTTCTGGCGGATCGGGGGGTGGGGGTGGGGGTGAGCATTTCTGCCCGATCCCCCTATTGAGATTTGTAGTAAATATTTTGGAATTAAATACGTTGTTCATACTAGTTATGCGACCCCTCCCTTATGATGATCACAGCATTATTTGTAATGGGGATATTTCGTTCATAATTATTCTTGTCTCTTCTTTCTCTTTTTTAGCCTTTTTTTGCTTGTTAAAACCTTTTTCCTTTTTTTTTTGGGGGGGGGGCTCGCCAAATTTTACGTGGGTCAAAATTACCTTCATTTTTTTAGTGACAATCTTTTTTTCATTTGTCCAGTTCTACGCGAGACAAAATTACCTTCGATCATTATTATAGTTAAAAACTTTTTTTTATTTTTTATTTATTTTTTTTTTTGGGGGGGGAGGTTGCCAAATATCACGCGAACGTTTTTCAGCTTTTACTGTTTTATTCGACTTATAATCAAATATTAAATGGGGCTTACCACAGTTTTTTTTTAAGTCAATTCATAAGAATATTCCTCCTCGGGATTTGAGCTTTCTTTCATGAAATATCAATTTTTTCATGATTACCAAAAATACTTAAAATTTTTTATCGGTGTATGCCTATAAAGCTTTAGCTCATGCGTTGCGCCTGCCATATTTTAATGCTGATCAACTTTATGCTTTTAATGAATTCCTAAAAACAATAAATTCTCAGATCATCAATTTTGTCGCAATCGAATAATTCGATTGCGTCTCTCTATCAGTTTTGAATATTCATAAAAAATATCAGCTCGTGCTTTTTGCTCATAATATTTTGATTAGTAAATTCTTCTCTTTATACGGGATAGATAGATAACTAGAGAGAGAGAGTTGGGGGGGGGTCCCTCAGCTACTTGTCCTCGCTTATTTGTTATTATTTGTTATTATGCTCATGTTGTGAGAGCTTTGTGTTTTCACATTTTTTTCTTTTTCAACCTTTTTATTGTCTCGGAGCTTCCCTCTATTTCTTTACACTATATAATGTAGTCCTTTTTACCTCATTGTTTCAATCATTGGCGGCGGAAGCCCCAAATTTTAGGAGGGGACAACCTAAAAAATTTTGACAAGCAAAAAAAAAAGGCTCTCAACCCAAACATTTTAGGGGGGACGTAGGAAAATAAATTGACAAGCAAAAAAAAAAAAAGGTCAACAACAAATTTAGGGGGGAACGTCCCCGCTTCCGCCGCCTATGGTTTCAATTCTTTTTTTGTTCTCATTTCAATGAAAACATCATTATTAAACTGACGTAGAAGACTTTATTACGAAATTTTGACATTGTTTTGTTTCATTTGTTTGGCTTTCTTTTTTTCTTCTCCTCATCTTCTTTTTCTTCTTACTTTTTCCCTTTCCTTATTTTCTCTTCAGTATTTCATTCAGGTATCCGCCAATTTATACAACACCAAGCATATAGAGGCGGATAATCAGTGAGGGAGCATGACGGTGTGCCGCTCTAAAAAAAGGAGGAATATTGGAAGAAAAAAAAAGAAGGGATGGGGAAAAAATAAAGAAAAAAAAAAGATGATGATGGCAATGACGATGATGAAAATTATCTTGGTGATGATGATGGTTGTGGTGACGGTTGTGGTGATGATGATGGCGATGCTAATGATAGTGGTGATGATGATGATGACGAGATGTAATTTTGTTATTTTGTCTTTGAAAAAATTAAGTAGTGCAAAGTTGAATTCATTTAAAGTTTATTATGAAAATAGCAGAAAAAAAATTGGTATGCGTTCGAGGAAAATCCATCCCCCACCAATCTTTTTCAAAGGTAAGATTTTTTTTTTGCCCGGGGGGGGGGGGGGCCACTTCCATTCACGAGTGGATACCATGCGCGACCATGGGGTCTCGAAAAGCACCCTAAACACGTAATTTCCATATTCTGAAAATGCACCCCTTAACAAGTATTGGCGTGTGAAACCCTACCCTTAACAAGTATTGGAAACAAAACGATACTCTTGGCAAATATTCCCTGAAATGAACCCCTAAACAAGTACAGGAATGTTTTATTGTTACGGGTCCTTCGGTCGTCGGCTTTACCTTATTTGGTTTAGTACGACCCCACCTTCTACACCTCGCGCAAATCGGACTCTAAACACGAAGTGTTGGAGCAAAAAGGACATCCTTTATAAAACATTTTGATTTTGTTTTATCATCCCCGCAAATTAGACCCTAAACACAACGGTTTTCCTAGCGAATTAATAGATACCCTTTTTTCGTTATTTTTGTGTTTTTGACACCCTTATCACGTTACGTAGGTAACGTGCCCTATCGTGAAAAGGACATCCTTTTTACGTTTTTTTTTGGTCGCGCATGGTATCCACTCGTCAATGTAAGTGGCCCCCCCCCCCGGGTTTTTTTGTGACGGCGTAGGCCTTTGCAAGCAGCTATTATTATGGTAAAAAAGTAAATGAAATGTCAAGAAATACATGATGATTTTTATGGTACATTTTAGTAGGCCTATATCAATTCATACTTGTTATCAAAAAGAAAAAAGTGGGTCGTTACGGACCATTAAAAATGGGAAATTTGGGCATTTTATATTTAGGATAGAGCAACTGCTCGTTATAGACGTCACAATAAATCAAGCATTCTAAATTCTATCAACTCCATTTTTTGTCAAATAACACCTTCATCGATATTTTGAAATGATTTTTCTCATATTTTCATCATCTTTTTATCAGGGTGAAATTCCCCTTTAATTTACAAAACAGATTCGCAAACAATATCAAGAGTAGTGGGAGGCAAGGGTGGAAATCTAAGGTAGGGGACCAGGGGCTGGAAAACAGGCAAAAAAAAAACAAAAAGGAAGGTTTATCACCCCCAAAAGAAGGTCGTCTCGTCCAAAATACATGTTTTACTTCGATTTAAATGATGTAGGCCTATTTCTTTCCATCATATATAAAAGAACAAAAATAGTAGGGGGACATTTGATAATGTGCCCCTACTATTTTGGGTTAGGGGGAAGTGTCCCCCTGGGATTTGCGCCCATGTGGGTGGGGGGTGTTGCACCTCCTTTCGGAATCATTATGGAACAGTGTGAATAGTCGCTGTGATTTCGATCTCATACCTATAAAAAAAATAGAACAGAAGAACGCCTTGACCACAGGCCAAAATGCCTAACAATTTTTCCGCGGCATTAGCGACTCTCGTAAGGGGCGCTCCATTTATAAATAAAGTTGCATGTGTAGCTGTTTATGGCAACAGAATCTATCGCAGAATTGAAGCCAGAAGCGTGGGAATTTTCAAGAAAATTCAAGAAAAGAACCGGTGAGTACCGATTTAACAGTACTAATCTAATTAGTTACATGTATTGAATTATAAGAATATTCAATTTTTCGTGAAACAAAGCTTAGTTCTAAGCTAGGGCGGCCCAAATGCGCGTGAGTGGAGTCCCAGTTTCTTAACACGGGTAAGTATTGCGTTGTCGCCTAGAGTGGTACACAGTAGCATTTTGTGAAATCTGGTCCTGGCCACTCCTAGTACCAATGAGGTCCAAACATTACATGTATGGACCTCATAGGCGACATCAGTGCTAAAATTGGGTTAGAGATTTATGTGGATCTAAATTTATTGTAATTTCAACAAAAGTACTAGCTAAATTTGAGGCTTTTGTTGAAATTTTGCTTTAATGATACATTAATGCTTCAATAAGTAACAAAAAATTGAAAGAAATGAAGGGGAACTTACATTTTGACGACTTTTTCCTGATTTTCTTGGCAGTTGTCCTTCACTTCTGACTCTCGATCGGACCTGATATGCAGATCACGTATACGCGTTCTCGTCAGGTGATCGGTCGGTTATTCTTTTCGCCAGATGTTGATAATTATATATTTCATAACGCAGCGTTCATCGCAAATTTAGCTGAAAGAGATTGAAGTTGAACAGCGCAAGCTTTAATTTATTCAGAAATAACGTTTGATTGCACAAGTTTCGCCTCGGACATTTAGGATCATTTGGTCCCATATTGGCGTAACTACGGGGGGGGGGGGGGTGTCCCTACCACCGTCCACACCGGGCGTCCACAAGCCAGCAATTATCTTTTTTCTCTTTTTTTAACCAAAATGCTTCCCCCCAGAAAAAAAGAACCAGGGTTAAAGAGAAAGACAATTATGATAGAGGAACACAAAATACTTTATTTTTTCAGCTTTTAATGCATCGACTTATAATCAAATATTAAATGGGGCTTAGAACATTTTTTTAAAAAGTCAATTAATAAAAATATTCCGCTCTTCGGGATTTGAGCTTTCATGAAATATCCGATCTTTTTCATGATTACCGAAAATACTTCAAATGTCAAAAAAAAAATTATCGGTGTAGTAGCTGATACCTTGCGCCCGCCTTAATTATTTTAATGTTGAGATACTTTGCTTTAATTTAATGAATTCCTAAAAGCATTAATTCTCAGATCATTTGTCGCTATCGAATGATTCGATTGGTAAGCTAGTTGTATAATTATTATGATTCATGAATTGTTTAAAATGTGTCTCTCTATCAGTTTTGAATATTTAAAAAAATGTCAGCTCGTGCTTTTTGCTCGCAATATTTTGATTAGTAAGAAATTCTTGTGTATGCGAGTTTGATACATAAATAACTAGAGAGAGAGGGGGGGGGGGTGTCCCTCAGCTACTTGTCCTTGCTTATTCCAATTTTTTTTATTATGCTCGTGTTGTGAGTATTTCAAAGTCTTTTCTTTTTCTCACCCTTTTTATTGTCTCGGAGCTTCCCTCTATTTCTTTGCTACGATGTATAGCCCATCTTACTTGTTTCATTTTTTTATGTTCTCATTTCATTGAAAACATAATTATTAAACTGACGTAGAAGACTTTACAACAAAATTTTGATATTGTTTTTTCTTGTTTGTTTGGCTTTCTTTTTTCTTCTCCTCAGTCCTTTTTCTAATTAGTTTCCCTTTCCTTATTTTATATTATTTCATTTCATGAGGCATCCGCCAACTTATATACAACAACAAACGTTAGAGGCGGATATCCAGTAAGGGGGCGTGGTGGTGTGCCCTCTAAAAAGAGGAAAATAGGAAGGAAAAAAAGCAGGATTTATCTTGGTGAAGATGATAGTGGTGGTGATGGTGGCGGTGATGATGATGATGATGATGATAATAATGATGGTGGTAGTGGTGATAAAGATGAGAATGAAGTTGGTGACGATGATATGATGATGATGTAATTTTGTCTTTAAAAAAATAATAGTGCAAAGGCGAAATCATTTAAAGTTTATTATGAAAATAGCAGAAAAAAATAATTTGAAAAATTGTACGTATGCGTATGGAAAATCTATCCCCCACCAAAAAAGAAAAAAAGTGAGATTTTGTTTTGTTATTTGTGACGGCGTAGGCCTATGCGAACAGCTGTGTGATATAATTATGGTAAAAAAAGTAAATGAAATGCCAAGAAATACATGATAATGACTTTTATTGTACATTCAGTATATCAGTAGATAAATTCATACTCGTTCCAAAAAAAGAAGAAAGTGGGTATATTATGGACCATTAAAAATGGGCAGTTGCTCTATATATTATATTACATAGAATATATAGAGCAACTGCTCGTGTGTAGCGGTAAGTTATTCACCTGATCTACATAATTCATGCGGCGCACGGCGCGTGCGCAATGTTTAATAATTATTGTTGTGAATACAATGAATGTCATCAAAAACATAATAACACAGATCAAATAGTGCCAGCTCGACGCGCAAAATGAGAAAAAAATATATATTTTCTGCCCTGATAATTTGATAACCCTATAACCTAACCCAATTTCTAAGTATTTTTATCATAAACAGGATAACTATATACAATGATTGAAATTAACTTTATATTCTTTTGCGAACAAAATGAATATGAAAGACAGCTTTTTGATAAAGAACACAGTTTTAGAGCGTTAGAGCGCGATTTATACCTACAACCGCTAACATAGGCGGATCCAGGGGGGCCGAGGGGCCCGGGCCCCCTATTGGCGGAGCAAAAAAAGAAAAAAAAAGAAAGGAAAAAAGAAAAGGAAGGGAAAAGAGAGGAAAAAAGAAGAAAGGCAAACATAAGAGGAGGAACATGATTAAATGAAATAACATTAGGGGAAGACTCTGAAAATAATTTTTTTTTAAATCTATTTGTTAGGATAAAAAATTTTCGCTCGCGCTTCGCGCCTTATTGTCTTTTAGGGTATTTGCATATCTTGCTCAATATGGAGCTTGAAAAATCAAACTTTGAAGTCATTATACAAAACATATTTCAGCTGGGAAATTGAACTTTCATTATTTTGTTTCATTTACAAATTGATTTTTAAAAAGTGCTCTGTAAAAATGTCTGTGATATCATCTGAACATTATCATTTTCTGCTTGCGCTGCGCGCTCGCAAAATTTGAATTTTCAGGTACGTATTATTTTCCTGTATTCCATAAAGTTCTCAAAAAGTTCCCTATTCAGGTCAGATTGTTAAAACGTATCAGCTAGCGCCGCACGCTATAGCATTTGGATTAGTCGGTTATGTATATCCCAATATTAATTCTAAATCAAACTAATTTGATGACAGTTTATCAAAAACTTCGACTCGCGATTTCTGCTCGCATTGATAGATATATAATGCCTCTTATGCATAATTACAAAGTGCTTTAAATGTCCAGTTTTCAGGCCATAAAATTAACACATTTCGCGCTCCCATGCGAGAGAAATAGGAAGATGGTCATCAATTTCATATGATGACATAATGCCCTCATAGCATGTTCCGGTCCTATGTAAAAACTCAAAGTAATAAAAATAAAATACATCAGCTCTTTTTTAACTGTGATCCATCACAATTCACAATTTTCCCACAAAGTGTTTGCATTACAGAGCTTAAATTCACCCTTTGTTATATCATATATTTTTAGCTCGCGCTTTGCGCTCTCTTTATTGATTTTCATGATAAGAAAGTTACTTAGAATACCCAAATTCTAGGTCGAAATCTAAAACACACGTTAATTCAGATACGCAGATTGTTCTCTATTTAAATCATTATCCAGTTTCAGATCACAATATCAAAAAGTGTCTGCTCGCGGATAAATAACTTATCCTTTTCATGATAAAACATGAATAGTGCGTCCAGAATCTTTCCCCATAATTTTGTTTACCCATCACATTTCTCCTATTTTCTCCTCCCTTTTATTTTCCATTAATTTTTCTTTCGTTCACTTTTTTTCTGTCCTCTTTTCCCATAATTTATTTTACCCATCACATTTCTCCCTATTTACTCTTCCCTTTTATTTTCCATTAATTTTTCTTTCGTTCACTTTTTTTCTGTCGCCTTTCCCCTTCTAAGTTCTATTTTTTTTTCTCGTCTCACCGCTTTTCCTCATCCCCAGCCCTCGATCGACGCCCGTGCAGATTCGCAAACAATATCAAGAGTATATGTCTACTTGCAAGGGCGGAAATCTCTCCCCAAAGGTAGGGGGACCAGGGGCTGGAAAATTTGACAAGCAAAAAACAAACAAAAAAAGAAGGTTTATCACCCTCTAAAGAAGGTCATCTTGACCAAAAGAAATTTGACAAGCAAACAAGCAAAAAAAAGGGGGCATGCCAAAAGTAAGATCGTCTCTTCCAAAATACATTTCGAATTTGAACGACATGACCAAAAATAGTAGGGGGACATTTCATAATGTGCCCCCTACTATTTTGGGTGAGGGGACATGTCCCCCGGCCCTGGGGTTTGCGCCCATGTGGGTGGGGGTGTTGCGCCTCCCTATCGGGATCATATCACAGCGAGTATACACTCTTCCATATTGGAAGAGTGTTTACTCGCTGAGATTTAGATCTCACACATAATTTTATAAAAAAAAATAGAACAGCTACGCCTTGAACACAGGCCAAAATGCCTAACGATTTCTCCGCGGCATTAACAACTCTCGTAAAGGGCGCTCCATTTATAAATAACGTTGCATGAACAGCTCTCTATGGCGACGAAATTTACCGCGGAATTGCAGCCAGCAGCGTGGGAAATTGGCAGAAAATTCAAGAAGAGAACCGGTGAGTACCGATTTAACAGTATTCATGTATTAATTAATATTTATTTAATCATAAGAATAATTTTTTTTTACGGAAAGAAAGCTTAGTTCTAAGCTAGGGCGGCCCAAATGCGCGTGAGTGGAGTCCCAGTTTCTTAACACGGGTAAGTATTGCGGTGTCGCCTAGAGTGGTCCTGGCTGCCGCAGCAAACTTTGATTTAGATCTACGCCTAGTTTATACAACATTCTCACTCATAATTTTTTTCCCTTTGGACGGCTGTCACAATAGGAACTTTTCCCAAACTGACATGTCAACGTGTTTTTCGCACTTTGCCTTTGCAGATGCAGACTGCAAAGCCAAAGCGAGTTCTATATTACACTAACAAAAATATTAATACATGGGACTATTATTTACAGGTTATCACGGTTATGACACGACACAAGTTCCATTCAATATTTTCACGATGTCGGGGGAACACAAATAATTTTTAACAATATATTATGATAAAATGGCGATAATATAACCTTCGATTCAATCTATTACTGAGATAATATGAACTTCTCAGCAAAAAAAGACAAAAAAAGGTAAAACGATGAACGGATCACTTACCTCTCGTCACGTACGTTCAATCAACTAAACTTATCGACCATATACGGTATACCCATCCAGCCTAGAGAATAACGCAAATAGTAATACATCTCTTATCTCAGCTCTATGCACCCACCCCAATTATCCAGCCAAACTATAAAGGAGTCATAGGGCTCTTGCTTCACTTATTCATAGTCAAGAGAAAATAGGAAAGATAGAATCTGAGAGAAATATAGAGGCAGTCCACATAATAATAATAATATTGCGACCCCCTCCCCCCTGTAAACAGGGTTTATCAGCTCTTTTAAGGTGTCATCTTTCATTTTTATAAGCAACTCAGGAATAATATGGATTTTCATTACATAAATTTTGGTTGTAGACGTACTACCATTGGCGGCGGAAGCCAATAAATTTAGGGGGTGTCCACCTGAAATTTTGGGATGGACACATGTAAAAAATAGGACAAGCGCCCCAAAAAAAAAAAAAAAAAAAAAAAAAAAGGTCATCAAACTAAATTTTAGGGGGGGACAACACACGTTTCAGCGGGGGCCACGTGAATTTAGGGGGGGACGCAGGAAAAAAATTGACAAGCAAAAAAAAAAAAAAAAAAAGGTTATCAAAAAAAATTTAGGGGGGGACACGTCCCCCCGTCCCCCCCGCTTCCGCCGCCTATGCGTACTACTATATGATTTAATGATCATGCACGTGGTGGTGCAAATATTCATCATGTCGTACAAAAAAAAAATCACAGCCAAATGAAAAAAGGGGGAAAAATAAAGAGAAAAGGGTGAAATATTATTTTCTAAATATCATGTCAAATTCTTTCAAAAATATTGGATTTTGTATTTTAAAAAATGTCGAAAGTTTTGCTCGCTTAGTCACAATTGTTTTTATATATATTTCAGGAGATCTGCCATACCATAACTATAGCCCCCTCAAAACTTTTGGCTTATTATTATGTTTTCTCATTTGTAATATGAAAAAATGGAAATATAGAAATGAAATAAATCAATAAATTCAAAATTCATCTTTGGCTCATTACTGTTTTTTTTTGTATTCATGATTTCTCATAGTATGGATTTTCCAAAAGGGGGCCGGGGCACATTTTTCCGAGAGAAAAATTGACAAGCCAAAAAAGGGGTTTTAATTTTAGTTTTGCTTCTCATGCAAAAGGGGGGAGATACGGGCCGGCTTCCCCCCCCCCCCCCCCCCCCCGCCCCCCTGAATCCGCCATTGTCCTTGGGTTTACCAGAATGCTTGTGATTGACTCTATACTCTCACTGCCTCAAGCCTGTAGCTTTTGAAAGTATAATTATGTTACTTGAGGAAGTATAATTATGTTAGTTATAATACATTCAATCTGTCCACTTGCGTAACGCCCCTACAAAAAGTTGCACGACCAAGACTAAAAGAATAGAAAAGAAAAGCTTGAAACATGATGGAACATGATAAAATTTTCTTAACATTAAATGCTAAGCTAAGTGAAAATCAATCACAAAATATAGGGCCTACCTTTTTTATATACTAAATATGTCATCTTTTCCTCCACTGCATTTGTCTGCAATATTCTTTTATTTTTTGTACGTGAAATAGATGTCGAAAGAGAAAATAAAAAATATGAAACGACTGAAAATGAAATGTACAAATCTAAATTTAATTGATTTGAATTGAATCGAATTGACAAATATTTAGATCTCTCATTCAGCTTGCTCACCTATTTGGATGAGTACATCAATAGGCCTACGATTTGACAAAATAAATCCAATGTAGTGGACCAATTATTGCCATACCTTTATTTTGGACATCCATTTATGCATTCATTATTAAAGTTTGAAGTGTATTTATAAATTTTAGTTTTTAAGTGAAAATTTAAAATTAAATTTTGAATTAATGTCTCATGAATTACCAGTATTTGTTTCTCGTTTGTCATATCTGCAGTGCCAGATACCGTACTTAAATTTAGTCGATAGATTTAGTTGAGTTTGCGGTTGTTCACTTTTGTCCTGATCCGTGATAAAATAATTCGTTTTTAGTCTCTAAGTTGGAAAATCCTGACATTCATTCGGAATTTTAAACTTAGGTAATTATCTTGGCCAAAATAATTGGCAAAATAATTTTCTATTTCATCACAGCATCTAGAAAATTTTGATTGAAAAATTTTGTCCCTTATTATTGTCAAGTTGTCCCATCTATTGACGTTTTTGTTAGTAAAGCCTGGACCTTGTTCAGTTCATTGAATGAGTGCTCACTTTAGTTTCACTCTTTGGTAACAAAAAATACATTAAAAATAACATAGCCCTAGTTCAATCCATGTAAATGTTTAGGGATCTATATATTTTTCTTCATTATGAATTTAGGGTTCTTTTTTATTAAAAAAGTTTACAAATTTTGAGCATATTTTTTATTTCATTGAATCAAAATAATCTAAATCATGCACTCACACAACATGCGAGGTAGGCCTAAGTAAAATTCAGACCATGCAAAATTGGGTAACCGCAAAATTGCTAGAGCCAAACCTAAAGCAAGAACCTCGTTTGTAGGATGAGTGGAAAGAGTCAAACTTCAAAGAATAAAATGAAATTAGGCTACTGAGACATCAGTACTGGTAATCTAATTGTGTTACTTAAAGACTGAGTCTGAGGTTTCATCGTTGTCGTTGAAACAGTTCTATATGAATGCATGTTTTCATGAAAATGCAATGAGCAAGATGATAATGGGACATTCCTTCATGCCCATTTAAATTCTTTTGATTGTATTTTATTATAAATATTAAATGAAATCACATTTCTAAGATATAGATCCTAGATCTAGAAAAATGGGCAAACATTATTGGCAAAATTGCAACGACCTATTTTTTTATCAGAGACACTTGTGTGATGATAATGTACATGAGAAAAAGAAAAGGGGGGACATGATTTCAATATCTCTTAATCAGTTTGGTACCATCTTTGTAACATAGGATTTATCCAGAAATATTTAAGTCTGCAACCGAAAAGAGTACATGCCTTGATTTCCTCCCACCTTGATTTCTGTAAATGTCCTTTTGTTGAATTTATCGCAGGCTCAGTTACATAAGCTTTAGAAAGACCTACAGAATGCAGCTTCTTGCATCGTCACTTTGTTAAATAAACGCTCTCATTATCACTCCCATCTTGAATTGGCTGCACTGGCTCCCTATCAAAAATCGGATTATCTTAAAGATTTTGTTGCTGGCTTTTCATGGTATTCTTGGATCAGCATCACAATACAGTCTTTCATTTATCAATTACTATAGACCAAGCAGGTCTTTGCGCTCATCCACTTCTGGCTAATTCCTTTTTATTCCTAAAGTTTCGAAAACTTGGGGGGAAAGATCATTTGCTTTTGCATGCCCCACTTTGTGGAATAGCCTTCCTGAAGACATAATAAAAAGTATGTACCTCTCGAAACTTTCAAAAATCTTATTAAACTTTTTTTTTATTTAACTCTTGTCTTAGCTCTTTATGCACCTTGAGCACTCTACAGAGTGGATTTGGTGCTTTATAAGTCACATTATTATTATTATCATATATTGTCAGCCCACCTACATGACGGCAATTGTTTTCACAAAATATTGCAAAATGTTGAAATTGGCACTATCGTAGTTTAAGTCACCAGTCTGTTCACTGCCGTTTATTTTGTCGGCACGGGTGACTTCTTTCTCTCCCATTAACTTTGAATACAATGAGTGCTCACACACAAGATTTAGTATCATATATTGTCAGCCCACCTACATGATGGCAATTGTTTTCACAAAATATTGCAAAATGTTGAAATTGGCACTATCGTAGTTTAAGTCACCAGTCTGTTCACTGCCGTTTATTTTGTCGGCACATGTGTTCTTTCTCTCCCATTAACTTTGAATACAATGAGTGCTCACACACAAGAAGGGAGGTAACAGGTGACTTATTTCACGATAAGGCCGTTACGATCCCTACTGTACTTTGTTATTTGTTATCATGAAGATTAGGTTGAAAATTATCAGCATTTTAGTGAATTTTAGACTAAATGTATTTATTTGGATATGATAATTTCAAGTCCAGAGTAGGCCTACTCTTTTAAAGAAATGAACATATTCATATAATTTCACCACAGCTTGAGGGTTGAGGAGTAGCATGGAACAATGGCCGGAGAACCTCGAAAGAGAGGGAGGAATGTGATTACTGGAAGGATGAAAAATGAAGAGAATTTCACCAGAGAACATCCTGGCATCAATCATGATAATGGAAAGGCTAGTGTGATACAGCTACAACGTGAAATCAAGGTAAAAATAATTAGGCCTAGAATCTAATTGCAGTGGATAACTTTATGAAAGTGTAAGCAGTGCTAGAAAAAATCAAGATTTTTCATATTTATTTCATAATAATGTAAATTCTTTATCATAATTTGTGATGATTGTATGAAGATCCTCTTATATTGTCTAATCTATAAGAATTGATTTTTTTATGTATCAAAGAAATGGTTTGTGATACCTACCCTCCTTTGCATATTGAAAAGTGACCATGATGTGCAGTATTTTGTAAGAATTCAATACAAGCAAACTTTAAAAATGACCTCACTTTCTTATTTTGAATCCAATTTTGATGGTATTTATATGGAACTGTATGCTGTTCTGCTTTACTCCATTTGTTCAAATTAAATTGAATTATTTTGAACTTCAAGAATCAAATTTAGCTTGATCATGAATGAGGTTTGATATTGCTCACCATCATCCGTCTGCTATTACTACAGGCTTTGAAAGAAGAGAATGCTAAATTGCAGAAGGACTTTGATAATGTCAAGTAAGTGCCTTGTTTACAGAATGTTCAATTTTTCTACAACTTTTTTATTCTCTTAAGCTCATTAACTAAAGAATTAAATGAAATTGTTGTTACTTTTCAATAATGCCAAGTAAGTGCCTTGTTTACAGAATGTTCAATTTTTCTACAACTTTTTTTTTATTCTCTTAAGCTCATTAAATAAAGAATTAAATGAAATTGTTGTTACTTTGTGTACTCTCTTATTACAGATTTATAGCTATTAAAAGCTATCCGGGGCCTGTTGCATAAAACTTTTTACCTGAGAAAACTCAGGTATTTTTTACCTGAGGTTTAGGATTTATCTCTGTGTTAAAGTCAATGGCAGAAATCAGACTAACCTTTATTGTTTTCAGTTTTTACCGGAGTTTTTCAGGTAAAAAGTTTTATGCAACAGGCTGCAGGTGGGATTACAAACTCCTTCAAAACAAAAGAGTGATTATTGGAAGCAGCAGCTGAGGATAAAGCTGTAGGGTGATAATAGTTGTGCTATGTGTAAATCCAGATTTAATTATTATTATTATTGTTATTATCATCATCATCATCATCATTAATACAAATTAATTGGATTTGTTGTTTTTTCCAAGGTCCATCTATGATCAGCTTGTTTCAGAAGGTCCTGTAGAGCAATATGGTGAAAGAAGAGTTAATCTACTCAAGTCACAAGTTATACAACTCGAGAGACAGGTACGTACTGTATAATTTAATTTGAACAGGCTTCTTGGCTGTTATATAAGATGAACAGTAAATTTCACCCCCCCCCCCAAAAAAAAAAAAAAAAAAAGTTTTGTGCTGTGCTATCCCTTATGTTACACCCCACTCCCCAGGTATCAAATTTCCTAACAATGACATGGTCATACTGAGGCAACTGCTAAGAGGGGGAATATAATGAAATTATGCAGATTTTAATTGGAAAACAAGTATAATAACATGTTAAGCTTGACAGGATCAAATCACTGACGCTTTGTTTGTTTTTTTTTTTTTAATGAAAAGAGGGAAACATGCTATCATTTGAAGACATATTTTGTAATGAAAATAGATATTTTACTTGATATATCTAAAATTGCTTGGAGAAACAAAGTCTTGTTTTGTGATTGTTAATATTAATTGTTGAATTTATATTGTATTTGGGCTGTATGATTTTCTACCCAAGGTGCTAATGCAAGCTGAGGCTCTCAGTTCTAGATCTGGCATTCTTTTTGAAGTGGAGAATAATCTTCAAAGGATTGCTGATAATTTCAGGTAATGGATAGAAAAATATGTTTCCTTTTCTTCTAAGATATTTTTTTTAATTCATGAATATTCATGAATTTATATTACCCTCAGAACTTATTGATTTGAATGCCAGTTCTTTTTATCAAATTGTATTTCTGAATATTTTATCAAGTTTGCCAAAGAATTAAAGTTCATTATTTTGTTGCAAACATGAAACATGACACTCTCTAACCATCATACAGTTCATGTCCAAATTTATGTATGATCCAGTATTCTTTTAAAGGACTTAACACACATTGCTGATTTTGATGTCATGTGGATGTTTTTATCAGCACTGCTGTTGGTGTTGCTGCTTATGTCAGTGTTGTTGGGGTGGATGTTGGTTTTAGTGTTGATGTTAATCTTTGTTTTAGGTGTTGGTGTTGATTTTGATGTTGGCTTTGTTGTTGGTGTTATTATGTTGATATTGGAGGTCATATTGGACTTGGTTTCAGTGTTCATATTGGTGTTGGTGTTGATGTCAGCTTTGATGGCATTGGTGTTTTTTTATGTTGGTGTTCATATTGATGTTAATAAAATTTGAAATAAATCAAATCATCATTTGTATTTACCAGGGAGCTGCTGTCCAATGAAACTAAAGGCCCATGTGTCCAGGTTCAAAGGTCACAGCTCACGACCATGATAGAAACGGCCGAGTCAGCACGTCTGAGACTGTACAAAAATCTAGAGGTAAGTTCAGATAGTGAAGGGTCATCTAGATAATGCAATGGTATTGTGTCTGGTGGTGAAGGTGTCTTGATTATCAGTGATTGAAAGAAACCACTGTGATTGCTTACGTCACGTTTGGCCAGCAATGACTATACAGGGCTGGTAAACTCGTCATATCTTTTATATTGTATGTCCTTCCTTGGTAGACGATCTTTGTATGCTTGTACTGTTCATCTGAATGATTTTATTCAACCCTTTTCTATGTCTGACCCACATTTCCTCCATGATCACTTAACTTGTTGAATTGTTCAAGCCATGATCTTTTGAGAGCATTGTCTGTCATATGAACTACTAAACAGAAACAATTTTTTCAGGAAGATCCCACATAACATAGGGAGTTAGGGACTTACAGGGTGTTGCATGCACCTGTAATATACATTCAGGTTACATGGGGCAAGGTGAGAACTAATGCAGAGGTTAAAGGTTCCATCCCTGGTTTGTATTTGTGATGGTGACATTAAAGGTTGTTCCCAGATGTAAATAATTATATCTGATTAATACACATCTGTATTATATGATGTATTGGATGTTCAGACATGTTCATGTTGGAATTGCCCTATTGCTTCTGCAGTACTCTCTGCATAATCTAATAAGATATGTGTTAATTGAATTAAGTCAGACAGATTTCTTTGGTCCCAGAGTTACGGCTTTATAAGCAAATCACCTAGTTATTAAGCCAAGATGCAGAATTAAAAAAAAAAGTCGCAAATGATACTTGATAGATCTTCATTTATTGCAACAATCAGAAACCATGATTCTTTCCTGTATGTTCGAACTATCAGATCAACAACCAAGAAAAGTTAGAACAACCCCTCATCTTCACCGGCCTCTATGCTAAGACCAAACCTCATCGCTATGACAACAAGCCAGTTGATATCATGGATGTGTGCAGTGGAAAGATAGAACATCTCAACCTGAAACATATAGTGAGTTTGGATTTAATGTTGTATTCTTATGTCCTGATTAAAACAACTTTTGATAACAAACTTACTGGGTTTACTTAGACCCCACTTTTATTGAGTGCCAGTTGTCATCTTATTCACCAGTTGAAGTTTATTCTTACCTTGTTGCAAAAAAGTTGTCAACAAATTAATTGAGCTATGAAATGAGATTTCATCATTTTATTTGTATAGAGAAACTATAATTTTTTTAAATAGAATTATTTTTTCTTTTGCGACCAGGTAACAAATGGGGGGGGGCACTCACATATATTAGTGGTAGGGGGAACGTGCCGCTTTGATAGCCCCCTTTTTCAGACCTAATTTTCAGTTCTCTAGATACTCCGAATGACAAGATTGCAGTTCAGTAGCCGCCCAGCCCCGCTCGCAAGACACCCGTTACGTGACATCTTAGTTCCCCAGCCCTGCCAAATTGTCAAGCACGAGCACCGCATGCGGGAGATGCACGTACAGCTTCGCAACTCCTTACATATTAAACTAGTAGCCGCTCCATGCATGGCGAGCACATTCAACGAGCACATACCTAAAGTACAGTGCTATGATGACATTTGAGGGAAGTTCGGATGAAAATGAGATTCACTAGCTTTAATTGAATATACGCCCTCACACACTAATTGTTTTAGCACCTCAAAAATGTTTGCTTTGTTACTCCAAATTACAAAGTGCAAATACAATATAGTGAGGTAGTAGTGAACGTAACTTCTTGTTACTGTTTTTTTTTTGTCTGCAGGCTAAATTAGAATCCAAACTCTTTACCTTGAACCAACAACTCAAGACACTCCACCAAACACTGAAGACCTGCTGGTCACCTGACTGCCATGCCCTACAGCAGTTGACCAATCAGCATCTTCCATCGGCTGTCAATCAGAGATTGTCCAGCCTTCTTAAACACGCTGAGAGACAGCTGGTTGAATGCTGCCAGGACTTGGTGTCACTGTCGATTTTGGTGCCAGCAGCTCCATGGGTAAGCAACAGTGGTAGGAAGGAATTGATGGAGGGATGGAAGGATGGGTGGATGGATGGATGGATGGGTGGATGGATGGAAGGAAGGATGGATGGATGGGTGGATGGAAGGAAGGATATATTGAAGGATGGATGGAAGGATGGGTGGATGGATGGGTGGGTGGATGGAAGGATGGATAGATAGATGGGTGGATGGAAGGGTGGATTGAAGGATGGATGGGTGGATGGATAGGTGGATGGAATGATAAGTGGATGGATGGATGGATGGATGGGTGGATGGATGGATGGATGATTGGGTGGATGGATGGATGGATGGGTGGATGGATAGATGGATGGATAGATGGATGGATGGATGGATGGAGGAAGGGATGAAGGGAGGGATTAAAGGATGGAGTGAAGGATGGGTGGATGGATGGATGGATGGGTGGGTGGATGAATGGATTGAAAGATGGATGGAGGAAGGATGGATGGATGGGTGGGTGGGTGGGTGGATGGATTGAAGGGTGGATGGAAGGATGGATTGAAGGGTGGATGGAAGGATGGATTGAAGGATGGATGGAAGGATGGATGGAAGGAAGGATGGGTGGATGGATGGATGGGTAAATGGATGGATGGATTGGTGGATAGATGGAAGGAAGGATGGATGGATGGGTGGAGGGAGGGAGGGAGGGAGGGAAGGGAGGAGGGATGGGTGGATGGATGGATTGAAGGATGGATGGAAGGATGGGTGGTGGGTGGGTGGATGGATGGATTGAAGGAAGGAAGGATGGGTGGAGGGATGGAAGCAAATATATTGCTGTACACATGCGTGACCAAAAAAAGACGTTTAAACGGGTTACTTTCATGGGGTGAGTGATAGTACCTGTGTTAGAGTGGAATCATTGTGACACAATCCCTCCCAGCTTGTTTTATATATTTCTAGATGTTCAATTATCATTTTAAATCATTTTTTATATCTAGCCTTTACTGAGTAAATCTGTTATACCTGAAATCAAGATTGATGATGTCATGACTGCACTTCCAACTTTCCCAAGAAATAAACAACAGCAGGTAAGAGGATTATACGTGTTCATGTATCTGGTCCTGGGTGCCTTCACACGAATGGTAGCGATTAATCGTACCCTAGATTTTCGCGATTGATTGTACATTGCAGTCAATGGAATCAATCATAGAAAATTGTTCTAAGATCGTTGGTAAGCTTTGTGTGAAGGGCCCCTTTTCATTTCATCTGTTGTATATTTCATGTGTAATCTGCTGTGAAGGAAAGCTATTTCCTGTAACCAGCAATACATGAAATACCTTGTCAATTCCATCCCGTTATGTCTGGGAGTGTATTCTTCATCTGTCATGGAGTAGAGTGATTACTTGTGTAATATTGAGCGTAAAATGACAAGGAAAGATTTATGTTATGATGCTCACATCATTCAGTCACATGTCTTTTAAATGAAATCCTTCAGCTTTTCCATACTATTCTTGTAGTTTTATTCAAATATGTTTGGTTTTCCTTTTTCATTATTCCCTGACGTTCCAAATTAGGTACACATATAACTAGTAGAAGGACTACTGGTCTATTGAAAATTTGAATGTTGACATTTTATAAATAATTGTTTGCTACATGTATGTATAGTTAATACAGACATGGGTTATCCCTTTTGATTGGTATGGTTTGTTTTGTTTTTTGTCTTTTTTTTTTAATTTAGTTGCAGTCTTATCATAGTGGAAAACATACAATGCATTGTATGTTTAATTAGTTGTAAATAATGGCACATATGTATTTATTATATTCAGGTGAAGTCTGTGATTGATGCAGTGATCAAGGCAAGCAACTACTCGAGAAGAGTCTCCAAAATGGAGGTATGAAGTGTGAAAGCTTTTCATTTTGTATCTACTTTACATATAAACAGAGTGAAAAAATAGTGCTAACAGAAATTTAATAATCTTTCGGGTGTTTTTTCATAGATATTAATTGCCATCTTTGCATTAAGAGCCCTTTGTACTATTCATGTAAGAAAGGGGGATTAGTTTAGATTAGATTAGTGATCCATCATTACAAAGAGGGACCTGTGGTCAGAATCATTCTTTTCTTTTCTATTTAATGATTCATAATAATATTTGAATCACATACGTGGATGCTATTTAAGCAATGGCTTATGATTATACTATATTTATCGATGAAAAGAAATGACTGTACGCTGCATGAAATTATTCTTGGATTGATGCCCACCCCAATGAAAAGGGTTTTTTTAATTTAATTTCTGCTGCAAATATTGAAATAATAGTTTATTTCATTAAAAAAAAAAACTAGTGTGTGATGAAAATCATCTACTTTCTCATTTGAATATCTTTGTGTTTAGTGTAACTGTGTTGTGAAAATAAACAAGATTTTGAAATTTCATAACTTTCTCTTCTTACATCTGATTTTGATGAATTTTTTAGTGTTATGCTTGTTTATTTTTTTTATCCCTTTTAATATTCAAATGAAATTTTTGTTGGGGTGGACTTGACCTTGAATGACTTTTATTCTTGTAGGCGAAGGCTTGTGTAGAAGAGTTGAGATTCCACCAAGCCCTCTATGATGTTCAGTTTAAGTACATGGATTCACTCTATGCTGCTGTAAGGTGAGTTTCACTCGGTTTACACCCAGTTTTCCCACTTCTTAGATAGTCTGATATCACATGGGCTAAACTCCTTTGGTCTACCATCAATTGTGTTTAATAATCCTTTGGTTTACTGTCAGGCTAAGCTTATAGTGGCAATCCCTACAGCCTTCTTAAAATTGTTATAAAAAATGCAACTTTGTTCATATTTTTTATTGTTAAATGTTTTGTTATATAGTATGTATTTTCTTTGTTGTTTTGTATTTGAAAAGTTGCGGAAACAATTCAATTCAATTCAAATTTATTTCCACAATTAAAAATGTACGTATGTACAAATCATTGACATTAAAAGATATATTACACGTGGAGGGGTCAAAGAAAGCATAACTGCTTGTATAAAGTAAAATGAAAAAGAAAATTTGGTCTAATTACCCTTTGGTCTACTCTACACTTGGTTGAATACCCACCTCAGATAAAATATACTACAAGGGCAAAGCCATCAGTCTAATAGCTGTTTGGTCTACTCTGAATTTGGTCTATTTTCCTTTTGGTCTACTCTACACTTGGTTGAATACCCACCTCAGATAGTCATATACTACGAGGGCAAAGCCAATGGCCTACAGCTATTTGGTCCACTCTCAATTTGTTCTATTTTTCTTTTGGTCTACACTACACTTGGTTGAATACCCACCTCAGATAGTCTTATACTACGAGGGCAAAACCATTGGCCTACAGCTGTTTGGTTTAATCTTTATTGGATCTAATTACGGTGTGGTAAACAATAAATTTGGTCCAGTTGCTGTTTGGTCTACACTACACTCAGTCTTATACCTATATCAGATAGTGTAATACCACGTGGGCAAACCCATTTAGTCTACTATTAATGTTGTCTAATTTTTGTTTTGTCTATTCTCTACTTGATATAATACCTTCTTGGCTTAACTGCCATTTGGTCAATTTTTCAGATGGTCTAGTTTCAACTTACTTAATTTCTGCTTATTACTTTACACTTTGTCAAAAAATGAAAAATTGAATGCTGACTAACTTCCCTTTTCTATTCTTTTTTTCAGAGAAGCATATATGATGTTTGAAGACAGTATTCAGAAGACATTGTGTGACCCAATGAAAGGTAAGTCCATTCAGGGGTCTGTCTTTTAAAGCATTTTGTAAAATAGCTTGTGTGACTCTATGAAAGACAGGAGTATGCTATTTATTTAAAGTTCCTACTGTTATACACTCATATTCATAGTCTGCAAAGTCCTGACAATGATCATCCATTCGGTCTGACTTCAAATGATCTTGAAACTTTTCCTGCCATAGGCCTCGTAGATATGCTTTGAAAACCTAGCAGTTACATGCATAATGGTGGGCCACTGTAATGGAATCAGTTATCAAAGTATCTTGAAATTAAGATTCGTTTTCATCATTATTTGCCATGGTTTACGTAAAAATCAGTGATATGGTTCAAAAATTGTCAGAAGCTTTCCAGGCTCATATTATTGTCAGCTTCTTAGATCTGAACCACGGTAACCAATTAGCTCTGTTTAAACAATATTTTGTGAGACTTCCTTGATGCTGAAATTGTCAGTAACATTTTCTCGAGAGGAAAAGTCTTTTTTTAATGGAAGTTCTTACCACTTTCTTCCCTTTTCATATTTTCAGAAGTTATGTCATCGTTTGAGAGGTTGAAGCAGACCGCATCGGAGGAGGCCTTGAGAGAGTTTTTGACATCTTTCAAGCTCCACAAGTCACAAGTGAGTATTCTGTTATGCGTGCAATCGTAAAATTGGTACGTGGAATTGTGGATGTCATTATTCTAATCGTGTAACAGATTTCCTGGAGGTTCATATCAGGGCCCTGTTGTACATAGAGTTAGGATTGATCCGATCAATTGTAACTCTATGGAAATCCATCAGTGTCATAAATTTTTCGTAGAAAAATTTGCACAATGTCCTCTTTTTGCAAAGAGAAGCGCAGTGAATTTTCAAGAAAACAATGAATGCATGAATATACATCACAGCTAGAAAATATTTTGAACAAACATGCATAATAGATGTTGACGTTGCTGGCCGTCCATAGTTGCGAGTGATTGGATCAATCGTAACCCTTTGTACAACAGGGCCCTGATGTGCATTTGAATAGGTCTGGATAGTTATTTTTAGATGAATACTTGTCTCAGTCTCCTTCATATGTGGCACATGTATAAGATTTTTTTTTATATTTCATTTGCTATATTTAGGCTTTGGCTAATTTTCCAAGATTACTTGAATTGTGATTTGTTTTGTAAATAAGGAATTACAATAAAGTTGGAAAATTATTACCTTTGAATGTTTTTAATCAGATATATATGTATGGTACCATGTAATATGCTTTAATCATCATAAACATAATCTTGATATCATTTTTCTATTGCAAGTTATATATTGTGTTTTGGTTCATGGTAATAGGGTGAGAACTATTTTCTAAATGATCCACATTCTATTTTGTGTTATCAGTTGGAAACGGCCGTTGAAGGTCTGACACAGACTCGAGGGCAGGGAGCGGAAGCCATATCCGAGCACGGAGACCAGTTCCTGGATGCTGTCAAAGCAGTAGCCGAGAAGACGGCCAAGGAGAGGGACCGGCTGGCTGAAGAGCTGGAGGAAGTCAAGAGAATGAGAGATCAGCATCTCATGGAAGGAATGGAGGTTTTAAGGGTCGCTAAACCCGAAGAGGAATCAGCTGGGAATGGATCTGAAGCTATGGATAATAGAGAAAAGAAGAGTTGACAGAGGACCACTTAAATATTATTTGTGCAATATATGGAAGCGTTGTGGTGTAGCAGTTCAGACTCTCGCCTTATTAATAGAGGGTTGTGTGTTTGAATCTCACTCCAGTCTAGTGTTCTTTGGCACGGTGTCAATCCATACTTTGCCACTCTCCACCCAGGTGTTAAATGGGCACCTGGTAGGATGCAAAAAGCCTATGTAGTGTGCCTAGCAATCAAGTTTTGGAACTCTTCTTGGAATGCTCCCTTGGGATCACAAGAGCATACATTGTATATTGCGTGCAGCAAAGATCTGATGACTGGGGTGATAATGATTACAATGTAAAACCCTTACTGTATTAAGTGTTATATAAATGTATCTATTATTGTATATGTTTTGTTATGTTTTAAAAATTAAAAGTTTTCATTACAACTAGGTATTTAGGCCTACCCCTTCACTTTGATAGAGTGTCTCTGGTGGTTCCATGGCATGACTCCTGCGATGATTGTTTCTACAGAATATCCACTCATCAAGCCAAGCATAAATCCTAACCTCAAACCGGTTAACCCTGATCCTCCCTTTATTCTGAACATAACAACAAGGACCAAATTACTTCAGAGAAATTAGCAGAGGAGCAATTGTGGCAGGAGCAAATGTTGCATTACCATCTCGGATAGGGAATACATAGCAGATATGGGAAAATAAAACCCTTCAAATTTAGGGAAATATAGGCCTACATGTATGTATCAGCATGCAAAATGTGTAAGTAATACCATCTTTTTGCAGTGACAAGGGCAATAATATATTTTTTACTCAGAATTTACTGCATTTTATTGCCTTAAACAAGTGGTGTAGATAAAGTATGAAACTTTGAATTAATATCATATTTTTAGGCCTCATTGAAAATGAGTCACAAAGATATTTGTGTGTTTATTTTCTAAATGAATGTAGAATATGTAAAACCTGTGTGTGATACAAACTGTGCCTCATTTTTTGTCTCACCTGCATAGCAGAGTGAGACTATAGGCGCCGCTTTTCCGACGGCGGCGGCGGCGGCGTCAACATCAAATCTTAACCTGAGGTTAAGTTTTTGAAAGGACATCATAACTTAGAAAGTATATGGACCTAGTTCATGAAACTTGGCCATAAGGTTAATCAAGTATTACTGAACATCCTATTAGAGTTTCATGTCACATGACCAAGGTCAAAGGTCATTTAGGGTCAATGAACTTAGACCATGTTGGAGGAATCAACATCAAAATCTTAACCTGAGGTTAAGTTTTTGAAATAACGTCATAACTTAGAAAGTATATGAAACTAGTTCATGAAACTTGGACATAAGGTTAATCAAGTATCACTGAACATCCTGCATGAGTTTTATGTCACATGACCAAGGTCAAAGGTCATTTAGGGTCAATGAACTTTGGCCAAATTGGGGGTATCTGTTGAATTCCCATCATAACTTTGAAAGTTTATGGATCTGATTCATGAAACTTTGACATACTAGTAATCAAGCATCACTGAACATTTTGTGCAAGTTGCAGGTCTCATGATTAAGGTCAAAGGTCATTTAGGGTCAATGAACTTTGGCCGAATTGGGGGTATCTGTTGAATTACCATCATAACTTTGAAAGTTTATGGATCTGATTCATGAAACTTGGACATTAGAGTAATCAAGTATCACCGAACATCCTGTGCGCATTTCAGGTCACATGACCAAGGTCAGAGGTCAATGAACTTTGGCCGAATTGGATGTATCTGTTGAATTACCATCATAACTTTGAAAGTTTATGGATCTGATTCATGAAACTTGGACATAAGAGTAATCAAGTATCACTGAACATCCTGTGCGAGTTTCAGGTCACATGATCAAGGTCAAAGGTCAATGAACTTTGGCCGAATTGAATGTATCTGTTGAATTACCATCATAACTTTGAAAGTTTATGGATCTGATTCATGAAACTTGGACATAAGAGTAATCAAGTATCACTAAACATCCTGTGCGAGTTTCAGGTCACATGATCAAGGTCAAAGGTCAATGAACTCTGAGCCATGTTGTTTTTTTTTAAATAACAATCATATCTCAGTAAGTTTATTGGTCTAGTTCATAAAAAGTGGACATAATAGTAACCATGTATCACTGAACATCTTGTGCGAGTTAGAGTAGTTTTCAAAGTCAGCACTGCTGCTATATTTAACTGCGTGATGCAGGTGAGACGGCCAGAGGCATTCCACTTGTTTTTTTTACTAAAGCAATGAGTAATCCATTTTCATATTGCAAGATAATTTTATTAGAAAGCAGATTGCCCTTCTTCCAAAAATTGAATGAAGTGCAAGATCTACAGCCAGTTGCAAAAAGATAAATGTTTCAAATGCAACTTAAAAAAAAATCAAACAGAAGATCCAAGTATGCAATTCTGATATGTTTAAAATCAAGTTGCCATTGATTTTTATATCAACTGCCATCGGTTGCAACTCTTTTCTGCCACAAGTCTTTGGGAAAGATATTGATTTGTAAGATGACTAATTTCAAATTACTTTGCTTATATTTTGCTGGTCATTGGCTGATTACCCATTTTCAACCAGACTTATTTGGCACATATGTGTTTTCTTTCACAATGTCCCAAAGATAACTTCGGAGAATCATGCTTATGCCTGCGCAGCCCCAAAATTGTACAATGGCTTGCCATATGTAATTAGATCTTCTCCATTAGTAGAAATGTTCAAACTTAGACTAAAACAGTATCTTTTCAATTAATTTCCATACAAACTTTTTATTTCCCTTTCTGTTAAAAGCATTTCAGGAGCTCGTTATTACACTGCAGAAGAATGTATGCACAAAGATTTCTCCGCTATACAAAATCAGTATATTATTATTCTTTCAAAAAAATTAATTGCCGTTTTGTTGGTTTCTGTTGGATTTTTTTTAATGATCGATTCTACAATATAACCAAAAATGTATAGTTGAGGGTATGTACAAGTCCAGTCGTTTCAGAAGTAATAGCATTAACACAATTTAGGAAACTTTTTTCACGTTTGTTCAAAGTCTTGATTAGGGATGCCAGTTGGAATTGATCAGAGGGCCTGAAAATTACCTAGAATACAATATTTTGTACACAAAAGTGCTAAAACTATGGCCTGAAAATAAAAGGCCAGAGCCTGAATTCAGGCTTTTGCTTGAAAACTGGCATTCCTGCTTGATGAAATTATTCTCTCAGCAATTTATTCATTCTATTTATGTAAAATTGATTCTCTTTTGTTATTCTACAATGCATCTGATTTTTGAAATATCTAGTACTTAAAAATCTTTGAATAACATTTCTTCTCAGCTTACTGACATGCAGATTTAAGCCTTGATTTTATATGCAGTTGAGTTATTGATGCTAATTGAAAAATATTCTTTTTTGTATAGAATTATATACTTGGATACTGATACTTTGAATAAAGAAAGTGTGTAAAATTCAGATACATGTATGTTTGGAAAAAGTGATTTTGTCTTTTTTGTTTTGTTTGGGTGCAATTACGAATACAATTAAGTCTTTGACTTCCAATGTGATCCAAAATTATTGGTCTTGTAGGCAGAGTCACATGTAATCTTTAAATAGTTAAATTTAATGTTTACAGGTGAAGAAACTAAAAAAAGGTAATAATTGGGTGAGGCATTGTGATATACCTTCAATCATTATAATTCATATTAAAGGATACATTCCAGGCTGAAAAAATAAAACGATTTGAACAGATAAAATCAGACAAAACACTGAAAACTCCTTAAAGGAATGTTTTGAAAATTTGTCATTATTTCTGTAATTCAGTTTTATCACGTAGGTCTATGAACTATTACATAACTGTTTTCACAATATATTGATAAATTTCCAAATTAAAGAAATATAAATTGTTTTAGAGACTTTGATGGGATTTTCAGCATTTTGCTCATTTATTCATCTAGATATTTTTTTTCAGCCTAGAGTACCTCTTAATGCCTGAACTTATTTCAATAAAACAACAACTCAAATCATTCTGAATTTAGAAAGCCTTGAGTACACCAATAATCACATTAGAACTTTTTTGTTGTTTGAAGGGATTATTTTTTTTCCTTTATTCATACTGTCAAACAAATAATTATACACTCAAAGACACATTGCTATAACAATTTTAATCATTGATATGATATACATGTATATATTAGGTTTCTTTTCTTAAAACCAAACTAAAAAACCATATATGGGTACAGCATATAGCATACCCCCAAAACATTGGTATGTACATACATGGTCTTTATCTCGTCAACATAAAATATCTGTACATTTTCAATGCTTTGTCTATACATGTATATACTTTAAAATATTCAAAGGGGCAAAAAAATTGCCCCATTTCCATTTATGCATATGCAAAAGATATTTAACTCCACATGATCCTTTTTTAATTCTTTCACATTCTCACCAACACTTACAGAACTGTGTCACCAGATTAATAGTGTAGAGCATTGTTTAACGTAAGAGAAATGGCTTCAAGTTCTCCATGAGAAATATATCAAGCCAGTTAGGAATATAAATATAGACAAGCGAGTTTGATGGGTATAAAATATACTGAAATAGCAGCTGTGGGACTATACATTTATGATTCAGGGCCCTGTTTCATAAAACCTGTTATAATGACTAATTATTATTTGCGATTAGTTGAAAGCTTCTGAAATCCTTGAACTGGGTGATATTTTTGCTATGATAACAGGTCTTTATGAAACCGGACCCAACACAAAATTTTGATATCAAATGAAAACCAGACATTACAGTGGATATGCTAAACATTATGCTGTGACAGGGCCTCAGGCAAAATAAAGTTGTCCCATACATGCATTCCCATGTCCAGTTTACGTGATTGTCGGCCAAACTGAGTCAGTTTTCTTCTACAGATTTTCTAACTCACTTTTCAAAAACAGAAACGGATAAAAATCTTCCTCACTCGAAATCAACCTCACTAACGAGCTAAACTTCACCTCAAATGGTCTAGAAATTACGATACTCTGAAAAGCCTATGTAAGTTACTAATGAACTACCCGCATGGTATGAGGCAAGAACACTGATTAGTATTTTAACAATCCAACGAAGATCAGAGTTGAATATACTAGGATTCTTTTACTGGGAAAAGATCATATACATTAATTATCCATTGGTAACATGCACATCAAAGGTTCTGTTGTAGTTAAAAGTTTGGAATACCGGGGGGGGGGGGGGGGTCACAGAGAGTGAAGTATGACCTGGAGTCGTGCTTAAACAAAAATGCACACCTACTATTCATCGCGCAATCTGATTGATGGATACACTCCGTTGAATACATCCTGTGTGCATGATCCGATTTCGTGGAGTGATGTACATTTATCACACACCACACACAATTGGGACTTAAGTATCATTTTCAGTCAATCTTAAATCTTTGTGAAACACACCCTAGGTATGCAAAATAACAGCTTTTTCTGATCAGAATATATATATATATAGTGTTTGAAGAAATAAATACAGTCATTAATATATGTGTTTTTCAAATGTAAATAACTCATCAACTCGGGTACATAACTGTTTATCCCCCCCCCCACAAGACAATACTAGCATAAAATCAATGCATGCCATTTTATTCTATAAATATATGAAGGATATGCATGCAGGGAATTATAAGCTTTTTCCCCAACATATAAATTATATGTTCACTTTGGAAACAAATTCACACTGGTCTCATCAAATCACCCAAATAATACATTAACATTTTGTCACAATTTTCACTTTATATGGTAGGAAAGCAAAGGATATTGAAAAATAAAAACATAGCCATTCTACATTGGAAATTATGTGCCTTACAGTGTCTACATGACTTGAACAAACAAATTGATGGGTTTTTACCATCCAAATTATTGCTTCTTGTTTTTATTTTTTAGACATTCAAAACGCGTTTCCAGACATTCATTTCCAAGCTTACTTCTAATAGGCTGTGCGGAAGACATTTCACCGATACAAGCTCACACGCATTCTACCTCAGCATGATAATTGCTCTAGGTATTGTACTATACATGTACAAGTATTCCTATCTATTGTTCATTGTGTCTTTTTTTCCAAGCCATCCCTACACAGTGCAAAACAGCAATCCAAATGTTTCACAACCTGGGCTACATTACACAAAGCTTAGTAATTGATCACAGGGCTAATATTGACTGATAACATTGATCTCTATGTGCAATCAATCATACAAATCAATTGTATGATTGATCCTCAAGATTTGTGTTACCAGCCCTACACTCTAACATTTAACACACAGCATATACATGTAGAGTCCTGAAAGGGGTCGGTTTCACTGGTTTGAATGTAGCATAGATCTAACAGGAAGAATGCCAGAAAATGGCTAGCACGTGGCCTAGTAACCTCTACCTCATTTATACAGGAATATTTCAAATTGCTGTGAAGTCAAGTACATGTATCGAGTTCATGAGGAAATATCAAAAGGAATCTCATCTTACATTTGATGACTACAATCAGTTCAAAAGTAGTTTCCTGGTTGAAGAATATTATATTAATTTAATAAAGATAAATGCCAGTTGTGGTAAAAATCTCAAAATGATTTCGAACAGAATCCAATAAAACAAAAAAAATTTACAGATTCTGGAAGAAAAAGTGTAATTGCAGACAAAATTCTTGCATTCCAGCCAAATGTCCAGTCCTTCCAAGCAATAGATATAAACTGTCCCACATGTGTTTATCTTCATTACGATGATTGTCGGCTTAGATTTTACAATATACGTACAACAGAGTCAAGGTCCTGTCACATTGTTCCGTGCAAGCTTTTCGTGTGACTTATTTTTGCTTCCCACAGGCATTGACAGTATCTCGCAAGCAGTTGCCCACAGAGGCGCACTCAAGTCTGATTTGCACGCAGAAAAGTGTTTAACATGCTCAAAATTTTGTTGCAGGTGAGTAGCGGGTGATTGCCAGCAACTCGCCTGCAAGGCTTGCACGGGAGCAAGTGACATGGACTTAATAGGTTATGTGTATAAATAATGAAAATAAAGATCCTAAAGGCGACCGCACACCTTACGATTGGTCTGCGACCCGATTTCAGAATAAAATGTAGTAGAATTTGATGCTAATGTTGAATCATGGAATATCTCACTGTGTAATGTTCTATATCATCGTACAAATACCCATGTTCAAATCTGTGACTATGCTATCATCCTTCTTAGAATAAAAGCGAATTTAATATCTAGTCGTAATGACGTCATAGCAGTTGGCTACAATTTGAAACTAATTTGGCCTTTGTTTCAAAATAAAGGCTTGCAATCTTTCAAATGGTTATATATTAGTATTATTTCAATTAATTTTAACCTCAAATAAAATGATATGTTCCATTCACTTTTTCAGAAAATGAGCAAAATGCGATTTGTTCCAAATCGGATCCCGGACAATCGTAAGGTGTGTGGTGGCCTTAAAGCAGATTAAGGATATCATTCAGAGGTCAAGAATTAATTAGCAAATTCCATGGAATTACTTTTAAAAAAATACACTGAAAAGAGAAAATCAAGTTTTCTGATACCTACAATTAGTAAGCAACATGTTTTTCAAAACATAGGTCAACATCTTAAATTAAGGGTTTGGTCAAGAGAACACAACAGCAAAAACATTAACAAAACACACAATCGCAACACGAAGGGGAAAAAAATACATCAAGAACACAAATTCCAATATCAGACTTATTTAAAGGGCAAGAAGATTAAGAATTTCCAATCATAAATTAATGATAATATCACCGCTAACACTGAAGTACCAATAACAAATATATTGATTTTAAAAAAAAGTAAAACACATCTTTCAATAATTTCTTTAATGCAAAGCCACCTTTCTCATATTAATGGAGGAAAACTTATTAAAACTCATGAAAACGCTTGTAAATCTTGAAATAGTATGATGGTATCAAGAACTGCTTTAATTTCAACATCTTTCGTATCAAAGTCTGTTTGCATACATAAAAAAGGGCAGTAATTGTAATCTGTGTCATAAAAAATAATGACCCAAATGAGTGTTTTCAAAAGAGAAAAGCAAAATGAAGGGAAAGGAGTGTTTCTGAAGATGATTAATCTATATTTGAACATCATTTCCCCGAACCTGGTGTGGATTTTTGCGTGATCTAAAATTCCCAAATTAGGGGACTATTTTATAGGTCTTATGTTACAGTTGTTTGGGGAGAAAAAGAAACATATGGAAATGAGTGAATAGAGTATTATGTTGAAGTATGAATAATCTTTTAAAACCTGTGGTCACGATCGTGTACAGCCATAGTGTTGAGTGTCCAACCATTGACTTACATGGGCACCGATCATCAAAGGAAACAAGGAATCAAATGAAATAATAGGAAAATTAGCTGTGGTGTGACCATCAAGCAAATTAAAATTTCCTCCTGAATTCAACATTCTATTCTATCTGTAGATTGTTGAACATATTACAGGGATATACCAGTACATTTACCAGGTACACTGTATGGGCCAAAATTTACACGGGAATACAAAAATGAAAATAAATATAGCAACTTGTAAATAAATGGAACAAAATTATATACATCTTACTCAGGTTTCTTACAGTATAACTGCCACTTTGAAATGAGCTCTAACAAAATTATAGTAATACAAACAAAAAATTTAAGTATGATTTTTTTTTATATATATGAAATACATGTAGTCATTCATATCATGTATATACAATATGGGATTTCTTAAAAGACAAACTTTATTTCCTTAAAGTTATACTTTTGTTTTTGGCAGTGCCTATAAATACTGCAGCTTAGATTGTGCCAGTTCAATTTTGGCTGGATAAATGATGTCATATGTAACTACTATGGTTATAGGCAAGAAATATGTAAAAATAAATACACTTGCATTACAAGTATCAAATATTACACAAAGTCTTGCATTACACTTTTTTACTTTCAAAGTCATACGTAAAAATTAATACAAATTAATATAATAGTTTTTGTAGAACATTTTTCATCAGATTCATGTCCTCACAAGCTGAGATTTTACTTTTGATGACTCAGTAAAACAGAGATACAGAATGTATGGGATTTATGTGTAACACGAAGTGTCAAAATGTGCTTGCTAACAGTAAAGCAAAACACATTTTCTGGGCCAATCATTTTGTTGTCAGTCACTGTTTTTGCATCTGTCCAAGAAAACAAAGAAATAAATTATTGAATACCAGGTAAATGCTTTTAATAGCTTCTGTACTGTAGCTAATAAGGCGGCCAAAAAGTATGCAATATGATTTCATCAGGCAGCCTACTGAAGTTTAATATAATAATAATAATGATATTCAGTTTTAGAATAGTATATGTACCATTTAACGTCTCCATGCCCTTTCAAAGGGACTTCTTTTTTTTATACTCTGGCTTTTACCCCAGCAAGCATTTTACAGCCCACTCGGGAATGTTAAGGAATAACTCCCTGTCAGGTTCCCATTTACTTCACCTGGGGGGTGTTTCACAAAGATTTAGGTATGACTTAAATCGCCAGCAGTACAACATGCAATCTAATTGATCAATACACACTAGTGCCCATCCTCCTTCCATGATATGCTTTTTATAATGCATGCAACTAGGCATTTAAGTGCGACTCTAAGTCATACTTTAATCTTTGTGAAACACCCCCCAGGATTGAGTGCAGCACGATATGAATCAATTTCTTGGCAGAGAAATTTACGCCATGGGTGTGATTCAAACCCACGACCCCCTGTTTGAAAGTCCATAGACTCGTTTACTCTGCCACAAAACCCCATGTCCTTAAAAAATTCATTCAATATCCAGGGCTGTTGGAACACTTTGTGAAATCGGTTACAATCAGTCAGCATGATCTTCAAATGAAGTTGACACTACCAAAAAATTGTAGATATCATGTTTGAAATTATTTGCTTGAACAATACATATTCATTAATGAACTTTCAACCTGATGCTTTTGATGACCAGTGTTTTATCAAAACTCCTCATTATATCCTTACTGCACTTGCCTAGCAAAACTCTACAATCTCTTATCATGATCATTGGTATTTAAATCTTTAGAAGAATAGAATTATACAAGTTGAATTAACAAAAGGATGAGTCTGACACCCCAAATCATGATTGCACATGCATAAAGCTAAAAGTAGAATTAGATATTTGAAGAAAGGATTACAATTGTGTGATTTTCTTTTTTCTTCAGAAGTGTTAAAATACAAAAAATGTGTTACTCATATACGAGCTAAAGACAGTTCTGAGATAATGTCAGCTCACAAGAAACTGTAAGAGAAAGGGGGAGCGGGGAAGATACGAAGAATGAGGCATAGATAGGGACGGGTGCAAGAAAGATGTACATGTACAACATGAAAAGAAATAGGGAGTGAGATTGGTGTAACAACTTTTAAATCAACAGTGATTTCTTTGAGAAAGGAATAGAAATATCATCCATATTTTCAAGTGTCAGGTGACGAAAAACTTTTCATTCCAACATAAAATGAAAATATCAGGAGCCAAATCCACTTAACTCAAAAATTAAAAATGGATTTCTAATACAACGACGAAACAACAAAAATTGTGTCTGCACAGCCCATGGGCTGATTATCTTAGTTAAACACAAGATTCACAAGGATGGTGAAGAAAAAGATGAAACATCAGAAGAAAAATATTGATTGATTTTAGGGGTACAAAGACAAACTGATAAGTTCTTTTTCATCTCTCATTTTTTATATGACATGTAAAATACACTACAGCCATTTTGTTTGGACTTAAAAGAAATTGAACAATTTTATAAAAAGAAAATGGGAACATTTGGACCCCTCCAATAGAAGGGGATTGGCCACTGGTTTTAACCCCAACTACATGTTCTTGGTACATGTAGATCATAAAGGGGTGATGAGGGGGGGACTGGGGGGCCTTTACTAGGTGTGAGATTCCAAAATTAAAGGAGTTTTGCCCATCCCCCCCCCCCCCCGGAATCTCACTCTAATATCACAGCCTTGTCTTACATGTATATAAACTATAGACAATGCCTGGTGATCTCACGAAGAGTCATGGATCCTATCCTAAAATCTAAAGCATTGCTGCTCTTTTGAATTTGGCATCTCAGAACTTGTCGATCTGGACTCCATCTTACAAAGAGTTACGATTGATCCAATCAATCACAACTATGGACGGCCAGCATCGTCAACATGTAAATATACAAATTTGTTCAAGATTATTCTTCTAGATACGATGTACATTCATACATTTATCGTTCTCTTGAAGATTCAGTGCGATTTTCTTTGTTTTAAGGAGATTTGGCGAATTCCCTGTAGAATTTTTTTTTTGACACTGATTGATTTCCTAGAGTTACGATTGATCAGGTCAATTGCAACTCTTTGTAAGACAATGTCTGTATGTATAGTTGCATGGTCTTAACACTTCAAACCTTCCAGAAATCCATCAAACCATCATGATTCCAATCAAATATGTCCTCCATAAGAACTTATCAACTGTCAGGTAATCAAAAGAAATGATCATTCCTTGCTCTCAATTGTCAAGGGTGAAGTCTTTGATGAAAATTACTCCGCTGCCCTCCAGTACATGATCCATTGACTGAGTGTGCTCACAGTCCCACAAAGTCTCATCTCTGTCATGTGTGTATAGGCATTGTAGGTAAATTTTAATAACTACAAATAATTAGTACACATATAGTCCTCTATTCTGAACTCTGGTTTGACCTACATGTAAACCGTTTGGCATCGATCGATGCATCACACCGAGCACAGACAAGGAACAACTGTCAAGCGGAATTAAAAAACTGCTTTATGAGATGGCCCCACACTCCACTTTCTGTAAGGAGCCCTATAAATACATGATATACATCATACTAGGACCGAACTCATTAATGAGTTGGAATGGGTTTAATGTTAATGAACTACTCTTGTACGTTTCGGTGTATTCATTCTTGGGGGGAAAACTGGACATGGCAACAGAGGAAATGTACATGTACACATACTTGTACAAATAAAGAAAAATATAAATGCTAATCTAGTCCTTTTATGCCATCTTCTTTTTCCTCGCAACAATCACACTTTCAAAACCTCAGACAAGCAGCTTTTCTCTCCACACAAGCATAGGAGCACAGTATATACCGTTTCTTTGGAACATTGACATACAAAATGGGAGCGCAGTTTCATTTCTTATTCTTCATTTCAGACGATGACGGGGTGGTTTTTCTCTAAACGGCTGTCTGTAGGGGCGTGGCTGTGTCGTTAGGGGGAGGACTGAGACCCATAGTGGCGCAGATCCAACCTGCAAAGTCCACTCTTGCTTCCTCTGATTGTGTTGCAAACAAGTGATTCTGAAAGGAGAATGTATATAATGAAAAAAATGAAAAATTATTTCAATTTCAATATTTATTGTCATGTAATTTGATAAAAAAAAACATAAGTTGTCTCTTGATACAGTAGCTGAAAAAGTGCATGGGAAAACACTCACAAATGAATAAATACATCAGAAACAGAAAATAATACATATTTTAGTTTAATGCGATCCCTCCCATACAATCACATGCACAGAAGTAACCAGGGGTAAATAACTTTTACAAACTAGCTGTAGAAAATAATTGTATTGTAAATTGAATAAATCATTCTGTACTCATCTATGACGGCATTCAATTACCATGTTCAGTTTAAGTACTTGAATATAGACCTTCAAATGATGTACTGTACATCTGTTTTTTTTTCTATCAACTGAAAACAAATGTAAAATTTCAAATTGAATATGTAGTGTCTACAAGAGCTATTTGTACACTACATACAACAATGCAAATGAGATTATGAACTATGTTGGAACCCCCAAATTCCTTTAATACTTGGCCATCATGAAATAAAATGAATTATATATCATGTGAAAGAATGAAGTACAGTCTTTATTTTGCACCTAGTTGCAAATTGTTATCAGTCACACATGAATGATTATGAATCAAAATATGACAGCCAAGTGATAAGGTTTTGATTTCCAGCATACTTCATCCGCTAATTTTATAGTGTTTTCAATGTGCAGTGTACTAGTAACTTCTGTATACACTGTATACTTAAAGGACAAGTCCACCCCAACAAAAACTTGATTTGAAAAAAAAAGAGAAAAATTTAACAAACATAACACTGAAAATTTCATCAAAATCGGAAGTAAAATCAAAAAAGTTATGGCATTTTAAACTTTAGCTTCATTTCTCAAAACAGTTATATGTACATCTCGGTCGGTATGCAAATGAGGAACCGATGACATCAATCACTCACTATTTCTTTTGTATTTTATTATATGAAATATTTTTATTTTCTCGTCATTGTCATGTGAAATGAAGTTTCATTCCTCCCTCAACACGTGGAATTCCATTATTTTAACATTTTGTGCTTCAGGCAAGGAGGTCCTAATCGTCAAATTCGTAAAAATTGAAATATTGTATAATTCAAACAATAAAAAACAAAAGAAATAGTGAGTGAGTGACATCATCGACTCTCTCGTTTGGATGTAACTGGCTCGTTCATATAACTATTTTGTTAAAAATAAGCGAAACTTTGAAATGTCATAACTTTCTTATTTTACATCCGATTTTGATGAAATTTTCAGCATTGTGCTTGTCTGATTTTCTCCATTGATTCAAATCAACATTTTTCTGAGGTGGACTTGACCTTTAAATACAGAAGTGAACAACTAAAAATCAAATACTGAATAATTCCTATATGTCCTCCAAAATTTGACAAATTTAGAATATATCCTTACCCTAAGTCTCTTCAGATCTGCTCTATCGTTTGGATTCTTGATCAAACTGAAAGAGTGCAACGTGAGTTAAGAGATCAAGAACATGAAAATAAATTCCAACTAACTGGGTTCCAAAAGAAACTTCAAACTTCACAAGCACACTACAGAAATTCCACACAGTCAAAATGAACCAAAGTTTGACACAGGCTAGCTTCAATAATCTTTACTAAGCACATGTCAATAATTAGGGAGATTGGTCCAATCATAAAGAGGCTGAAGCCCATCAAATCATTTGGTTCCAGAATCCAAAGTCACAAAATGGCAAAAAGAAGACCAATGAAAGAGACATGGGATTAAATAAACTTACCAGTTTATAAAAGTTCACAGTATGACCATCGGCATGTTTATTGATTGCCTCAATAACTAAGAAGTTACAGGAAGTTAAAATTAACATTTTAAATGCATGTTTTGAAGTATAAAAAAAGAAGCATAATGCATGAATAGACTCAAACATGTCAATAGCAGTTAAGCAAAGAATGACCATTTGGTTGAGACTGAAACAAGACTTTTGTGACTTTGGTTTCCGGAACCAATTGATTTGAGAAGCTACAGCCTCTTTGTTATTAAACCAATCTCTAAATTATTAGCATGTGCTTAGTAAAGATTATTGAAACTAGCCTGTGTCAAAATTGTGTTCATTATGAGCGAGTTGAATTGGTGTAGAGCCGTTGTGAAGTTTGATAAGTTTCTTTTGGAACCCAGTTTGCATATACATGTACATGACATTGTATCAATCAGGGAAGGGACGTTCCTTTAATACTTCTATTTGAAGCCTCAAATTGATTTTTTTTTACAATTCTTATAGATCTTATGGATTGACATCATCATGCCAACATTTGAGAGGCAAATTAAAGCCCAATTGTCTTGCACGCATTGTTAATCAGCACCTGGCACACCTCTGACAACTCCGTTTACACACATACATGTATTCCTATAGCCTATATGGGAGAGTCCAATGATATTATGACATCATACATTGTATGCATAAAGTCTATTGGAGCCAGTTGTGACCAGTTGAAATAAATAAAGACTTCCAGCTGCATTCCTCAAATTTGCAATACTGATTTTTTTCATCTTAAAATTCATTGCCCCAAAACTGATACTAAATTATTTATTTGGAAATAAGAAATTTTCCTCTCTCTCAAAGTGAAAATCAGTGGTTTTGAAATTTCCATGGCACTGCCAAATTAAGAACTTCAATAATTATTTTACATCTAACACTTTTAAATGGCATTGAATGAAAAATATTAAAACATAAAAATTGGCACAGAAAATATTTGTTTTTCTCTTTCTTCTGATTTCTTCTGCATCAAAGTCCAGGTTTCATGAACTATATCCATAAGCATTCAAAGTTATGACATTTAAAACTTAACATCCATGACAATTTTGATGCCAATTCTCCCAACATGATCTAAGTTGATTGACCCTAAATGACCTTTGACCTTGGTCATGTGACCCAAAACCCAGGCAGGATGTTCAGTAATACTGATTACCCTTATGTCCGAGTTTAAAGAACCAAGTCCATATACTTCCTATCTTACGATGACATTTCCAAAACTTAACCTTGGTTAAGAATTCAATGTTGACGCCACTGCCGTCGCTGTCGAAAAAGCGGCGCCTATACATGTAGTCTCGCTCGTATGCAGGGAGACAAAAATTGTCTCTTTGTCTTGTACAGGTTTTGAAGAGTAGAGAGCTTTTCTTACCATATGTCAACAAACTCTACAAATTCTTCTGAGAAGGCCTTGGATGGTAACCTGGGTGGATGCTAGAAAACACAAAATAGAAATGTTTTCAATAAATGTCAATTTTTTGTTAACAAATTTTCGGCATTACTCCTATTTGTTTAAGATCAGTATGCTCGATCTGTAATGAAAATCATAAGATCAGTATGCTTGATCTACAATGAAAATCATAAGATCATAAGTCAGAAAAAATTTGAACCAGTGGGATTCGAACCTGCCATCTTCTGCTTTCTTATGATTTTCATTACAGATCGAACATACTGATCTTATGATTTTCATTACAGATCGAGCATACTGATCTTAAACAAATAGGAGTAATGCCGAAAATTTGTTAACAAATTATAATTTCCTCCTATATTAATCTACTAAATTTCAATTTATACTGATTACACATCAAACAGACAAAGTTCTCACTGGCTTAATAAAAGTGTTTCACTGCTAGAGATAAAACTCACATACAGATTTCAATCATTCTTTGGAATGCCAATGTTGCCTCTTTAGTATAATTTTTCTTCCTTTATTTTCTTCTTTTTTTTAATCATCAAAATTGAGCATTTTGTTGTTATTGCCTGCTTGTATAATTATCATTCTTTAGCTGAATACAATAAGAAGAGTTCATCTTGGCAATATTTTTAATTATGCCAGATGTAATCTTCAGCAGCATTGAGCCAACACGCATACATGTACATTTATATCAGGACGTTCAATATGTAAAAGAGTTATGAAAAATAATTTGATTCATTTGCAATTTCCAATATAAAATGTAGTTTCAATAGCACAAAACTTTTATCTTCATATTATTATCCTCATATATTATCTTCATATATCGCAGTCCTTGTCTAGATCGACCACTGTCAAAATCTTTGACTGTGTCATAGCTCAGTCAGTTATAGCACCTGTCTCAGATAATATCATAGATTTCGACTGAGGGGTTCAAATACTGCTCATGCTGAAATGCTGATGCTATCATTGCATGTTAGCATGCCTCAGCGCTGTATACAGTGCCCCAGCAATGATGCCAACTTTTGGAAATCAGAATTAGGGAGGATTTGCAACTGCCACCAAATTATGTGCGCGTAGCGCACATCTCGAGCGCGGAGCGCTAGACCCTTGCGGCCGGGGTCCAGGGCCCGCCTTAGGGCCCTGGAAGCTCTGGGTTTCTAGATGCTCTCTGGTGCAATCTGACCCTTATTTTGGGGCATTTCACATGTTTTGAAATAAACATTGTTCCCACTTTTTTAACATAAAAAATATCAAACATGTCAAAAATGCATTTTCACATGTAAAAAACAAGTGGAATGCCTCTGGCCGTCTCACCTGCATCACGCGGTTCAATATAGCAGCAGTGCTGACTTTGAATACTACTCTAACTCGCACAAGATGTTCAGTGATACATGGTTACTCTTATGTCCACTTTTTATGAACTAGACCAATAAACTTACAGAGATATGATGGTTATTCAACAAAAAACCCCAACATGGCCAAAGTTCATTGACCTTACATGACCTTTGACCTTGATCATGTGACCTGAAACTTGAACAGGATGTTCAGTGATACTTGATTACTCTTATGTACAAGTTTCATGAATCAGATCCATAAACTTTCAAAGTTAGGATGGTAATTCAACAGATACACCCGATTCGGCCAAAGTTCATTGACCTTTGACCTTGGTATGTGACCTGAAACGCACACAGGATGTTCAGTGATACTTGATTACTCTAATGTCCAAGTTTAATGAACTAGACCAATAAACTTTCAAAGTTATGATGGTAATTCAACAGATACCCCCGATTCGGCCAAAGTTCATTGACCCTAAATGACCTTTGACCTTAATCATGAGACCTGAAACTTGCACAAAATGTTCAGTGATGCTTGATTACTATTATGTCCAAGTTTCATGAATCAGATCCATAAACTTTCAAAGTTATGATGGGAATTCAACAGATATCCCCAATTCGGCCAAAGTTCATTGACCCTAAATGACCTTTGACCTTGGTCATGTTACGTGAAACTCATGCAGGATGTTCAGTGATACTTGATTAACCTTATGTCCAAGTTTCATGAACTAGGTCCATATACTTTCTAAGTTATGATGACATTTCAAAAACTTAACCTCAGGTTAAGATTTCGATGTTGATTCCTCCAACATGTTCTAAGTTCATTGACCCTAAATGACCTTTGACCTTGGTCATGTGACATGAAACTCCAATAGGATGTTCAGTAATACTTGATTAACCTTATGGCCAAGTTTTATTAACTAGGTCCATATACTTTCTAAGTTATGACGTCATTTCAAAAACTTAACCTCAGGTTAAGATTTAATGTTGACGCCGCCGCCACCGCCGCTGCCGTCGGAAAAGCGGCGCCTATAGTCTCACTTTGCTTCGCAGGTGAGACAAAAAAAATGAGGGGACAAATGAAGTACCTGTTCAACAACAATAATGAGGAATTATCACTATCGGCTATAGGCAGGTTGTGTTCCACTATAAATCCAGTAAAGAAAAGCTCAGCGCTGGTCCCTTGCTTGGTGAAAAAAACTGAAATAAAGACAACAGGGTACTAGTGGAGCTCGAAGATCTTGTCTTCGCAATGTCCGTAGGCCTATGCCGTTTGCTCCCGAACGTTTGTGCTTCCGAATTATCATCACGACCTCCCTGCTAAACTGAAATGTCCACGCTGCAAATTGCGCAAAATGCATGGTAAATTCCTCTTTCTGACTTCCGAACACACAGGTACTGGAGACTGTATTCAGTCTTATACTTCTGAGACCATTTCTTGGTCTTCTTTTGTTGATTTTCCGCCATTTCGTGTCAATATCAACCCATCAATACGCCGAAATCACACACCGATATTCCACCGCACGACTCGACAAATCCAGTGGCCGCGAGCGCACACGCCTCGCGAAGCTAGCCGGGCCTACCGGCCTGGTGCACAGTGGATTCCCGTTGGGCATATCACATGCACCAGCTTTTCGCTGCTCCTTATTTGTCTACCTTTCACACAGAATTAAGTAGCAGCGAACGTAATGGAGTTACTACATGCTAAAGTTAGCAGACGATACATGTCCTTCCAATCCAATTTGATCAATTAATGCAAAAAAATCGTAATTTCAGGAGGATAAGGATGGTAATCGTAAGGGCGGGAGTTGGGATGAATTTTCGGGAGCCTCCCGATGAAATCGGGAGGGTTGGCATCTCTGCCACAGGTGTGAATGCAGTTGGAAAAAACTCCACCCATCAAAAAGGATGGACATGTTGGTTCCATGTACAGGAGAGTCACAACCTATGGACCTGCCAATCAATGGTCAAGCTAAATAGTATGAAAGTACACCAGAGTGTGGTCTGAACTCTGAGAAAGGTGAACAAGAAGATAGTTACCTCTTCTACGATATAATTGAGTAATTCAAAGATAGCCATGGGTCTCGGGGAATCTGAAAATACACCTCCAACTCCTGAAAAAGTATAAAAGAAAAAAATTAATAAGAATAAGGTATCGTTTTATTGATCAATCTATGAAGAAATTAATAAAGCGTGTGTACAGACACATGAAACAATAAACCCTCGATTCTCTTCACTTTGCTGAAAGTATATGTGCAACTTCATGTATCCCCCCCCCTTTACACTTCCAATCACCAATTTATAAATAAGCATGATTCTGAGGGGAAAGGTTAAAAAAGAAATATGAAACAACTTTTTGTTGAGCTGTTTTAAAGTCTTATAGCACCCTAAATAACTGCTGATAACAATGCCTATATTTTTTTCTGGGGATGAAACAGTCTTTTAGATAATGGAGGAATTTAACATCAAAGTTTCCTTCAACTATTACATTACATAATGTGTTTATTCATAAAACACAGAGGGAATTTCCCAATCAAATTTAATAATCAATCTTTTTTTTCTTATGTTGTATATATCCATACTTGCAATTTGTATTTAAACAGGGTAAGATGGTAGAAATGAATAAATTATTGCTATGTTGAAGACTTAACATAAAATAAACACAAGTTCAAAACAAATATGATACATACAATTAGGTCCATAATAAATTGTCATGCAAATTGTACATGTTAGACATGCAAGAACATTGGATGCTTTGTTCGTTTCCAAATATTTTTTGTTCATGCAATATCATGCCTGCAATTGCTAATTGGTGATTCTTTTACAAAGTCAAGGCATGGGAATTTAATTTAAACTACAATGAATCAAATTACAAATGATTGAATCAAAGATAAGTGCAAGCAAAAATAAAAATAAGTGGATGGTCAGATGGACGAATGAAAAAAATGAATGAATGAACGACAGAACAAATGAGTGAATGAAATAAGTATTAGATTAATAAATAAATGAATACCATAACAGACGTATAAATGAATAAATAAAATAAATAATCAAATAAATAAAACTAAATAAATAAATTGCATCAATCACAAATATTCATAAGACAAGCGTCATGTCCTATCAAAGGTCAAGTCCACCTCAGAAATATGTTGATTTGAATAAATAGAGAAAAATGGATTCACCTGGATAGGGTATGGGTTAGGGTGTCCGCGGACTATAGTTATTTGGTTAACTTTGACCAATGCCTGGCAGCTCATCCAGGTGAATCCAGTGTTTAATTATTTTTGTGTTACTGTATTATTGTAACAATTACTTTTTATCATTGAATTTGAATTGTTCGATATTTTGCCAAATAAAATAATAATAGAGCATATCAGAATGATGACATTAATGACTTTCCCCGTGTTTAGACTGATTTCATCAATCACGCCTCTTTTTAAGAGAGAGGCCAAGTCCTAATTTGAGAAAGGTTTCACACAAAACTACAGGATTCCAAGAATATAACAAGAATTATATGCCAATATATTATCGTCAGTCAGATAACATCTGGGAAAATGAATCCTGGTTCATTATTTTGTCATTTTACACCTGCATGCTTGCCATCGAAGTGTATCACACAGAACAACAAGACAAGGCCAGACATACAATAACTAAAAGGCATGCTTAATGGACATGCAGAATGGGCAATGTGTTCCATTCTAAGGAAAATTAAAGGTTTACGTAGTTGTGCTCACTTTCTTTTACTGAATGAAGATAGACAGCTCTTGGGTAATAGGCAGATTTTCATCATTAATCTTTATAATTATTATTATTTGTTTGTCAATCTGTTTTAATTGTTATTTGTTTGGCGTTTTCTGTGCCGAGGAGGCCAAGAGCAAATTGAATCCCTATGACCAGCAGGTCTCTCATCTTTTTAAAAAGTTTAAATAATTTTGACACAAAAAGAACTTTACGACTTAAAAGGTGCCCTTTACTTGCACCTTGACATTATTTGCTTCCTTCTTTAAAGAAAGATATTACGTGACAACATCATAATTTTCTACATCTGAATTGGTTATGACGCATGTTGAACTTGAATCCCAGACTTTCTATTGCTATAAAGCAAAGCTATTGAATAGATAAAAAAGACAAAAAGAACCTGTATGACTTATAAAAGGTGCCCTTTATTTGCACTTTGACATTATTCACTTCCTTCTTTAAAGAAAGATATCAATTACCAAGTGACAAAATCATAATTTTCTGAATCTGAATTGGTTATGACACGTGTTGAACTTGAATCTCAGACATTCTATTGCTAAGCAAAGCTATTGAATAGAGCTCTAAGGATTTCAAAACAAGTGAAAGAGATAGCAACTGAACAAATATAAAGAAATGTCTGGCTATCCCCCAAATATCACCAAGTGAATTAGAATTAATGTTTGATATGAAAAGTAGTAAAAATGCTCTTGCATTTTGGAATGAATGCATAATGTTATGTGAATCCAAGAGTTTTTTTGCAAGGGTTCAAATTCTAGCCAAAATAAATCACACACAACAGTAAGCCTATCTTTTTACAGCCAAATAAAAATATAACAGTCAGATCTACACAAGTCGGCCTATATCACATGATACACTAAAGCACATACATCTACTTTGTACTACAAGCCAAACCATTAAACTGCAGCACAAAACTGTCATAACACTTCCTTTTTTTTTGGGGGGGTACACAAACATGCAATCCTTCTCCCAGGTACAATAAATGCATCAAGCGTATCAGGCTAGTCAGTTTAGTTCCTTCGACATGGAATTTTTTTTTTCTATTTTAATTACTATGCATCTATTCACTTAAAAAAATATGAAGTGAATGTATGTTATGCATATTAAGATAGGTAAATCAATAGGTTTCCATTTCTTTTGATCCAATATATTGTTTTGATTGAAATGTTTTATGCACCATTAATACCGTTTTCATTTTTGTTTTGAAATAAAATGTGTTAAAGATCTAAACTTCAACATGATCTGATAATGACTCTAGTCGATCGTTAAATCTCAAACTGTAGTTTTGGTTTGGTCTTTGAAACAAGCAGTACTTTCTACTTACATTTACCTTGTGAAATCATTTTTGGTAGTACATAAAAAAATGCTGTATTAATAATGTTAGAGAATAAAGTAAAAATGGCATTATGTTGAATTAAATGACTGATATACAAGTGAATGATATTAAAATCCAAATCAAATGATATGTGCAATGAAGATTTTAAAAAGGGTCTTTTTGTGCCCAATATAGCCTGATAGCATCGATTGTTACCACTGATCGGTCTTGGAGTACCCCGGGAACCCGACTGACTTGTTTTCCGAACAGTCTTGGCCTCTCCCGCCTGCAGTTCATAACCAAAGAGGTTGGCCAGTGCCGACTCGTCGGGGGGTGGGATGGGGTAACGTCCGATGGCCATCTCGACTAATGATAGACCCAGACTCCAGATGTCGGATTGTACCGTGTAATGTGTGCCTTGTAGTCTCTCAGGCTGCAAAGAATAATGGTAAAAGACATTGATTGTTATTATTTGAAGTCACCTGTGACTTGAGAGGCAAAAATCAAGCTGAATCGCCGTGCCCTGTTTGTCTCCCCCCCCTACATAAATGAATACAAGTACATGTGCAGGTGGACCATTACACAGGGGGTTTCCCCTACTCTCTATCACACAAATAGCGCAGTGTGTTTTATTGAGCAAAGGTGGTTATTTTCACGGGGCCCACATTTAACATTCATTTGAGGGACGAAAGAGGAGAGGCGCATGTTAACACAGACTCCCGTCATCTGCAAGGGGGGGGGGAGAAGTCAAAACCAGGATCGTTGATTCCGCAAGCACTAATAACAGACCATCTTACCCCCTCGGTGATGGCTGTAATACAGAAAACCTTATGGCCAGGTTGGTAATTTTACCAGGAAATACCGGAGAGATACTGGATACTACCAGGGGCCTGGTTCATTAACTTTGCCATAACGGCAACTTACATGGTAACAGGGCTCAGCAGCCAATCACAATCAAGGTTAACATAGATGTACAAGTATGTCTTTATTGAAAAGGACCCTAGAATTGAGTCAAAGATTGTCACTGATTATATTTCTTAATTTTAGGATCGACTGCAAAAAGCGATCAATTCAAGCTATACCAAGCAATAGTTCCAGTATGTAAATTCAAATTAAATTGATCTGACTGCCCATTATTATTATTACATATTTCTACCAATTCTAGACAGTTAATGATATTTATCTTTTGAATTGCTTTTCAGGGTTGTCAAGCAGTCGAGATAAGCTTATACATGTAGTGACAACACCTGCAAGCTTGTGTAATTGATATATCATAGAAAATACAACTTTGTTAATTGTCTTAAGCAAATGTCACGTTAAATACTCTGTCTATTGTATTTTCTTGGTTAATTTGTTTATAAGTTGCAGAAATCAATAAATGAAGTACATACCGACATATATGACCTCGTTCCAACAAATGAATTTGCCATTGAATCGATGAGCTGACCGCTTACGCCAAAATCACACAGTTTGATCTCACCCCGTGAATTGACCAGGATATTTGATGGTTTCACATCTGACAAAAAGAAGGAAATCATATCATAGAATTATAGATTACAGTATTTGTATTAAGAAAGCAGTAAAGAGCAGGAAATACAAATATTTTACTATACTGCATAAGCTCTCAATCTGTACACATATGACCTGAATGCTTATCAATTTCAATCCAAGTTTTATAAAGCATAAAATATAGTATTCCATTTGTCACCCACAAGGACACTGTAGACATTTTTAAGTATCATTCTGATTTTTCCCCATAAAGGCACATGAATCTACAGGTCTTTAGATGTGTATTTCAAAAGCAAGGTCCAACCATTACAAAGAAGAAAGGAAATCTGTGTCTGCCATAATGCTCGCCAAGTTTCAGTAATGGTTTCCATAAGTCTGAGTTTCCCATGTGAATGAGACTACTCTTCACCTTAGCCTTGCTTCCAGTCAACCCGGTGTTTCATTAATAAACATCGATCAGCTGTGTCTTTTCTCATTAAAATCATATTCACTTGGTCATAAAACTTTGGTAATTGTGGTCGATGTACATGTATGGTGTTCTATACAAGAGCTGTCTGCTTAAAAAGCTCAACAGTTACTATCGACCATCTTTCATTAAAAAAAAAAATCAGTACCAAACTTATTTAACTCTTGATACCCACATTATCAAAAAAAAAAAGTGAGGCCCATCTTTGTCATGAGTCTGTCTTTTAATACAAAGTAATGTTTAAAGGGGAAGTTCACCATGACAATAAATTTGTTTTGATAAAACCACAAAAATTTGAAAAATGTTGACAAAGGTTTGATGAAAATCTGTCAAATAACAGTCATTAAAGTTTTAAAATGTTCATTTTGTGATGTCACAGCTCCTCCATATATCTGATGTGATCACTTGACACAAATTAAGAAAATGAAATTTCCAAAAAATTTGACAGTGATTGTATACAGGAATATATCATCTGACACATAATTCAATTCCCTCTTCTATAAAGAAAAATAATCTTATTCAAGATGTTCCACTTCAAGTAAAAAGTTTATGGAATTTCTATTACATATGGGGGACCTGCTGCCATATAGGGCTACTGTATGATGTCACAAATTAATAGCTTTGAAAAAAACTTTAGATATCTCTCTTGATCTTCGATGCATTTCCATTAGACTAATTTCCATCAAACCTTTTTTGTTTGTTTTTTTCTTCTTTTATTAAAACCAATTTATCTACATGGTGAACTTCCCATTTCACTTAAACTGCAACATTCACCCCCTCCAATGTTTTGGCAGCTGGGCTTTATTACCCTACAGTGAGCATAATTAACATTTCAAAAGAACGTGCAAAAATGTTGGAAGCATTGGCCACACTGTAATTGACAACATACATTGCACCAGGGATATATCCCTGATTGAACTAGCCCCTGGTTTTTTATATATTTTCAACCTAAACAAATTCATGGTATAGGCCAATGTGAAAGATCACAGACTGTCTACGAATGTGACTGTACATCTAACTATTTGCATATTGGCAATTGTATCACATGACAGATTGAATTAATGCTTAATTAGAACTTGCCTACATGTACATGTATGTACACTGGAAACCATTGCTCTGACTGTGTATGCAAATAGAGTGACTGAAACAGCTTTGTTTATTCTCATTAATCTCCATTTTTACAAAGCAAGTCTGTCAATGGAGAACATTCTTTTATTTCAATGTAAACATGTTATGAATCCAGAGCAAAATAAAATGAATAATTAAAATGTAACTCTTCACCACAAAACCTGAAGACTTATGATTAAAAAAATAATCTTTACAGCTGGAAGGAGGCTAATGCTCAGATATTGAGACTTTTCTGATCAGCAAGGCTTTTGAACTATTTGTCTAAAAACTGGGTGGCATTCACTCAAATAGGCCAATTGTGGATAACCTACTTCCCTCACAATAAATATCCTACAAGACGTCTAGCCATGCTACTTGAAGTTGAACATCCCATCATGTTCACCAAAATAACTTTTGCCTGTAAAAATCAAGGTCTAATTTTTGCCAGCTTCTCACTGACGTCAAAATGATACAATTCAAGTGGTTGGAAAGCTTCCATTTACATTCTCCGTTAACACTAATCAACTTCTTCATGTGAACAGTTCTATCAAAGGTATTTATAAGTTTTTATTTCTTGCCACATTGAGACAATTTCTGAACTTTGGGGGTAATTTCTATCATTTAAAGGGCTACTTATTTTGCTCAATGAGCAACTGCTGTAAATGCAGAAAATTGACTTTCTATATGAAATGTTCTTGATTTTTTTTTAGTGGCAGATCCTGTGGTAACTTTATAAGAAAAGATTGATGGCCACCCCAAGATTCGTATGGATGATTTCAAAGAGAGGAGAACCAACCTATAGGGAATGGGACTTTAATAGGCATGTACATGTAGGCCTTGATAAACTCATTCTATTGCATTATTCACATTTTACAAAATATTAAAAATGTAAAAAAAATCAAAATGTAAAATACAAGAAAGAGCATGTGAACTTCAATAGTAACAATAAATATCAACAAGATACAGTAGCATCCAAAACTAACACCCAAATTTAACACCAGAGTAAAATGACTGGTGTAAAGTAAAATGACTGGTGTGGAGTGTACATGTAGTGTATACACCAACAAACACCAAAAAATTTCTGTGAATGTTAAAAGTAAAAGAAAGTAGTTGCAGCAAAAATTTATTTCATAAGAAAGTCTTTATAAAAATCAAGGTTAATTGTCACGATACTGTCATACGTTGTAGATCAGATCTCGTATAAATGTAAACTTATTTTGTGAAATCATGAAATCTTTAATAGCTCAAACCGATAACCTGGCTGATCACTATTTAAACACAGAAAAGCAAATGTGGGACAGTGTGTTAATATTGCTTGGAAAAATACCCAACATTTGACAGAATTCTGCGCTTATCTTGCTAATTTCTTAGCAATTACACATTTTCTTCCAGAGATATTTGGCACATATTTCTTATTTATAGATGCAAACAGTTGGGTGGAAATTTAATGGATTCTGTTCAAACTCATCTTGAGATCACCACCACAACTGACAAGACACTATAACTCCAAGGTACATGAAGATACAACTTACAAGCTAAACTTCAGAGCATTTTCTACCTCTCTCTTTCTCCTCACTTTTTCTTGATTCTTTTACCCATTTCTTAAAGAAAAATGTCAAGCTCATACAGGAAGGAAACAAGAAACAGGACAAGAGAATACGCCCACACTATTGGGACAAAGCCTATCCTCCTGTGTGTCTGCAATAAAGTTCAAACTTCATTCTCAGCCCATTTTCTCCTATAAATCAGACTTCCACGAAAAAGCACTTTTAGTATTATCTGTGCAGATATAAAGAGTCTTGGTTTCAGCCCACCTTGTATGACATGCTGAGCAAACCTCTTGAAAATAACATTCTCATCAAACTACAAGAAAAATATAAGCACAGTCATTCAATAATTACATAAACAGGAAGAAATACATGTAAATTGTAATACAAAATCATAAATTGGTATTCAAATGAAATATATACACCAATGTACATTTAGGATTGTCACTTTCTGATCAGGACAATTGTAGTTTACAGTTGAGTCTCAATTAATGTGATCTTTTCAAATCTTGAGATTTCTTTTGTAGAATCAGTTCCATATACATGTATAAAGTTTAATACAAAACTATCATATAGACTTATAGCTTCAATTAAATTCCTGCCAAAAATTTTAGGTAAAACTACAACTGAAATTGAAAAGCGTATTTATTTTTGTTAACTCGAGATGAAGGATTGCATCATAAAACATTGTGGGAACAATGCAATGTAAAATCTCATTCTTATACATGTACATGTATAAGAGCATTTGGTAGCCTGCCTATAATAGGCGGAGGCAGTAACTATTAGTACATCTTTGCTGTTATACTATAAACATATATTGTAAATTAATTAGATGTGTCTGATATGCAGAGAGACTACAGATGGTGCAAATCACCACCACCTCTACAATTCTATCTTGCTTTTAAAAGTAATTTTTTGGTTGACTATGAATGGTAGGTGGCAGTATTTCATACAAAAATCTGCACCGAATCCTGGTCGATTAAAAGGGAAAAAAATGACTAAAGCCGAGAGGGTCGCATCTACTCGCATGTGTAGATGGTTGCTATCCACTCACTGTACATCGTCTTGCTGCAGAGGAGCAGATGCATCGCTTACATTCAGTTAAAGGACAAGTCTACCCCAACAAAAAGTTGATTTGAATAAAAAGAGAAAATTCCAAAAAGCATAACACTGAAAATTTTATCAAAATCGGATGTAAAATAAAAGAATTATGACATTTTAAAGTTATGCTTAATTTCACAAAACAGTTATATGCACATGATCCTGGCTTGTATGCAAATGAGGAGACTACATGGCGTCATCCACTCACTATTTCTTTTGTATTTTATTAGATGAAATGTGAAAAATTCTAATTTTCTCCTCATTGTCAAGTGATACAACATTTAATTCCACCCTGAACATGTGGCATTAGCATTGTTTAATACTATATGTTTCAGTCAAGTTGGTCCTTATTGTCAATTTTATAAACAAGTGGAATGCCTCTGGCCGTCTCCCCTTCATCACGCGATTCCACATAGCAGCATTGCTGACTTTGAAAACCACTATAACTCGCACAAGATGTTCAATGATACTTGGTTACTCTTATTTCCACGTTTTATGAACTAGGCCAATACACTTACAGAGATAGGATGGTAATTCAACAAATAACCCCAACGTGGCCAAAATTCATTGACCTCACATGACCTTTGACCTTGATCATGTGACCTGAAACTTGCACAGGATATTCAGTGATACTTTATTACTCTTATGTCCAAGTTTCAAAAGTCAGATCAATAAACTTGCAAAGTTATGATGGTAATTCAACAGATACCCCCATTATGGCCAAAGTTCATTGACCTTTGACCTTGGTCACGTGACCTAAAATGCGCACAGGATGCTCAGTGATACTTGATTACTATTATGTCCAAGTTTCATGAATCAGATCCAAAAACTTTTAAAGTTTTGATTGTAATTCAATAGATACCCCAAAATCGGCCAAAGTTCATTGACCCCAAATGACCTTTGACCTTGGTCATGTGACATGAAACTCATGCAGGATGTTTGGTGATACTTGATTAACCTTATGTCCAAGTTTAATGACCTAGGTCCATATATTTCCTAAGTTATGATGACATTTCAAAAACTTAACCTCAGGTTAAGATTTTGATGTTGATTCCCACAACATGGTCTAAGTTCATTGACCCTAAATGACCTTTGACCTTGGTCATGTGACATGAAACTCTAATAGGATGTTCAGTAATACTTGATTAACCTTATGGCCAAGTTTCATGAACTAGGTCCATATAGTTTCTAAGTTATGATGTAATTTCAAAAACTTAACCTCAGGTTAAGATTTGATGTTGACGCCGCCGCCGTCGTCGCCGTCGGAAAAGCGGCGCCTATAGTCTCACTCTGCTACGCAGGTGAGACAAAAATGAAATATTGTATTATTTCAAAAAAAAAAAAAAAAAAAAGTGAGTGATTGACATCATCGACTGACTCACGTAGCTGTGCATAATACTGCATATATCACTGTTTTGTGAAAAATCAGCGAAACTTTAAAATGTCATAACTTTGATCTGATTTTGATGAAATTTTCAGCACTATGCTAGTTTGATTTTTTTTCTCTATTCATTCAAGTCAGCAATTTCCCAGGGTGGACTAGTCCCAGCCTTTGCCTAGGTTTAGGCTAAGAGAGGGGGTCGCTTAATTGGAATAGGAAATATTCAAATTCAAATTCTTACAAAGAATCAATCCATCGGCCTCCAAACTTTTGTAAATAGCAGAGTTGCTTCAACCATCGACAAGAATCACAATAAAGGATCATAAAATGTATTTCAATGTCTCCTTTAAAGGTAAATGCCAGTTTTGGTAACAATATCAAAATGAGTTCGTACAAAATCCAATGAAATGACCACCAAAGTGTCTGTTTGTATAAATAAAGAGTATGTGCCAAAGGATTCTGGAAGAAATTGTGTAATTGCTGAGAAATTAGCAAATAAGCACAGGATTCAGGTAAAGCGTCGGGCACGACATTCAAAGCAATAATAATACTGTCCCACGTGCACTTATTTGTGTTGGTGATCTTCAGTGTGAATATTTTTCAGCGTAGATTTCAAGATTTAACAAAGTTCAGTTTATGTGACTGTACCAGATCTAGATCCTTGATGATATACTGACAATTAAGCCTGGTTTTACAGACTTTCTCATGAAATCAGTGTTTACTGCAACTACTGGCATTTCTCTTTAATACTACATGTATCTGTGGTATTATTGTTAATACATTTTTTATTGACTTGACATTGACTCAGGAAGCACATTCCAGTCAAATTTCTCTGTAATCAAAATGCCATCAGGATAAAGGAAGGGTTTTGGCAATTTGTAGCAGACAGTGGTTTCTATCATCCCGTTAAGGAGAGGTGTCATAAATTGGTGGCCTCTATGGAGAAAGTTCATGGGCCAACTCCTGATATGCTATTTCTAAATCTGCTGGTACTAAATTTTACAAAATTTGATCAAATTAAAAACTTTGAAAGTGATTTTGTCCCATTCCTCTCAAAATTCCAGTCTAGTCTTTGGGTTTTACATGTATACTTTTCTGTAGCTTTCATTTCCCTATTCACTTATTTGTAAATTCATCAAGCTTTTTCTTTATTTCAACACATAATTTTTGTTTTCTTTCTATATTTATTAATTTATCCATTCATTCATTCAAGATTTATTCTTTATTTTCATTCATCCATCTATTTACTATTAATTCATACATTCACTCACTCACTCAATCACTCAACAACTCACTCATTTATTAATTATTCATTTTTGTTTATCTATGTTTTTTAAACTTTTGATTCATATGTATTTAGCTGTTTTTATTCAGTTATTATCAATTCATTCCTTGATTCATACATTAAGTCCAGAGATTGCTTATAAATCCATTCATTGATATATTTTATTTCTGCAATAATACACACATACCATGGCATACTGTTTTTACTCTTGGGGAGAGTACCTAAAAGTTTAAAAATTTCTTTAATGGGGTCACTTTGTATGTTACAGTAGTTTTTAAATGTTGTTTTATATCTCACTCAAGCCTTTGTTCTGTTATAACTACGCCGAGATGTTGAACTTCCTGGAAAATGTAAAATGAGTTCATCAAACTGTAATTTTCAATTTACCAGTTTCTCCACTTGAACAGTGACACTGCATGAAATACTAGTCACACCAACACACCCTACTCCAAACCAACCGATGGTATGTAACTGGTAATAACATCATAGCTTTTGTCAGTCTTGAGTCAGATTTGTCAGTATCACTGTCACTGTTGGAGAATGGGGATTCCAACAAGTTGAGAGAGGGATGTAATCTGAAGATGGTATCACACCTGTTCTGATTCAAGAAACTGCTGATATAATGTCAGACACTAACAGAATTAGAAAGATGGGTTGGCGGTGACAGTCAGAAGTAAGACTGATTGTGAAAAGAGGGCGAAAACAGCATTGCTGTACGATAAACTATACAGTATAAAAATTTTAAGGATTTGAAATAAATTCAGATTGGCTGTGAGTAGTGACCTGCCGAATATAAGATTTGTTTTTAATCTTACATAATAAATCTTAAACATCACAAAGATTTTAATTGAATTTTTTTATCTCTGTATTCAAATCCACATGGTTAAATCAAAATCTAATATTTGGCTGGTCACTAATAAGAGCTTATCTGGATTTGTGTAAATCCTTAAAACTAAGAGTGTAAAACAATCACTTGGTATGATAAATATCTTAAAGAGAAAATTAAAATATTTCATCCTTCTTAGAATAAAATACAAAAGAAATCATGGCAGGCCAAGTGGGTGAAGTTATCAGTTCCCTCATTTTAATAGCAGCAGCTATGTTGTCTGTGCAAAAAAAAATACCATGTCATAACAATCTTATTTTAAATCCTATTTTAATGAAATTTTCAGTACTATGCTTGTCTCTTTTTATTCAAATCACCTTTTTGTTGGGGAGGACTTTCCCTTTAAACAGCACTCAACAAATACATATTTACATAATTTACGTCTGAGCAGTCTGGAATCTGACTGAAATGAAATCATTCCATTCAGGCTGTGGGTTAAGTGAAGCATCAAATTACTTTGATGCAATAAACAGGTAGCCACATCCTAATTGGCTTATATCACAGAGGTCAGAGTTCACCAAGATCTATTTCCATCATCAATCGATTCAGTAATGACAATGTCACTGCTTAAATTCGGCTTCTGCGTTCTGCACATGAATTATTGTGATGCAATGTTGGCATCAGTGTATACAAATAGACCTACATGAAGGTGCAACAGCATCCAGGACCAGGATAGTGGTGAAAATGTAGGCCTACCCATTTCATCTTTTGGCAGTCGTGCTCCTGATTAATGAAATTTCTTTCTTTGTGTTAGTTTTGTATTTGTGCCCCTTCCCCCCCCCCCCCTCCACACGACCTCTGATATGCATTGGCAGTTGGCCAACACCCATCGCCCCACATTTAGGCCAGTGGACAAAGCAGCAATGCTTTTATAGATTTTTAGTGCACTTCTTTCTTTTATTATTAGATTTCACTCCCTCATCAAATCCTTTGAATTTATATCAATTTCTGCAGGAAAGTTTGTAATCATATTAGACATATAGTTTTGGCCCCGCCATGGGGGACAATCAATTCCTATACCAATTCAACTGTAGCTGTTTAATTCTAATTGATGATAAAAACATGAAAATAAGACAAAATGAGAGGGATATTATTTTCCAAGATACTCTGCAATTATGAAATTCAATATCCTTTACTGAATACTGGATTACATTACACTGGAGAAAATTTGCTTTTTGCGGAGTGGGGAAATTGGGTAAATGACAAGTTGCCTAGAGCTTATACCTTTATCTTTAATATCTTTAATCTGAAAAAACCCTTCGCCCTACTTCTCCCAATATCATATCCCAACCTTGCCATTCTGCTTTATCGATTAAAATCCCTATAAACTGTAGTATGGTATCAAAATCCTTTCAAACTAGAATCTATAAAGACACTTCAAATAGCTTACAATTGTAGGCAAATAGACCTTTATGAAAGTATGGAAAATGAAAGTAAATACTTAAAGGACTTTTTCATACTGAATTCCACATCAATACACAGGAGACGTGGGTGGGACTTGGCATTACTCCTGAACATGTGCCATGCCCTTGGAAATGAATATTATGAATGAATGGTCTTTGAGTGGGGGAGGTACTGGTAGTAGTATATCGTGAATCACATGGAATGTTGTGAGAAATATAGATTACTATCCAATTCATGTTTGTCAGGCAATATTTGATAGTGCGTAGGCGATTCCATTTAAACTTCTTCCCAGTATAGACTTTTAATACTACAATGCTATACGTACACATGTGCTACATGCCTACATGTACATGTACATACGGTACACTTGGTCTCTGTCAATTGAGGTTTTTTCTAAGAATCATGTTGCTTTGAATATAAAGGATCTACCTTTTACAGATTCTTCAAGACAATGATTTTTTTCAAACATTAAAGGGGAGGAAAAAGGATAATAAATGCTGAAATGTAAAAGTTTGAACAAAATCGGACAAACAATAAGAAAGTAATATTGGTAATCACTATATCCATGGAGACTTCAAATTGGCCGCATATGTGATGTCATAGTGATGCATTTCTACATCAAATGGCAAAAATGTCTTTCTTTTCAAAAGTTTCACTTCATATTACATTTCTCTTTCATGTGGACATTTAGAACAAATTTCAATACTACCTCAGTTATATTTAGATTACTGCCCCAGGGGAATCCCCGACGGTCTATGGGAAAGTTGTCCTTGCCCCTTGTCATACATGTAAATTATTAAAAGGAAAAGTCCACCCCTACAAAAACTTGATTTGAATAAAAAGGGACAAATCCAACAAGCATACACGCAACACTGAAAATTTCATCAAAATTGTATGTAAAATAAGAAAGTTATGACATTTTCAAGTTTTACTTAATTTTAACAAAACAGTTATACATGTATGCAGTCCGCACGACAGGTGTAGAATGCCTATGCTGCGGTTTCGAATTTCGCGCGAAACGTGTCACCCCACTGAGAGCGTTTCCATAGCAACAAGAGCGCTTTACGTGAAGTGATTTTGAAAACCACTTTCGTGTTATCAAGTGGGAACGCTAGCAAAGCGATCTTCCAAACTGGTTTCCTGAATCGGTTTCCAGTAAACTAGTTTTAGAAAGCGTAATGAGAACGGCCTCATTCACTCCCCTTTCAGATCTAATATTCACTGATTGACAGCCTGGAGAAGCTGTGATAACAATAGGCTAACATCCTGGCTGAAAATATTCATATCTGATTAAATAGAGTAAAATTCACAGAACAAAATACCAAAAATTTCATCAAAATAGGATAACAAATAACAAAGTTATTGAATTTTAAAGTTTAGCAACATTTTGTGAAAACAGTTATAGGCTATGCAATATTTCAATTTTTACAGATTTAACAAGAGCCAACTTGACTGAACCATAAAATGTTTAATAAACAATTGTAATTCCACATGTTCAGGGATAAATAAAAGTTTGTTTTACAGGGCAATGAGAAAATTATAATATTTCTCATAATAAAATACAAAAGAAATAGTGAGTGATGGCATCAGTTCCCTCACTTGCATACTGACCGGGATGTGCATATTTACTCTCTTGTGAAATTAAGCATAAATTTAAAATGTTTCTTATTTTACACCCGATGTTAATGAAATTTTCAGTGTTATGCTTGTTGGATTTTTCTCTTTTTATTCTCAAATCAACTTTTTGTTGGGTTGGACTTTTCCTTTTAATGATTGGCCTCAATGCCCCTTTCTCCACCCAAAGGTATTTTTTCAGCCCTTTTAGAAGTTACCAGATTGTGCTGTAATATAAAGTAGTGCTCCTTTGAAAAGTGGTCTTGCCCTATTTTCTGATGATGAAAATGATCCTTTAACTAGATATTGTATGGGACTCCTGGAGTAGATGTGATTTTTTTCACATGTCTAAAATTCAGTAGTTAAATAAAAGTATCCCTGTAAGATCAATAAATGTCAAATTGAAGAAACAAATTATCCCTCGACCCAATTAATTTAGACTACATACATTTCAACTCTAATCCATGCCTTTGAAAATATGTGGGTGGATACAAACAATATGCATACCAAAGATCTTACTTTTTAAGTAAATCCCCAAGCCCATTCCCTTGCTGTACTTTATCAGAAAACTCCCACTCAAAAAAACAGAATCTCTTTTTTAGATTTAGTTCTGATCTTTTGCAAGCAAATGTAAAAATGAACCATGATGACACACACATCTACATCTACATGTAGATGTACCAGCATATGTGTGGACCTTTAGATGTACAGTATGAGATATAAAGATGGAGATTGTCCGTGGGCGGATGAGTAGAATTGAGAGGTTTACTGTTACGTTAAGTAGGGGTGGATTCCCATTTTTTTATTTTAATGACCTGCATTACGTATCTGAGTTTGGATATTGATAATGTATGAATGATATCATATAATACACCTACAAATACCATTCTTGTAATAACTGAAGATGGTGACAAATTCTTTGAAAATTTTGTAACACGCCCCTTCTGTTTGTAAAGAAAATGAAAGCACTTCCATATTTATAACATGAATTCAAACAATTTATAAATAGATTTGAGGTTTATATATTAATCTGTCCAAGTCAAATCTATTGGGACCTCAGAACTTTGACAAAATTTGCCTCTTGGAAATTACACCATGTTAATGTTTGCATATTCTGGTTTGAAAAAAAAATGCTTATAATAATCTAGGTTGATTACTTGACTCACGGATCATCCTAATTGTGTTTGAATAAAATCAACAGAATGTTCCCATTATGGTTTTTTCTTTTACATGTAGGCAGTTTGAGAAAACATTTCAAAGCCAATTTAGAATTAATGGTAGAGAACTTTGAGACAGTAAAGTCTTTTTAAAAATATCAGTATACATATACACTGTAATGTTTAAAAGAAAGAAAGAAAGAAAGAAAGAAATAGAAGAAATAAAGAGAAAAGTGGCAGGGGATTTTTTTAATATTGTGTCAGCATGACTGAATGCCTGTAGATGCTTAAAGGACAAATCTACCCCAACAAAAAGTTGATTTAAAAAAAAGAAAAAAACCCAACAAGCAAAACACTGAAAATTTCATCAAAATCGGATGTAAAATAAGAAAGTTTTGACATTTCAAAGTTTCGCTTAATTTCACAAAACACAATATATGCTATTATGCACATCCTGGTCGGTATGCAAATTGGCAGACTGATGACGTCACCCACTCACTATTTCTTTTGTATTTTATTATATGAATATTCTTATTTTCACCTCCTTGTCAAGTGAAACAAAGTTTTATTTCTCCCTGAACATGTAGAATTACCATTATTTTAACAGTTTATGGTTAAGATAACTTGGTCCTTTCTGTAAAAATTGAAATATTGTATAATTCAAACAATAAAAAACAAAAGAAATGGTGAGTGATGGACGTCATCAACTCTCTCATTTGCATATTGCTGAGTTGTGTTTTGTGAAATATAAGGCCAAACTTCAAAAGGTCATAACTTTCTTATTTTATCATCAAATTTCGATGAAATTTCCAGCGTTACGTTTTTTTTCTCTATCGACTCAAATCAACACTTTCCTGGGGTGGACTTGACCTTTAAAAGTTGTTGAGCTTTGTTTAACAGGGGTTATTTCATCAGGAATTTTTTTAACATTATATTTCCAAATAAAAAAATCACTAGTAAAACAAACCCCAGAAAGAACTAAAATAAGAATTCTAGTTGTAAGACAAATTAAGTGGTAGTTTCAAAGGATAAAGAAAAGTCTTGTCATTTTCTAAGAAATACACTGTACAAGTACAGAATACTGAAGGACAGTCATTGTAATATCTACTACCGGTACCATTATCACAACATCAAATACTATTGAACTTGAATATGCCTAAAGTGTGAAATCAAGCCTGCAGGCTTCTGATTTCATTCTTATGAATAAAACAATACACCCCCTTTTTATAGCATCAATCAATGACATCAGTCCCATATGCATAATGTAATGTGGGAGCAGAAAAAACAATGACACTGAAATATATTCTTACAAAATAGTAAAATTTTCCATCAATCAGATGAGAAATAAAAGGCAGCAATATTAGTTGTTGATACAACAAGTACTGATCACCATAGTAACAAATGAAAACCATGTACAGTGAAATTGTTACATTTTTCAGTTCTATGCCTACACTTCTTGTGACACCACAAATAGTAGAGCGAAGGCAAACCAGAGATTTTAGAGCTATTTTTTGGCTCTACAAACTGAGAAAACATCACAATTTAATTCAGCTTACATTCCATCACCTTTACACAGTATCTTTCCATTTCATTTTTACAATTTTATCCATGGAATCTCTGGGATTGTAAGGTGAAAGCAGACCAACTATAAATTCAAGAATTTCAGGCAATGAGAAAGAAAACTTCCCACGATATCACTTACAAACGAGCAATATCATGCTGGCCAAGCCAGAAACACTTTCATTAAAATCAGTCACATCAAAGTATCAAACAAAGAAGGTGAAAGGCACTTGGGAAATATCACAATGAGAAGCAAAAAATTTCAAAATACATCTCCTTACATGTATGTGGTTCTCATTATCAAAGCAAATTATGCTAACTGAAAAACAAGATTGGCATACATGTATTTGAAGAAATAATGTTTAATTCACAGAATTTCTTGGAACAGGAATAATTTGATACATTTTCATTTCCGGATAAAGCAGATTAAAGTCTCTCAAAGTTTAGTTAATCCCCCTCATAATTGAAAACAAAAATTATGGTGTGGAGAATGGTGTACAAGCAAAAGAGGAAAGGGCTAGTGAATGCATTTTTCTAATTTACATGACAATCTATTTTGGTCATGATCCTAGCCAAAACACACAAAAAATTATTTTTTTAGAGGAGCAGGGGATTAATGACCATAACTGTTGGATTGCTCAAAAGATAGCAAAGAAATTAATAAGACAAATGAAAGTTGTTGCAGTAAACACTGATTTCACGAGAAAGTGTGTGAAACCAAGCTTAATTGTCACTATATCATCGAGGATCTAAATCTGGTACAGTTACATAAACTGAACTCTGTGAAATCTTGAAATCTACGCTGAAGAATTTGCACACTGAAGATCACCAACACAGATAAGCGCACGTGGGACAGTGTATTATTATTGCTTTGAATGTCGGCCGACGCTTGACCAGAATCCAATGCTTCTAAAATTTCTCAGCAATTACACAATTTCTTCTAGAATCCTTCGGCACATATTTTTTATTTATTCAAACAGACACTTTGGTGGTCATTTCATTGGATTCTGTACGAACTCATTTTGAAATCACTACCACAACTGGAATTTATCTTTAAAGTATGAGAAAAAACTACAATGTCTGGGCCAAATATTTGTGTACAGTCCCATACAGTGTGTGCACTGTAAGTGACTCATGGCAACACACAACTTCATTTCAAATCACTGGGGTAATTTCAAAATCTTGTAGTATACAAATGTATCAGGCTTTGAGAAAGAATAGTGGGGAATTGTTTATCCAAGGTTGGACTGGCAATTACTATCTTTTTCACCTTTCAATCATTGACACCTTGGCAAAGCAAATTTTCTTCATTAGTGTTTTGTTGTCATCATTCACATCGGAGCTAGAATCTGTTAGTAGTCACACGATGCGAGTTGAACCAATCATCATACAGGATATAAAGTACATGTAGTGTAATATGAACCACACACTCTCAAGTGTTGGTCATAAAGCTCACAAATATTGATATGATGAGAAGGATTCACACTTCAATTTATAGCGATATTGATCGATATCTTCCAACTTCCGGGGCTTTTAACATCTAGACTTAGCAATTGATCAAGAAAATGAAAATCCATTCCATGTTTTATTTTTCAAAATTAAATAATAGAAATACTCCGAAAATTCTCTTTGCCCAATTAATCGTTGGCCTGGCAGCCACTGTGTAGAGCCAGATCGACGTAGCAACTCCCATCTTTCAACGTCTTTTGGTCTGACGCAGCCGGGGTTTGAACTTCCAACCTTTAGATTGTGAGATGGACGCTCTACCAATTGAGCCAACACACCAGGCTGATATTCACAATTGATCAAACACAATAATCGATGCAATTAATCACAGAAACCAAGCCCAAAATCAACTACTAAAGCTTTATTATAATGGGGCCTGGGATGGCATTTTGGCAACTTTGGTCATGAATTCAAATTTCAACCTCACAACAAATTCCCAAAACAGAGCTGCAAAGTTTATGGACCCCTTCGAAAAAATAACAGCATTTGCTGATAGGGTGTTCCATCCAAAAAGTGAAAAGTAAGGCTTTGCCACACCATGTCCAAATGAGGTTTTTTTCACTTCTAAACAAATAAAAAAAACTTACCTCTGTGCATAATGTCGTGAACATCTCTTAAATAACTAAGCCCTTTTAACACCTGAAAAAACAAGCAAAAATTATTGTTATCATTTTAATTTCTTGAAACATATATTTTATTTCTTTCCTAAAACGAATGCAGCTGTTCAACAACACATACAAACTCACAGACATTAAAAAGTGTAATGTAGGCAAAAGCAGTTTCACAGACAAGTGTTGGCAGCAGGCATTAAAAAGAAATGCCAGTACTTTCAGTAAACACTGATTACATGAGAAAGTCTGTAAAACCAGGCTTAATTGTCAGAATATCATCGAGGATCTAGATCTGGTACAGTTACATAAACTAATCTTTGTGAAATCTTGAAATCTACGCTAAAAAATGTTCAAATTGAAGATCATCAACACAGATAAGTGCACATGGGACAGTGTATTTTAATTGCTTTGAATGTCAGCCCAACGCTTGACCCATATCCTGTGCTTATTTGCTAATTTCTCAGCAATTACACAATTTCTTCCAGAATCCTTTGGCACATATTTTTTTTATTCATACAAACAGACACTTTGGTGGTCATTTCATTGGATTCTGTACGAACTCATTTTGATATTGTTACCACAACTGGTATTTTACCTTTAACAGCAAATTGACTCCTTTTTATGTGTGACCAGAAATATTCAAGCCAGGGGTACTTTGTGCTTCACCATTATGAGGTGACAAAACCTCCGAATATAAATAGAGATGTTCCTACGAGGATATCAATCAAAATTTTGTATTTCTCAAGGCTACTTTGTAAACTTTTGGTTGCACATAGACTCAGATTCAAAGCTGGATTGCATAATTTCAATTTTGGAAAAAAAAAATTCTTTAAAAATGTTTAATACCGGTAGACGATGATTATTGCAAAGCAGTGCAAACCAAAGCTTTCTCTTTATAGATGAACCAAATTAAAAGGAAAAAAATACATATCATATCATATTAACAGAAATAAAGTTGAGTGGGGATATAGAATATAACACTTACTGCAACTGTGACCTTGCCAAGGATATTTTCTGGTATTCTCCCATGTGGTGCTGACTTCATAACTTGATCTAATGAGCCGCCATCCTGTAGAAGAAATAATAAAAAATAAAAAATACATGTCACTACATGTACATTTGCAACATACAGTGATGTTTCAGGGCTAGAATTATACCCCTTTAATCTACATGTAGGGGGAGGCTGCAGCTATCTAGGCTTTCATAAAAACATATTGATATTGTAACTAAGGGTGTGTTTATGCTTCCATTGCGAGGACAGAATCAGCGATTTCAAACGTCGATTCAAAACGCCGATCGTAAACGTGGTTATGGAAGTGATGTTTATGCTTCACTTTTCAGAGCAAATCATAATCTCCAGCTGGCTTCGCATCGTAAAGCGAGGTCAAATTGGGCGCGCCTTTTTTCGAAAGTCTTTTTTCCCGATTGTTGTTATTACGTAGAGATAACATGGAGCAATACGACTGTATTTGCCCGCGGATTTTCATCTCACCGGAAGCATGTACCAAATGACGTCATTTAAACACGTTTACGATCATGGTTCTGTTTATGTTTCCCCAGAAAGCCTGATTCTGGTCAAACGACGTTTACAAACGCACCTTTTTGTGAGTTTACGATCGGCGTTTTTAAACAGCGTTTAAATGAAAGTAAGCATGGACGCAACCGTGTTTTGGACTAATCACGTTTGGAAACACTGATTCTGGCCTGAAAAGTGGAAGCATAAACACGGCCTAAGTCCGATGCGGCAGGACTACAAATGTTACTTCAACTACCCACCATTAATACCTCTCATCTATCATTGTCTTCTTATCATCAACGAAAATCTGGCAACCGTTGTCAGTTTTTCAAACTAAAAATCAGTACTAAATGATATTCCGTAAAGTAAATGACTAAGGAAAGATGAGAGGGCATAGACCTGTGCAAAGCACCCATTGTTAGTAGTCTTGCCACATATGATATTTCTTACGCTATACTGTACCAGGTATCACTGCAGCCCCCTCATGAATAACTTCTCTAAAAGTTTCTATTGTGTGTGTTTTGGGGGATTTTTTTTTACCTCAGTACCCTTCTAAAAGTACAACCAAACATAGACCCAAAGGGAGATACTTTTCTCTACTACCTGTCACAATTTCTTTGAACAGGGGAAAGCTCTCCCAGAGTGAAGATGTTCATTTTTTTTTTTTTTTTTGCTTGTCAGAAAGCTGTGGAAGGGGAAGTGCTCCTGTGACCTCGACTTCCCTCTATTAATTCACCTTGGAGGTTTGTTTTGCACTTTTAAAAATGAATGTACACACTGTAGCTGTGCACAGTAAATCAAGATTTCATGAAAAAGTCTGTACTCTCCGAGATCTATTTCTAGATCTAGTTACATACTGGTATTAAACAGAAATTTGGATCCAGGAATTTCCAAAAGGGGGGGGGGCACATTTTCCGAGGATAAATTTGACAAGCAAATGAATAGTTCATCACTTTCAAAAGGGGGACATGGGCCAGCTTTGCCCCCCCCCCCCCTTGATCCACCAATGGCACCAAGGATGGATGCATCATACATACATGTATACAATGTATTTTACTATTTACCCAAAAAATAAAGTCATACAATATGTAGGCCTGTAGACACACAAGAATGGTACAAAATTATAAAAACTAAACACAATTGGCAATACCAGCACCGAAAGTGAAAAGACTGAACAATATTAATTGAGCTCATGCATAACAGGCCCTACTGATTATTGTAAAAAAAAATGATTGATGTGCATTTTGCTCATAAATGCACGTCCCTGGATCGAATGTTTTACATATCAAAACACACACTGTAGAACAATACCTGTAGGCCTAGGCTTCCATACAAGTAAACAGGGTACTGTATAATACACCTTTCACATATAGGCCCAATGCTGTCTCCAATATGATTTGCCTGTGTATACTACGAACCCAACTAAATGTACATGTACAATGTATATATCCTGACCTGGGGATTCAGCAGGGTAGCAATCCAGGGCATTTCACTGAATGACAGGGCAGTCAGAGTAGGAAGCAAGCCACTGCACTATATTTAGTGTAGTAAAATGTTTATGGGGGACCTCCATCAACATAATCCATTATAATCTGACGGCTCATTCCACTGATTCAAACAGTGGTTTATATCAGCTCACTTCAGATCAAATGCAAATTAGTAGGCATTGTACAGTATGTGCGAGTACATGTACAAACACACAAAGTCATCTGAACTGCAAAACATGATGAAGCTTTATAAAGGGATGCTCCGGGCTGAAGATATTTATTGTCAAATAAATAGAGTAAAATTTACAGCTCCAGCAAATTTAGCAAAATGCTGAAAATTTCATTAAAATCGGAAAAACAATAAAGAAGTTATTGAATTTTAAGGATTTGCATTATTCTGGTGAAACAGTTCTACCCATGTCTTCGTGAATATTCATTAGGTGGGCTGATTGGCAAAATCAAGAATTCATGAAAGCTACAGGGTCATTGAAGAAGCCACAGAAATAATCATAAAACTTGTTTGCATGTAAAATTGCAATAAAACCCAAGGTACATGTACATGTCCTACATTCAAAAATCAATTTCTCAGTTACAATTTAAGCACAGGGTCAACTACATTTGTATAAATGCAAACATGCCTATTTGTATCATGAACTGGTTTACAGTGTACAGGCCAATGGAAAGACAGTTCAACACACACACACACACACACACACAAAGCATAATCCGCTATGCAAACTCTCAGTCATCACTGGAGTTTAAGTGGTCTAAATACACAGCCTACAATGACTTGTGTACTGAATGCCCTCTCGCTCAATTGAAACAACAAGTTTTACATGTGCTAGTCTTGTGTGAAGACTCACTTTCTTGTGTAAAGACTCACTTGTTGATAAGAGTTTCAATCAAGGTCTGTGCCTGCAGACTACACACAGCCCTTCTTGTGAGTGACCTATATTTGAAAAATACCAGGCCATTGTATTTTTAAAGGGGAAGTTCACCCTGACAAAAAGTTTATTGTAAAAATAGCAGAAAAAAATAATAAAAAATATTGCTGAAGGTTTGAGAAAAATTCATCAAATAATTAAAAAGTTATTAGAATTTCAATTATTTGATTTGTGACATCATGTGCGAGTAGCATACATACATAGCGAATGGTAAAAATCAAAGAAATGTCATTTTCTCAGAAAATTGAAAATGGTTTTCACTGTACCTTTTGTACATGTATATCAATAGACAAATCATTTCACACCCGATCATGAATAGAAAACAAAATTAAGTCATCAGGAACCATACAAAATTTGAAATTCCTGCATTTTATATTACATAACACATGAAGCAGCTGCTCGTTCATGACCTCACAAATCCAAAAGGCAAAACTTTGAACTTTAATAACTTTCTTATTTTTAACAGATTTTCCTCAAACTTTCACCAATATTTTGTTCTAATTTTTCTGCTATTTTTACAACAAAGTTTTCTTCAGGGTGAACTTCCCCTTTAAGATCACCTAGAGTTGACCAATGGTCATCCTTGTCCTAAAAAAGCCAACAATGTGGTTAAACTATAGTATGCTTCACAGACCTGGACCTGTCCGGCAGCCAAAATATGTTATGTTTGATCGGTCTACGTGGGTCAAACAAAACTAAAGCATGCTTTATGCATGTTGCAATATGCATACAGATAATGAATGTTTCGACCTAACTTTGATGTGAACCTTATCATGTATGCATAATTGCATATTGTGTAGAATTTAGTTAAATAATTTATTGTTGTCCATATGCCGGACCTTTGCAAATGCAGTTAGTTCTTGAACTGTATGTTTCGAACGTGCTTCAGGCCTTTCAGGGCTTTGTGTTCAAATTTCATGCGAAACATGCTTTCATCAAAATGGACCTTTTTTTAAAGCGATTTAAAAAGGGCGAGGAGGAAACAAATTGACGAGTCTCTTTATGTAACTGTAAGAAAATATGACCCTGAATCCATTGAATTTGGATTCATCATGACTGGCAGTGATGCAAAATCAAAAGCAATGTGTCAAATGTTGAAGGTATTCAGCATTCTTAAGTTATGTTGTCATGGTTGTATACGTTTGGAGGAGGGGCTCAAAGGCCGGGCTACCTAAAGTTATACACACTATTCACTAATATGCCCAGAGGAAGAAAAAAAAATGGGGGAAAAACTATAGTATGTTTCACAGACCTGGACCTGTCCGGCAGCCAAAATATGTTATGTTTGATCGGTCTACGTGGGTCAAACAAAGCTAAAGCATGCTTTATGCATGTTGCAATATGCATACAGATTATGATGGTTTCGATCTAACTTTGATGTGAACCTTTTTTTTTATTATTATATTTACTTTGATGTGAACCTTATCATGTATGCATATTGTGTAGAATTTAGTTTAATAATTTATTGTCGTCCATTTACCGGACCTTTGCGAATGCAGTTAGTTCTTGAACTTGAACTGTTTGTTTCGAACGTGCTTCAGGGCTTTGTGTTCAAATTTCATGCCAAACATACTTTCATCAAAATGGACCTTTTTTTAAAGCGATTTAAAAAGGGCGAGGAGGAAACAAATTGACGAGTCTCTTAATGTAACTGTAAGAAAATATGACCCTGAATCCATTAAATTTGGATTCATCATGACTGGCAGTGATGCAAAATCAAAAGCAATGTGTCAAATGTTGAAGGTATTCAGCATTCTTGTTATTAAGTTATGTTGTCATGGTTGTATACGTTTGGAGGAGGGGCTCAAAGGCCGGGCTACCTAAAGTTATACACACTAATATGCCCATTATAATTATTGTCTATCTTTGAGTCGAGACAAGTAATCATATCGCTTTCTTCAAATTTTGGTAGGTGGGTCTCGAAAAAAAAATTGAGAAGCAAAGTGGTCCTCGTGTAAAAAAAGGTTGAGAAGCGCTGATGTAGATGATATCTGAATCTTATCTAACATTGAATCAACTGTAATATGGTTTCCATTGTATTTCTGATATCAGCACAATATGCAACCATCATATTTGGAGAAAAAAAATGGAGTGTTAAGGAAATCACCCCCCCCCCCCCCCCCTTCTAATGTCCACAAGGAAGTGATCTCTCACTGATAATGCACATGAAATAAAAAAAGAATGCAATTTGAATCTTCCACAATCCCATCTGTGATGTCAGGGGTGGGATATGAACCTCACCATCTCATCCATGTGGTTGCTGCAGTGGGACATGAACCCACACCATCATATCCATGTGGTGGCAGCAGTGGGATATGAACCTCACCATCTCATCCATGTGGTGGCTGCAGTGGGACATGAACCCACACTAACACATGAGGTATTCAGCAGTATGATTTGAACCAACACCATCTAATCAATGTGGTGGCGGCAGCGGGACCTAACCCACACCATCATATCTACATGTATGTGGTGGCAGCAGTGGGATACATGTATGAACCAACACCATCTAATCAATGTGGTGGCAGCAGTTGGATATGAACCAACACCATCATATCCATGTGGTGACAGCAGTGGGATATAACCCCACTGTCTCATCCATGTTGTGGCAGCAGTGGGATATGAACCTACACCATCTCATCCATGTGGTGTCAGCGGTGGGGCACGAATCCACACCATCACATCCATAAAGTGGCAGCAGTGGGACAGGAATTCAAACCACCTCTGGTCCTCTGCCATGTGGTTGCAGCAGTAGGACTTGAACCGACATCATATCGTCCTTGTAGTAGCAATGACATGAATACACACCATCTCATTTATATGGTGGCAGCAGTGTGATACAAACCTTTACCCTCTTATTTACATTTGCCAGAAGTGTGAGATGAACCAAAATCATCTCATTGGTGACAGCAGTGGGATGTGAACTCACACCGGCTCACATGCAAATTCTACACATCTGGGAAGTGGAATGGTGATTTTTATTTTTCAACCTATCACTTGAAGTATACAAATGAATTAAAATATAAATCTACAATTTATATTGGTAAGGTACTTTTACACTGAACCCCACTTGTAGAATATCAACATCATTTTCACTTTGAAGGTCATAAGAGAAATAAAGATTTTGGATAAAGTGGACCTTCCAACCTTTTGGAATGAGAAACTGTATTCAGTGACACCCATAACAGTATTTTTTTAAATCAAACATTGACCCCAGATGACCTTTCACCTTGATCTGGTTACCTGAAATTACATTCATCCAATTTCAATACCGATAATACTTGCATAAATTTAGGCAGAGATATGTTGAGATTTTTTTTTCAATCAAATGCAATTTGTTTATTATTTTTAATTTGTTCTTTTTAGATAATCCTAGAAAATGTAATATTTAAGGCAAGATCGTAATACTTGGCAGGTCTGAAGAAGACACCCTGATATTAATGAGGAATACTATACATGTAGATGAGCTTTTTCTTACCATGTTTTCCATACAGATACAGATCTCTCCATCACTGTAATATGCTCCGAAGAAACCCACAATGTATGGTGAATTGCACTCATGAAGCACTTTAAGTTCTCTGATGATCTGATTCCTAATTGCTGGTTTGATTTCAAGTTTAATGAGCTGTGAATCATAAAAAAATACAAATGAATTCTAGTATACAGTGAAAAGTACAATGTGTATGGAAAACAAGCTGGCTTAATTTCAAGTTTAGTGGGCTGTGTGGAGTTTTCAAAACACAATGTTCACAATGATTTTAATGATGAACTGGTAAAAAAAGATTGGGTAGTGAGATTTCATTTTTTTTTTAACAAGATAAAAGCCTTGCTCTTCAGTAAACCTGTTTTATTCAGCTTTAAGATACAACACAATATACCTATATGTACATCATGCAGTTCAGATCACTAAACAAATTTATGTTCCATTTCTTCATTCTTCAAAATGAGCAGACAGTAATTAGAATAAATACTATACAATGGAATGGATAGACTTGGGATTGCTAGGAATAAATGAAGCTAATATTGTAGGGTTTAAAGCAGAGACGCAATATGTACATGTACATTGTCAAGTTATCTATTATGAATACTAAAATATATTGCCAATTACTGTGTCTGATCGAAGTGCAACTACTACTGAACTCTATCTACTATACTTCTACTACTACTACATATATCTCTTAAAGTACTACAACCACCACCATTACTACTACATGTACTACGACGACTACTACTACTACTACTATTACTACTACCGTACTACTTACTACTACCGGTACCACTATATCTACTACAACCACCACTACCACTACTACTACTACTGTTACTACTACTACTACTATTACTACATGTACAACTACTACTACTACTACTACTGGGAAATTCCATAAAATATATATACATGTACGTCTGACCCAATTTAGTGAGACCTTCATAAAATTTTGTGTTTCTGATTATTTGTTCTTTTGACAGTCTGTAATGCTCTCAAAAGATGACTTGGTCAGTTTATGAAGTGATGTAAAACTTGAGAAAATGGGGGTCTATAAAGGTTGATTATTTTACGGAATTGGCCTACTACTACTACTACTACATGTACTACTACTACTACTTCTACATACTACTACTGTGCTACTACTACTACTACATCCTTTACTACTACTACTACTACTACTGTACTACCACCACCACCACTACTTCTACTACACGTACTACATGTAGTACTAAGTACTACTAACTACTACTTCAATACTTCTCACTTTTATTAAAAAGCAATAGACAGTAATTTTAGACTCACCTTTCTTGCCATAATCATGCTGCTAGCCTTATGTTTCACTTTCGTCACCACACCACCATTTCCTGCTCCGAGTTCCTTAAGCACATCAAATTGGTCATTGGTTAATTCTCCAATTTCCATAACCTTTTTTTTATTTGTGAGGAATTCCTCAAGACGTTTCCTTTGGGGTCCATTAAGATCAAGATTTTTCAGTTTCTTTGCCAGAGCATCAACTTTGATTCCTGAGGTGTTTCTCCTGTTCAACATGAAGTGGATGGTAGCAGGGGTGGTGAAGTGGGTAGGGAGGGGCAGGATCCAAAATGAAAAAAAAAATACATCATAAAAAATCTGTCAATGTCAAGTTATAAAGCATGGTGGTTGGTTGCATTATTTTGAGAAACCATTTTCAATTAAAGAATACCTGCTTTCAAGGAGTTACTGTCACCACACTTTTGAAAAAGAAAGCCACTTTACATACCGTACATGTATATGATACAGCCATTCTTGCATTTTAAACACAACAATTTTCCATCATTATCAAATTTTGAAGATGTCTCCTTAAAAAATGAAACAAGATGGACTTTGTGAGGTAACTCTGCTAAAGTGAAAACCAACATTCCTGAAACTTGACTGAATGCAACAGAGACTTTCTAGTCATTATTTTGTTTAAATAATTACATGTACATGTATGTATAGTGGAAAGCTAATGGTTTCACATTGCATTATATGCAATTATTCCAAGTCAGCCTTTTCTTCCTTTGGTAAAACTGAAGTGAGAATGTTGAGAACTTGAGAAAAGTGTAAATGGTGGTGTGATCACTGATTTTTTTTTTTTTTAGTTAGAGATACATTGTACAAATCAGAAATCTTATTTTGATATCTGATTCATGCTTGATATTTGTCTAAACATCACTAAAACTTTCATTGATCATTTCCTGTGAGATAGTTGAGAAAAGTGTGCAAACTGCAATAATTAATTTGAATCATTGATTTCATGTTTTATACTACCCAACATTCTAGTTTCAATATGTGATTCATGTTTCCAAGTTTGTGTGAACACACCCCCTGGTCAGACATAACTATCACTGATCACTTCTTGTGAGAAAGTTGAGAGAGGTTTACAATTGTTCTCAGCTGATCTCAAGCTAAGGACAATGATTGCCAACAGAGCAAACAGCACCTGATCACAATCACATGAACAAGTTATTTCCTGATTAATCAATTACTCAATGTTCTGCCAGATGAGGCACAAATACTCATTTAATATTAAAAAAAGAAATGTTACAATTGATTCTTCTTAAAGTCAAATCTTGGCAGCTTTCAAGAAAGCATTTTAATTGTTAAAGGGTGAAATCCACTCTGATAAAAAATTTTGGTTATTTTTTTGTTTACAAGTTTAACAGATCTAAGCCAATTAACTTCCTCAAAATTGTTCCATTGGAGACCATCATCATCAATTCATAATCTTCATAATCATCATCATTGTCGCCATCATCACTATCATCACTACCATCATCACTAATGACTATCATCACATCACTATCATCATCACTATCGGGCACCATCATCACAATCATCACTACCATCATCACTGCACTATCATCATCACTAGGTGGTTTCAGACCGCCTCGAAGTTCGCCAGTTCCAGGTATTCTCTGATCGGGAAATTTACCCCGATCAGAAAATACCAGGTATTTTGGTAATGTGAAAGCAAACTACGCGTAATTTCCCCGAAAGAAAATACCCGCTAAATAGTAGGTACTTGGCGAAATTACGAGAACTTTCGTGGGGATTTTTCCAAGGTCGCAGGTATTTTGGCGATGTGAAAGCAAATTACGGGAACTTTTAGCCCAGCGTGTCGTTGGGCGCGGCGGCGTGGGTGGCTGCTGGGCTAGTGATTTTGAATCTCGCGCCTTTCCTGCTTATCAGACCATACTGCGCATGCTCGTAACTTCGGGAACTTATCCCGAAGGATGTGTTTCGGGGCGGTGTGAATGCAGGAATAATTAACGGGTATTTTGTAGCCTTAAAAAGTTCTCGTAATTTAACGGGGATTCTTGTGATCGAGGCGGTTTGAAACCACCTACCATCATCATCACCATCATCAACATCATCATTACCATCATCACTATCATGACTTGCCATCATCAGTATCGATCACTATTATATTTTTATCTTATCATCATCACTACAGAGTTACTGAGTATCATAAAATCATTGAATTGACATAAATACTTTTAAAGGGGAATGAAACCTTTGGAACAAATAGGCTTGTGTAGAAACAGAAATATCAAAGAATAAGAATAAAGAGAGTTTGAGAAAAATCGGACAAATAATGAGAAAGTTATGAGCATTTGAATATTGCAATCACTAATGCTATGGAGATCCTCCCATTGGCAATGCGACAAGGATGTGTGATGTCACTGATGAACAACTTTCCCTTTGGTGGACTATAAAACACCCTCAAAATGTCTCTTTTTGCTTTTTCTTACGATGATACAAACTCTTTATCCATTATGTATTCTTAAAAAATATGTATTATATGCCCTCATGTAGAAAGAACACATGATCTATGGATAGATGTGATAAAAGAGGCAATTCAAGTGAAATATATACTAAAGTAATGGGGAGAGTTGTTCATCAGTGACATCACACATCTTTGTTGCATTGCCAATTTGCTATCTCCATAGCAATAGTGATCGCAATATTCAAATGCTCATAACTTTCTCATTATTTGTCCGATTTTTCTCAAACTTTTGTTGATCTGTTTCTTTGATTTTTCTGTTTTCACTCAAGCTATCTTGTTCCAATGGTTTCATTCTCCTTTAAAGTGATTATTAATCTTATATCATTGTATCTACAGGCATAGGCATATTATTAGTATAATCACCATCATTTCATCACCATGGACCAATTTGATTTTTTAATAGAAGAGGATTTAAATAATGGCAAATGGCATGCAAATCACTGTCTAGGCCCTACAATTTCCACCCTGGCCCCCTTCCTGTCTGTCCCTTTTTATCAACTACGTTGTAAGTTCCCCAGGGGGGCCACTTACATTGAAGAGTGGATACCATGCGCGACCAGAAAACACGTAAAAAGGATGTCTTTTTCACGATGGGGCACATTACGTACGTAACGTGATATTAGGGTATCAAAAACACAAAAATACGGAAAAAAGGGTATCTATTTCGCTAGGAAAATTACGTGTTTAGGGTTGAATTTCCAGGGATGATAAAACAAAATTAAAATGTTTTATAAAGGATGTCCTTTTTGCCCAAACACTTCGTGTTTAGAGTCCGATTTGCGCGAGGTGTAGAAGGTGGGGTCGTACTAAACCAAATAAGGTAAAGCTGACGACCGAAGGACCCGTAACAATAAAACATTCCTTTACTTGTTTAGGGGTTAATTTTCAGGGAACATTTGCCAAGAGTATTGTTTTGTTACCAATACTTGTTAAGGGTAGGGTTTCACTCGCCAATACTTGTTAAGGGGTCCATTTTCAGAATATGGAAATTTAGCGTGCTTTTCGAGACCCCATGGTCGCGCATGGTTTCCACTCGTGAATGGAAGTGGCCCCCCCGGGGTAAGTTCTCATTATCAAAATTATACCTTCACAGCACAGCCCATTTATATGTTTCAATTTAAATCCATGTTGGCATGTAATAATGTATAGGCCCTAACGTTAGATTATACTGTGAAAAAACAAAATCTTACTCTGTTGTTGCAGCAGACGTTGCGGATTGTGACTGTGGTTTCTGGCCCGCACCGCCATTTGATTCAGCTGGTACTGGCATTATTGTCAAGTTCAATAAATTTTTGTTCTTCCCATGCATCTTATTCTTGGACATTTTGTCAGTTTGTTATTTGCCTTCCGGCTTCCACACTGGGGCACAAGATAGGACAGTCTATGGCTGTCGAAAGTGTCAATGCACCAATGGCAATAATGCAATGCAATGCACAGTGTCGTCTGAATAGTACTCGGCAGAATCGAATCCTCAGTCTCAGTTACTTCTTCCTTGTTACCTTGAGAAATTATCCAAACTCATCTGTGCATCAAGCTCTCTGTAACGTTAGGTGTTATTTTGCGAAACGAGGCCGAGGAAGAGTTCGTCTTGCGACCGCCACAAATATCCAATCTTAGTAAGATCGGCTGTGCTCTCAATGCAGAGATCGAGAATCAATCGACTCTACACACACAGCATACGCAGCACACGACGTACGTACGTACCCTCGATTCTAGCCCGTTCAGGACGGCAGGTTTCGATCGTGATCTCCGCTCCGATACAGGCTTGTCTAGGGACTCTCTCTGCACAACACAAACTTCAACGGGAAAATACCGATGAGCATCGGACGGAGTTATCCGCAGGAAGTTCCTGTCGAGTTTTCCCTATTCATCCCATAATGCTTCAGTGCATTCGAATGCGCATGCTCAGTTCAATTACGTGCTGTGCTAACTGTAAGTATACTTGTACAATCATAGACATTCGACATGGTACAATCAATCATTCTAGAGACAATAAAGGCAAACTAATGTCAGAATCATTTAAAATGAAAAATGTATTTATATATAACAAATTAATTGATTATTGGAATATGTTGCTTTTCTATTTCAAGGGGGTAACCGAACAAATACGAAACAAAATATCATTATGCAGTGTAGATCTATTTCTAGATGCGTTATTTCATTCTATCATACGTTTGTTTATAATTCTCTGTGCCCTTCTTGCAACTAAGACTACCCCCCCCCCTTCCAAAATAAAAGGTTCTGTACTTAAGATCGGTTGAAAATAAGGGCTAAGTAAAAATTCAAGTGAAAGTCCGAATTTTTTAAGCTCGAAATTTCCAATTTACTCTCGACGTTTTTCTTTTTTGTGTGTGATTTTTTAATAAAGAATACATGCAGTTTATGTCTATATACTTATCTTCACTTTTTCACAGTTTTTTTTCGTTTGTAACATCATTTTTTCTCTCCTCCTCTTTCAACTAAAACTGTTTCCCACTCTTACTTGGCAGTCTATCAACATTAGTTACGATCTGCTTGCAGATTGATGTAACATTTCATATCTGTTACCTGTAGTTTTACTTTATTCAGTCGCGCAATATGGAGCCAATGGGGAAATGACACCCGCGTCCTTTCCATTGCCATTCTTACGCCTGCCGATATACCGGTAGAGTTCTTCATATCATGCATCTCGATTAGATTTTGCTTCGACCTCAGTGTGCAGTCTCTGAAATTTGTTCCCATATCAATGGCAAGTTCCCCAATTTGAGCTATAATATGGCCCTCAAAATTTCCACCAATAATAGTGAGAAAAAAAGGGGGAATGAAAATTCCCCCTTTTTGAATAAAAATGGGAAGGGAAATTAAGAGTGAAATGATTGATTGATTGATTGATTGGTGGATGGATGAATGTGTGTATTTGAGTTTTGTCAGACGTGTATCAATCAGATATGATTATTTACGTCTGGGACAGACCTTTAACGTCACCATCCGAAAGACGTGACCAGGGCTCGAACCTCTGCAACAATTTGTAACTTCCCCACATAGCTTGGATTACTAGCGCACGCCACAACGCCCAGATGGATGGAATGGATGGGTGGGTGGATGGATTGATGGATTGACTGATTGATTGATTGATTGATGGGTGGGTGGGTTGGTGGATGGATGGATGGGTGGATTGATTGATTGATTGATTGCATGTATTCGTTTTCATTCCAAGATTCAACAAAAGGTACAATGTAAGGCAAACACTATAGTATGCAGAAATGAAAAAAAAGGAAAAAGTGCTGGAAGCAAAGCTTGTTGGTAAGGGTTCTCTGCAATATATCTTTCATCATAAAATTCAAATCGAAAATTAAAAAGGATTGTACAATGAAAAGAATTCTAATGGGGTAAAGTTTTTTAATAGGCCTATATCATTTTTATTATAAATTGTCAAAATCTATAAAAGGTTATTAGCTTTTCCAAAAAAAAGTAAAAATTTTGCACGTTTGCTTCGGTCCCTTGCAACTTTTTCGAAAGGTTATCCTGGGGGGGGGGGGGGTATTACGCCATTGTCCAAAAAGATCCCAGTTTTCAAAATGCTGACTAGCGAGCCATCAACAACAGCTTAAAAAAGAGAGATGCGAGTTTATCTTTATCGAGATACACAGCTTCTTTTTTATTCAAAAAGTGGTTTTAAAAAGTATTAAAAAATTTGCACCTCGTGCTACGCGCTCTCAATATTTATTCAGGAAGATATGCCCATCCTTTTCAAGATGATAAGTGCATAGAATCCCCGTTTGTGCTTATTTACTGTCATTTTTTATTTTTCAGGGAGGAATGATAAAAAAAAATTATCAAGAGTTTCGCATCACTCATCCATAACAGAAGATGCTTAGAATGTCCATATTTTTTTTGGGGGGGGGGTCCAAATCTAAAAAAGTAAAAAATTCAAATCAGCTCAATTGTTCCATATGATGATTATCCTGATTATGATTATAAGAAATCAGAACTTTGCCCCCTTTCAGGTTGGAATATTAAGAAAATATATCAGTTCGCGCTTCACTCTCACATCAGTTGTTAATTAAGGTTATGGTTTTTAAAAAAATAAGAAAGTTATGACATTTTAAAGTTTCGCTTATTTTTCACAAAACATTTACAACTACTCAGTGATGTGCAAATGAGAGAGTTGATGATGTCCCTCACTATTTCTTTTTTTTTAATTGTTTGAACAATGAAATATTTAAATTTATACAGATTTGATAATAATGACCAACTTGACTGAACAAAAAAATGTTAAAACAATGGTAGTTCCACACATGTTCAGGGAGAAAAAAAATATATATTTCACATGACAATGAGAAAATAACGACACAAAAAATAAACAGTGAGTGATGTCATCAGTCCCCTCATATGCATACAAACCAGGATGCGCATATAACAGTTTTGCGAAATTAAGCGAAACTTTGAAATGTCATCACTTTATTTTACATCCGATTTTGATAAAATTTTCAGCATAATACCCTTTTAGAAAAAAACTCCTTTTCTTGGGGTGGACTTGTCCTTTAAGGTTTGCTAGCTGATTATCTTATTCTGAATTAAACTACTTTTCTTCATCTTTATGAAGCGCAAAGTTTCACCTACTTTCGTGTGTACCTCAAGGTTACAATGTCAGTTATACTGTCTATTTGAAAAATATTATTGTGCTTGTGCAACACTTCCATTTCATTCAACTACTACTATTATATATTTGAGCTTATTTTAAATATTGTTTCTTTCCCTTTCTAAAAGTGAGCAAAACATTCAAATGTTTGTTAAAATGAGAATATATAAATTGATACACATAATTGAACAGGAGGAAAGGAACATGACAAAGCAATGGAAAAAGGGAGAATAAGGGGGAAAGAGAGAGGAGAAAAAGAGAGGTGTTGAGAAAGAGCTTTAGTTAGAAGAAAATAATATACCACTTAAGAAATAAAAGTATAACAAAATATATTCATGTAAAATCACATCCATGCCTATTTATAACACACAAGTCTATGAGGTGTTTTAAAACACTTTTTTGTGAAAAAAACCGGGTGTTTTAAAACACACCGTTTAAAACAAGCCAACCCTGCTATAAAGCCAAATGTAATACAAAAATTAGATTTATCTTTAATTCTAGAAGTAGAAACGATCGACACATTTTGGTATCAAAATATGAATTACTCTCCTAGGCTACATGAAAATTTGTACGCCTAGAATTTTTTAATCATTAAATCGTGGAAATTGAATCCATTGAAAATGAAAGCACTACAATCTGTATAATAATCTTGATATTTTCAGCTTACCATCACTGTTACGTAAGATGAGACCATGATTTGCGGCCATCGGACAATTAGATTCAATATTCGTGTTTTCCTTTTCTTTCCTTTTCTCTTTTTCTTGGTTGTGATTTTTTTAAGCGCACAAAGTCTGCCCTCATCTGTACGTCACTGATTTTCATATATAGAAAAATTATTCCAAAGCATATACATTCACTGCATTAGCAATTCTGATATGCTGAGAAGAAACAAAGTTTACAAAACATTTTGATTTTGACTTATCAACAAAAATTGTATCATAAAATAGGTATGGAGAATGGGGGGGGGGTCCACTGAAAAGTATTGCTGCTTAATGATGTATACCCCCTAAAAATACAAATCACAGCTATTCGCCTCGGAAATTATGTACAAGTAAAACAAGGACAAGGAACAAAATCTGGACATGACAATATACATAAATACGCGACAAAAAGAGTAGACTGTTGCATTTATGTCACAAAAATGTAAAACAGGACGAGTATATGACCGTTACGGTGACGGAAAGAGACTGCATGAGAATATTAAGAATGAAGCAGTGTACTTTGAAAAGAAATATGCTGTATAATATAGTGGTAAAAAATAGTTTAGATCGATAAATTTTAGCACCCTTGGCACCCCTGTAGGTTTTAAGCAATATATATATTTTTTTAGTTTTGTTTTTAAAATAATTGAGAAAATTAATGCCTGTTTTTAATCAATATACGAGATCAAAAATCTGTCACTCTTCGCTTATAAAGTACTAAAACGTATTGTTGTGCAACATGCATTTTGTCCAATCTTGAACTTGTTTATTATTTATTGTAAACATGATATTTTAGCTGTTTATCATGCACTGTTTTTTAAACGCCGAAAACCATTGATGAAATTTGATTGAATATTTAGTTGAAAAGGTAGCATGGTATGGTCGACATAATAGAGGGCGACATACTGAAACTTGCGAAATATATTCATAAAGTTTCATGAAGTCATGATTCCCACCTCTTCTGTAATTGATTTGGAGATTCGTCTTAAAACAAATCACTCATCATTGGCAAAAGGGTTAGGGAGACAAGGGTGGGGAAATTAGGATTATTACAATTTTTTAAATATCTCTTTAAAACCAAGATGTGTGCCAATCTACGAGTTGTTGTAGATGTGCATTTATCATGGAAAAAATGTACCAATAAAGTTTTAAGGAGTGGAGGCATGATATACAAGTTACGTTTCTCTTTACCACAACAAACTTTATAGTATCTGTATATAATTCTATCATTTTGCCTCACTTGTAATGTTGCGTGGGGAATACAGGAATCGTTTGAACACACTACTGATCCTTCAAAAGAAAGCCATCAGACTTATTATATTCGAATTACAGAAGTCCTGGCATTCCTTTATTTCTGCAGCTCAATATTCTGCCTCTTGATGATTTAGTATCCTTGAACTGTTTAGTATACATGTACAAATCGCAATTGACTGAAACTGTTCGTTTTTAACAGATGCTTTTGTTGTTAACTCCAACATTCATTCGTACAATAAGTGACGTCAGAGAAATATTATCCATCAACCGTTTGCAAGAACAAAAACTGCTTTGAGTTCATTTCTATAATAGCTCGTGTCAAGGAATGGAATAGATTACTGCAAAGCATTTAAGATCCATTCCAACACTGCCAATATTAAAAAGCGTGTCGAAAATTTTCATTTGAGAGCTTGAAAAATGTCTTAAATTAATCGTTTGTTTACTTTCTAGTTTATCATTGTGAATATATTTGTATTATTCTCGTTTTTCTGTATGTTTGTTTTTATCATCATTTTTTGCTATAATGTTTTATCTATATCTTCCTTGTTTTTTTTAATGTTATATCAATTTCATGTTATATCAATTTCATTTAGGGGCCCCTCTCACAAACTCTGCATTCATGGGGTCCCAAACCTTTCATGTTATATTCTCTTTGCCAACCTCGTGTTGAATATATTTTGTATTATATCAATGGTTTGAATAAACTTATATCACTATCACTATCACAATGGGTTTATGAATAGAAGTCATGTCATTATAGACACATTTCAATGTTCTCCAATATTATTTAAACACAAATATTAATTAAGTTTCGGCAAATCCTAAATATTTGTTTGTCTTATTGTCTTATTAAGGTTTCCTGAAATTACTATGGTGTGAAAGACGATATGCAACTCATTTACGTCATGAAAATATCCCGACCAAAATAAACTGTGGAGGTGTATGGACGGCTTTTAAAATATTGAGGAAGAAGAAAATGTGTATTGAATTCTCATGGTTGATTGATGCGCCTGTGCAGTTGGTAATGATCGGGGGGGGGGGGGGTTCAGCCCCCTCCCCAGCCCAGGCATTGCCATCTGATTAGTGATGTATGTATGCATGTTTAGCTCCTCCACACTTTCAAAACCATTCCTTGCCCAAAGGGAGGGCGTGTAACTTTAATGCCAGTAGGCCTGGCGTCATTGTCTGTAAAAAAAAAAATCCTTTTTATACACTTGAAATTTATTCTTGAATGTGACATTAACTTTGGTATCGCGTATATATGTTTTGTGGATATGTTATATGATAAAAACTAGACTATCCGTCGTTTTCTGGCTGGTATTTAACATTTTTTTTACATTTTACTGAGAACCATCGTATGGAGCCAACTAGTTTAGAGGAACAACCAGTGTGCGCAGGGGCCGCGGAACCGGGGGGGGGGGGGGGGGCTTCGGACCTCACTTTTTTCCAATACCGTGTACAAAAACGCAAAAATGACCATACGATTGTGATTTTTAACATGGTCAGCCCCCCCCCAACTTTGAAAACCGTTCCGCGGTCCCTGGTGTGGGCTTTTGGTTTAACTAAAAACATATATGTAAAAAAAGGAAATACGGGCCATAAAATTAAAACAATATGATTGATGGGAAAAAATATGCATCGAAAAACTTAGAAAATGCAAATGCCCCCTCCCTCCTCCCCCCCCCCCACAGAAAGAAGCAGTTCCCTTGGTGGGGCGCTACTGTTCTATAGGCTGTAATGGGGGGGGGGGGGGCGGGAGGGGGGTGGCCCATGGCCCATTGTGCATGTGAAGATCAACTTGACGTCATATCATCAACATGTGATCTACGATATCATCTACGTCATCAGCGCCAGCTTATGGCGCAGAGCTGCACATGCGTGTACCGGTCATACGAGATCGGTCGACGAATAATTTTGTAAACAACAGAATGAGATATAGAATCTTACATAACTAACTGTTATGGTCGCCGGAAGTTCCTCTTCTTATCATCAATGATCAAGGGACGAGAGTGCAAGATATTGTAACGTAGACGTTTTATAGAAGATACCACCCGGCCAGTGCAGTGATAGTGGACGGAAACAGATCTATTTCATGGTAATTTTTTTTTCTTCCATTCAATTTCAATGCGTGCACTGTGCAGTCTATGGTGGTGGTTGCCGCCGCGCGCCGTGGAGGCTGAGCAACGTGTATGTATGAATGAGGTGACAATAATCAGAGCTACCAAGTCTCACGCATTATGCGTGAGACTCAAGCATTTTGGACTCTTGTTCATCCCCTCAAATCTCTGTCTCACGCAACTATCACAGCCTTTCCCCATATATATTGTACACAATTAAGCCTGAGTCGAATCGATTTTAAAATCGGTGTTCGATCGATGTCATCGAACACCGGTGCAGATTTTGCAAAATCGGTGCATCGAAAAAAAAAAAAAATACGTCGGCCGGCCGATTCGTTTGGTTTACACAATCAATCATCAAAATATCAGTAATGTCCAACTTTACTACTACTTACTTGATTTCTATTGCCCCCAAAATGAAACCGAATGAGTAATTATGATGCTATTCACCATTAATTTGAAGTTTATTTCGATCATAGTTCGAGTCTTACTCGTCTGCTCATGCCGAGATAATTTATGCACGATGAATTCATGAATGGAAGTCATGGCCATCGATCGTGCATGGGCAGTACTGTTCTTTAATCAAACCAGAAAATGGCCGGAAATTGACGCGATCAACGTAAAATAAATCTTGCTTTCATGAACAATATTAAAATCATGACCATAGAACATTATTTAATCGTAATATTTAACAATAATTTGCATATGATAATCATTAATATGAATTTAGAGCTTGATGTGAAACGTTTGTATTTCGTTTCAATTTTCAATGGCGGACATCTCATGACGATCGACTTGACTTCTTGAGTCGAGCTAGTGCACTTGTCTAAAAAAAATAATCATCACGTCAGGATTGATTCTCGAACATTGTCTACATGCAAAAACTCTGTTCAAGTTCGTAATATCACCATATAATATCATTTTACATGACAAAACAGAGAAAATTGCATTTGATATTTTTTCCCATCAATTTGAAGCTAGTTTGTGCCCAACTTTGGGCTCTGTATTCATGAATGGGAAAATATGTCATACGTCATCAAACACGCATGCGCATTGTGCTTATTTTCTCGGAGCTTGGAGGAGACGTCCAGAGATGGAACAATAGAAATAATCCCAGTATTATTTCTTCCATATGAACATAACATACTTTGCTGACATCGTCAATATTCTTAGTATGACCATAAAATCTTGTTAAATCGTAATAATTTAGATGAATTTAGGGCTCGATTCGACACATTCGTATTCATTTTGATCGCATGCTCAATTGCGTCTAAAAAACTGGATTGTCATTATCAGGATTAATTATCGAACATCGTCATAACTCATATTCCACAATCTTTCCTCACAATCGTTATATCAGCATTGAATAGCAATTCAAATGACCATCCAGAGAAAATTACGTATTTATTCCCATAAATTTATTTGGAGCTCATTTTGGATCCAACTACACAATCTCAGGCAAGTTACAGCGCTCTCCGTTGATTGCAATTGTTTGCTGGCGCTGACGTCAAGCACGCCTGTCGTTTCGGGAGAGTGAGTGTACGGAGCTGCGGACGGGGCTAGTGAATGGACTGCGAATGCTAGTTGACCGAAAATCATTCGGATCGACTCTGCGTGATTCATGTCTTTATTATCGTTTCATTTTAAACTTATATGTTGTCATCTGCAAATATCATTGTTGAAGATATTTTGGGAAGAATTCTGCTTTGGTCCCCGGCCTTTTTTGTGTGTTTTGTGATCATGGAAAATACAAACGAACTTTGCTCTGTCATCTGCTTGTGCAACGCTCACCCGGCCAACGCCAGCGCATACCGTCAGTGCGTAGTGCATATGCAAAGCGCATCGCATCGACGCAAAAACAAAAGACAAAATTTTCCCCGCCTTCAATATTCGATGCATCGATGTTCGATCGAATTAGAGCTGTCGAACACCGGTTTTCAAAATAATCGATATGACTCAGGCTTATACACAATGTCTGTGATCTCACTCAAAATCACAGAAAATCTCACGCATAGCTGGTCTTTGAACTTGGCATAATTCTGCAATATTAATAATTTGCGTACATTTTAAAAATTATCATGAAGTTGATTTTCAATCAAATTCAAAAAATTCTCAAAGCCCACACAAAATTTAATCAAAATAATAAATGCCAAACGGAAGGTAAGATCGATCCCAAAGTCAATTGTTCTCAGTGTACATCTCCATGCACATGATGCATGTGTTGCAAAATAAGGGTGGCAATTGTGTGTGGCTTATTTTCTCTTTTTCTATGGGACTAAATGCTTGTTTTTTTTACACTTTCAGTTTCCAATACAGCATTTCTTCATATAACTTGGCTCTTATAGAAATTTGATTCTTTAAATTATTTTTTTCTTGAACGGGAAGTTCACCCTGACAAAAAGTTTATTGTAAAAATAGCAGAAAAATTAATGAAAAATATTGCCAAAGGTTTGGGAAAAATTCATCAATTAATTAAAAAGTTATTAGAATTTCAATTATTTGATTTGTGACGTCATATGCGAGCAGCATTCCTACATAGCGAATGGTAAAAAAATCAATGAAATGTCATTTTCTCAGAACATTGAAAATAGTTTTCACTGTAACTTTTGTATATCAATAGACAAATCGTTTCACACCCGATCATGAAAAGAAAACAAAATTAAGTCATCAGGAACCATACAAAATTTGAAATTTATGCATTTTATATTGCATAACACATATGACGTCACAAATCCAAAACTTTGAACTCTAGTCTCTAATAACTTTCTTACTCTATAACGGATTTTCCTCAAACCTTCACCAATATTTTTTACTATTTTTTCTGCTATTTTTACAAGAAAGTTTTCTTCAGGGTGAACTTTCCCTTTAATTAAAAATAGAGATAATTACTTTCCACCATAATTACTTTCCACCAATAGAGGGCGTACACAAAAATATGCCCCAAATTCAAGTTTTTGAGTGCTCTGGTGAATACAAAAATTATTCCCAATTTACTAATGAAAAATAAATCGCAACTGTATGGAAATTAGTAATTTTGGTCACAAAAGTGATATTTTAATGATTTTTTTAAGTGTGTGCTATGTATGATGGGGTGTCCAAACTTCGCGCACTTTTCAAAAATATTCATCAGGCTTAATTTTGTTCACAAAACATTCATAATTTATACAAAACCAATTCAAGAAATAGTTACCACATTGACTGCAAGATCGTAAAATATAAAATCATGGACGAAAATGTAAAGTAGGTCAAGGGGTTTCGCCGGTATCGCGATCTCAAATTTCTACTCCGATCGGCGAATGCGGGCTGTGCTGGAAAACCGTTCAGAAAAAGTATGACCTAACTTTGCGCACCAAAGCTTTTGTGGAGGATCAAACAAAAACTCAAGCTCAAGGGTAATTTTAGGTCGCTTTTCACATTGATGATGTCAGATTTTAAGGATATTGGCTAGTTTTTGAGATAATGACCGTCCGCGAAGTATGGACACGCGCGAAGTTTGGACTCACTACCATACAGCATTGTTATACCTTTTAGTCCTACATGTACCTGTAGATTCCCCACAGGCAGGATGGTTGCAGTGAACAAGTGGGGTTTCGCTGGCATCGCGATCTCAAAATTCCATGGCAATTGACTAGTGCACGCTCAGCTGAAAATGGGTCATAAAAAAAGTGTGATCTCAATTTGCGCACGATCGTTTTGCAAGGCTTTAAAAAAGAAATCAAGCAGACAAAGGTAAGATAATTATATCAGATTAGGTTAAAATGCCATAAATTTGGTTCGTATCACATTTTACTCACTTATTTGGAGACCGGACCTCTACTTGCAAACTGGCGATTTTTTTATGCTGGTCGAGAAGATCAGATTTTCTTTGTTCGGACGCAAAAGTTAACAAAATCTAATATTTTGCTAATATTTTCACAAATAGAGACCTATCCTTCCAAGAAAATTGCATACTGAGTGATTTGAAGTCGCTCTTTCTGTTGGTGATATCAGTTTCCCAAGACATTAATTAGAAATTGAGATATTCAACTGCGCAAAATTAAGTAATGCACGAATTAAGGTCACACCATCATACTAATGTAGCCAGGTCCTTGGCGCAAATGCAGTTTCGCACCGGCCGATTACCAGCATACCTCATCACCAATACTTGTTCCCAAATGTCATGACAAGCTCTCAGTCACAATTTGATATCAATATATCCACCCCTTTTCTAAATATCGTGATCGGGAATGGTTGTATTTCAGCTTCGATCTCGTTGATCTACACGTAATCCGTAGATATCACTTCGCGGATCGCTTGGATTCACCATGCACCATAATGTTGATATGAACTGAAGTTAGCAACCAAATCATGCGAACATGTGGCAAACAAACTGCCAGCAGGGTTCACAGGCCTAATTCATTTCCCATAGACCCGTGTGTTAAAGTGGCACTTGAAAAGAATTCATAAAAAATAAGGAGGAAATTTGAGGGTTGAATGTTTACTACCAATGGATAGGATAAATGTCTGACATTCCATATCTGACCAGAAATGGGTACCTCGACTGGCTCATTTTAAAAATAAATCAGGATTTATGAAGACCACACCTGACGGGACCAAATTCATCACTTGAGAGAGTAAAATGACCCTAATTCTTCCGCCATTGAAAATATAGTTCCATAGTGATATCTTTCCAATTTGGAAAAAGTAAGTTCAGTGTGTACCCTCCCTAGAATCAGTGTTAGATTGTCAGTCATATTCAATCAGCAATATCATATTTAAAAATTGAGCAATGGGTTGGCTCGAATGAATATCTATGGCCTGTGATTAGTCCTGTGCAACCAGCATGCCGCATGCGAATCTAAATTATGTTCGCATGATTTGGTTGCTAACTTCAGTTCGTATCAACATTACGGTGCACGGTGAATCCAAGATCAAGCGATCCGCAAAGTGATGTCTACGGATTACTGTAGATCAACGACGGTGAAATCGAAGCCGAAATACAGCCATTCCCGATCACGATATTATTGACATCAAAATGTGACTGGGAGACTTGTCATGACATTTGAGAACAAGTATTGGTGATGAGGTACATGTATGCTGGTAGTGGTAATCTGCGAAACTGCATGAGCGCCAGGTCCTGGGCCAGGCCCACTCATTCTGTGAACAAGGTTATGATATAACCTTGTTACTTCTTCCTGTGTGGTGAAATAAGGTTGGCAATGTTTGGCTTATTTTCTTTTGGACGAATGCTTGATTTTTTGACACTGTCAGGTTCCATTACAGCTATTCATCATAACATAACTTGGCTTTTTGATTAAATTTGATTCTTATGCTTGTTGGATTTTTCTCTTAATATTCCAATCAACTTTTTGTTGGGATGGACTTGTCCTTTAAATGCATGAACTTGCAAATCCTTATTTAAATTATATTTTGATGAGGTGTGCCTCACGAAACCCTGAAATGGGGGTCCAAGGAACTGACTATAAGGGTAAACTATGGGGCCTTGGAAACTACAGGGCGGTGTGAAAAACGGTCTACGCCTACAGAGCGGGGTGCCAGAACTGCACTAGATCTAGAAGGTATACGGTGGTGCGCGCTGTGGGCGCTTGAGTGCATGGCGCCGTGGTATAGAGGAAATATGAACCCATGTGTGCAGCTGTAAACTTTGAGATGCTCATGCTGGACAATTACATGTAGACAGGGCTAGAACTATAGCTTGGGAACTGAGATGTTTCGTAACACGGGTCTTGCGACATACAGCTGAGCAAGCTACTAATTCCTTTAGATCTATGTATTTTTGGGGCACATACATGTAAACACAATCTATTTTGCTTCTATGCAGTATTGAGTATACATATTTCATGCGTAAATTTGCTGCACGCTAGCGAAAATCCATGAAATTCATCATGCAAGCCTACGTGTATAAAGATGGCTTCAGTATTTATGCATTTCTTCTATTCTGTACTGGGAGCCAAACCCCACCAAATAAATTATTATTATGTTAAAAAAGAAAACAACATCTTCATTAAAATGTACATGTAGGTCTTTGTACAGTATGTATTTTGGCTAATTTCTTTATACCCTGAAAAGACCTGAATCCACTTGTTTGGTCTCCAAACAGTGAGAATTCATGAGGTATCATAATGCCCACATTGCTTTGCAGGTTAAGTGAATGATAATATTTATAAAAACAGACCACAGCTCAATAAGAGTTCCTTTTTTTATAGTAAATAATTTACATTTGTGCTGGCGTAATATTTAAGGCATCATCTCAGCACGGTTTCTCATCAAAATTTTTGGTTTAGGTGTGGAAAAGGACTTTAAAAAGTCCTGTGTACTGTATACAAGTTATTCAGAGTGTGCATTGTTCCAAATTTATACCCCCTTGGTCTTGGAAATACACTGTTGGGATGCTGATAGCCTTGCAAAATTACAGTCATTTCCTGATGCAATTGTTGGTAATACTACACATGTACATGTATGTTTATGCCATTTATACAGGGTGCTGCATAACTTTTTAGAAGCACTTGCCCAGTCGGGCAAGTAAATTTTCAAAAAAGTTGGAATATACTTGCCCAAAAATCTTTTTCACTTATCCCATAAATCCTTTGAATTTTTCTTTACCTCTTCAAAAGAATGTTTTTGCGGTTTTATAAAAACCATTGACGGTTTTCTCTCTTTTTGACATGAACAGATCTACCTTCCTTGACCCAAATTAGGGTCAATATCATATCGTATCGACCTTAATTTTGGTCATTCTACTGTGAGAATTTTGCTTGCCCAATTTGGTCAAGTACATGTAGTTTTGGTCTTTATTTCAAAACACTTGTCCGACTCTTTTTACTAGCACCGTGATTTATAGATCTTCTGAATTATTCTGTTCTTGTACAAGTGTCGGAGTGTGTCATACCATAGAGCTACTATGGAGATCCATCTTCAAAGTCCTATGTTAATCGTTCATTATCGCTTCCATTAGGCGAAGAAACAAGATCTGACATCAATCGGCGAGCATTAGGCGAAAGTCAGAGCCTGCTTAGATAACGCGATAAGCCCACTCGTAAAATCTGAGGTCAGAGATTCTTTGAAGGTCCCTTCAATGCACCGCTGTAACTGACAATATGAATTCGAGTCTAGCGATTCCTTTGCTTTTCATGTTGTTACATTGTACATGTAGGTGCTTAGGAACAGCGTCTTATTATACTTTGAAAAAGACTTGCTCCATTATTCAAATTTACAACCAGAAAATAAAATTATTTTATCAGTCAAGTTTTATGCACTGTGCATGGATCAGTCAGCATTATTAAAGCAAATATGTAGTTTGGGAAGAGTTCTTGTAAAAAGATTTTCCATCATTCTACATGTGTGGGAAGTGTGTATAGTGGTGACGTCTGACTCTGAATAAATGTTTTTGAATTTTTCATGATGCGAAGTCATTCTTCATTTACATTCAAGGATCACCAGATCTGATTCATCTAATCATCTATCATTTATCTTGAATGTGGGGCTTGCAGGCGGCAGTGTGGTGAGTTTATTTATCAATGCTTGAAATCATGCACTACAGCCAGATACATTACAATCCATAGTGCTTTATCTACCCATGTGCACATTAATGCTTTTTTGCAAGTTGTGTGGAAGTTTAATTCTATTGAACAGCTTTTTTGCACTCATATATCACCTCCTTTCTACACCCTCTGTCATTTCCATATATACTGTATTATTTTCCTTTGGTGCTGTTTTATGCTAATTTCTATTACCGTAAAGGGATGGTCCATGCTGAATTATATAAAACTCACAGAGCAAAATGCTGAAAATCTCATCAAAATCGGATAACAAATAAATTTTTGAATTTTAAAGTTTATCAATATTTTGTGAAAACAGAATAATATGCACATCATCATGAATCATCATGTAGTAGCAAAATTTTGAATAAACCTAATTTCATATATACAATACGATAGAACAAGTGGGGATATGACATCATCAGTCCACCTAATGAATATTCATAAAGACATGCCTAGAACTGTTTCACCAGAAAATTCACTTCTTTAAAATTCAATAACTTTGTTATTTGTTATGCGATTTTGATCAAATTTTCAGCATTTTGCTCTGTGAATTTTACGTATACAAATATCTCCAGCCTGGACCATCCCTTTTTTTAATGAGGATCATAAATCAGCGGTGTTCAGCGGTTCATGATGGTGTGCCATAGAAGTTGAATGCAATCAGTGCTGTAGAGGTTTATTTCCAATTGATCTAATTAATGCCAATTTGTCATATTTCCAACTCATCTACTGTCATTTGGTCTACATACATGTACATGGTCCAATTGCCATTTCGTCTATAAACCATTTGGTCTATAAAGTGGATAAGTGTGAATTGGGAGAAATGAATGAAAAGAAAATTGATATTAGACCAACTAGTTGTTTATTAGACAAAATGTTCATTGATGAACTGGCAATGAGACGAAGTAATTATTGGACCAAATGGTTAATGAACCAAATGATTGTTTTTAAACAAAATGTTGATGGACAGAATGGCATTAGACTGCATGAAGGTAGAGTACATGTAGATGAATTGGCAATAGACGAATCAGCAGTTTTCAGCAGTTTACTGCTGGAAAGCCCTATAGATTTGGACCAATTTGCTATCAGTGGGCTACAAGTACAACATTACGCAATTTCCTTTGAATTGTGTTTAACTTTGTCTTTAAACAAAGCAATGTACATGTAGGCCTACATGCTACCCATTGAAAACAATTGGCTTTAAAGCTCTGTAATAAAAGGGCTCTGGTAGCATCTAAACTTTGAGGGAGAACTGCCCTGAACCACCATCAAAACTGGCCATGTATGATCACCCCTTTTGAGGCTTCAGGCTTACCTAACAAATTTCTGCACTTACTGTATATGTAGCGACACTTAGTGCTTTAATTGCAGAGAGGTAATTTGGAGATACAGTTGAGGCACGAATATTACTTTTTTTCTTCAAAGAAAATTTCACCTGAAATATACTTTAATCCCAACGGCATTCCACTCATTTTAAAGAGCTTAATACGCTCTTTCATGTGATACCAAATTCGTCACTAGTAGTATAGAAATATCAAATTTTACGATGTTTGGCAAGCGAATTAATTTCACTGAATTCCATGGGTGTATGTTAACTTTTGGCCTCAACTGTGCACATGCACATGTACAGTATGCAATGGTGGATCCAGCTTTTATAGGTTGACACAATACTTACAGGACCAGTACCATTTCATGAGCCTATTGTTTGTTCACAATGGTTCATTGTAGGCCTGTCAAAAGTATTGCATCTATAAAAATAGCTGGATCTGCCACTACATGTAAGTACATGTACATGTGCACATAATGTACTATATGGTGTTTAAAAAAGTTTTTATGACTTTATTTTTATGCATGAGTTGTGACCTGTTCTTGAGTTTATTTTTTTCTTTCTGGGATGGAATTGCTAAATAAAATTTCGACCAACTATAAGTTTTGCATTAAAAATTTTTCTAAATAGTGGTCTGCAATCTACACAGACCGGATTAGTTGAAAAATGATGATTGTGAATCTAATTTGGCATTTAGAACAGGTGACTGTCATGCATTTAAAGTCATGCCTAACTTTGTGAAAAGCTTTGTTTCTTTTTACTTTTTACTAGTTTGTTCTAATTTCTGTTCTCTCTGTTGCCAGTGTTGCTTAAAGGTCAACTCCACCCCAGAAAAATGTTGAGTTATATATATATAGAAAAATCAAATTAGCAAAATGCATAAAATTTCATCAAAATCGTATGTAAATATTAAAAAGTAATGACACAAAACAGTGATATGCACAACTTGGTGACATGCAAATGAGGCAGTCAAAGATGTCCCACACTATTTCTTTTGTTTTTGTTGTTTGAATTATAAAGTATTTCATTTACAGATTCAACAATAAGGAGAAACTTGACTGTCTACCTGTACAATATAGTATCAAAGAATGCTAATTCTACATGTTCAGGGAGGAATTAATCTTTGGCTCACTTGACAATGAGGAGAAAATTAGAATATTTCATATAATATAATACAAAAGAAATAGTGAGTGGATGATGTCATCAGTCTCCTCATTTGCATACCGACCAGGATGTGCATATACATGTACATGTAACTGTTAATATGTGAAATTAGGGGAAATGTTAAAATGTAATTTTCTGTACATGTATTATTTTATCTACATAATCCGATTTTGATGAAATTTTCAGTGTTATGCTTGTTGGATTTTTCTCTTTTTATTCAGTTTTTTTATCCATGGGAAGTTCAATATTTTTAAGCCAATATCCAAATGCAATATTTCTGTTTCTTCCAATAGCCGTTTACATGTAAATGTAGTTTTGATATTTGATCAAAGGATTTATAGATTGTAATGAACAGATCCAGGTAAATAACAAGAGTTTGGTAATGTATGTTTAAAAACAATATCTTGTAAAATTTTGCCATTTTAATTCTATCTCAGGACTGGTGAAAATCATGAAAACTTCATGTAATTTTGCTTTTAATAGATACTTCTTTTTTTTCAAATTTAGTACATTTATTGCATGCTGAAAAAAAAAGGTCTTAATAATACATCCTGCGCTGTCCACTTGAGTATGCATACTACAGCCTATACATGCTATAAACCTGGTGGGTGCTTCAAAAAGCCATTTGAAAGTTACAAATGATGGTCAGTTGGATCCAGTGCAGCAAAGTTTTTTTTTCTTTTTACAAAAAAGGAATAAGAAATTAATTGTTGCCTCATCAAATGCCTAAATATTTTTTGCTCTGAAAGACTACAATACATGTACGTGTATACCGTTACTTGTGTCGACAAGTAGGTATGTATACTGTCTGTCACATAACCTGAATGACCAAAAAATAGCCTGTGAAACTTTTACCGTATCAATTTTATATGTATACAGCAAAATTACTGCACACCATTTTTCATTCCTACATATCTATTGTATTTCATTTTATAAACTTGTTTTGCACTTTGAACCTTTTCTGTTTCATACCACAAATATTAATTATAATCATGAACATGTTATTAATTATTAACGTAAACTGTGATGAGGGTATAGGGTTCAACGAGTTGCAAAATGCAAATTAATGAATAACCAATCGATATGAAAATTTCAAGTGTCCAAATTTGTGAAATACAATAATCTAACCTTTCAGGAATGACATACATGTACATGTACCTGGAATTTCAAAGTGAGACAGATATTAAGGTTATCCATTTCATTCATACAAATTTCAATTTGTTTGATTCAGTTTTAATTGCTCATAAAATTCCACAACAAAGAGAAAACAAAGTTCTGCCATATCAAAGCAAGACAGCAAAAAAAAAAAAAAACACACACACAATTGGATTGAAGAGGTACAGCAAGAAATAGTAAATCTTTTGATTAGCTGACCCTCATATAAAAAAAACCTTCATCTCCATCTACATGTAGTGAACAATAATACAAAGTTTTGTGAAAAACATACATGAATGTTCAATTCTTTCAGTTCCCTAATTATAGAAATTGACTCCCCCCCCCCTCACAGGCCCAACTTAAGAATCTGCCCCAGTCTCTATTAAAATATACCCCTGAAATACATGTACATGTATAGCAGTGAAAAAAATACACGGGGGCGGCGGGCGAATTTGCCCCGGAAATGCCTAAATTTTCCCTGGAAATCACCCAAAATCATGCTTTCGGGAGCGACATGTAGATGATATGTCGCCCCCAAATTTATTGCAGAACGATAACAACTCAGCGGCCCACGAGCACCATATGCTCGAGCTCCGCTTTCCATTTAAAAATAATAAAAAATCCGCACTCAAAATCATGAACAAGCCTTGTAAATAGCGAGGAACACAGTTTCAAATTCCGAAGTTGCATCTTTTTTTCTGTACCACGTTTTTCCATAAACATGGTATGAAAAAAAGAAAACTACGCAACGGTCGGGAAACGGTCGCATGTATAGGGGTCCATTATGACTACCACCATGGGCAATTTCTAATGCACATTTCCCCTACAGATATCACAATTCTGTGTTAAAATAATTCGAATTACACAGGAAATAAATCCCAGAGTCTATTATAACCTCGCATTGGTGAGTTGTCATTCGGCTTTGCTTTTCAAAACAGCCTAGTAACATCCAAAATATCTTATTTGCTAATTATAACTTAAAAATCATTTGTTTAACTTTTCTAGGGGATGAGGTAAATATCAGAAAATAAATCATCAAACAAAGCTCCATCTATTTTTACAAGGCCGGTGGGAGGCTCACGCACGTACGCATTGGCGCTTGTACTAGCTAGCCAGTCTGCTCTGTCTCTGTGCTGCCAGAGCTCTAGGGGACAATTCGCTATAAGTAAGGGCCTCAATGATGGTGATTTTCTGTTTCAGACAGAGTTTACATTTCGGGTATATTATTCAAAACTGCCAATAAAGTTTGATGATTTTTTCATTGTCATGTATTAAAGTTATTAATGAGTTCATTCTCACCAAATTTAGACTCCCCCATCATGCTTTTTCAAAGAACTTCAGGAAAAGTTTGGTATGTGGGCCTTTATTACATGGCCGAGTACAGGTTAATGTACTGGAATACATGTAGATGGAGTAGAAATTGGATATTGAATTCATTTATATCCAAGTTCAACTCACGGTCACACCCACACAAACACACCCATATCCAAGATTCTAAGCATGAAAAAAAAATATAAAAATCATTCAATATCAAACAATACATGTAAGTAATAAAAATAAAGTGAACAGGTATTCCCCAAAATACAAAAACGTAGCATTTGAAAAGAGCCCCTGAAATGCAAAAAGTAGCCCCCGAAAGGTAGAAATGGAGCCCCCGAAATTTTACAAAAAATTGAAAATGGAGCCTCCGAAAAAAAACAATTAATTTTTTCCCTGATGTATACTGTACATTACATGGGTGACAGATCCTGAAGCTACATGTACATGTAGTACAGGAAGACTCAATTCCTGACAAAGGCTAATTGGTGAGGATATATGCTTACGTAGCACATGTACCGGAATGCATTGCTGACGATAAATCCGAGAAAAGTATTATCAGTTTCATGCAAACCTGGTTTCATTTTCACTTTTCTTCTAAAAATTAAGACATTGATAGAGACTACATCTGTGAGGACTATTTGGCAGATATCTATAAGCAGTTTGAAGTGCAATGTACTGCTGGCTGAGATTAATGAACTAGCACAAAGCAGGGACTCAGTTTTATAATTATGAGGGGAGCAATAAATAGCTCTCCTAGATCTTTTAAGGAGAGCGGTAGAGGAGCACTGCAAAAAGCTCTTCTTCAACATACAAGGGGAGCTTTTTGTCCAATTTACAAAACAGATGGAGGAAATGTATGTATAAAGTTACAATCAACAATCAAAGGATGTAATTGTAATTGTTTTACAATGTTTTGTAATTAGATTGTGTGTTATCAAAACCTCTTTGAGTTAGGTTTTGACTTTGGCTTAAAGTTAAGTCACTAACAATTTTTTTTTCAGGGGCTCCATTTTAATTTTTTTGGCAAATTTCGGGGCTACTTTTTGCATTTCGGGGGCTCTTTTTAAATGCTACTTTTTTGTATTTTTAGGAATACCTGTTCACTTATTAATGAATTATTACTTTTTGTTTAATATTGTATGATTTTTAAAGTTATTTTTCATGCTTAGAATCTTGGATGTGGGTGTGTGTGGGTGGATGTGGGTGTGTGTGGGTGAGTGTGTGTGTGTGTGTGACTGTGAGTTGGACTTGGATATACCTGTTCACTTATTAATGAATTATTACTTTTTGTTCAATATTGTATGATTTTTAAAGTTATTTTTCATGCTTAGGATCTTGGATGTGTGTGTGGGTGGATGTGGGTGTGTGTGGGTGAGTGCGTGTGTGTGTGACTGTGAGTTGGACTTGGATATACCTGTTCACTTATTAATGAATTATTACTTTTTGTTCAATATTGTATGATTTTTAAAGTTATTTTTCATGCTTAGAATCTTGGATGTGTGTGTGGGTGTGTGTGAGTGAGTGCGTGTGTGTGTGACTGTGAGTTGGACTTGGATATAAATGAATTCAATATCTAATTTCTACTCCATCTATTCCAGTACAATACCCTGTACTCAGCCATGTACATGTAATAAAGGCCCACATCCCCTAACTTTTCCTGAAGTTCTTTGAAAACGCAGATCTCCATGAAAATTTCATTTCTCTATTGGGGAGTCTAAATTCGGTGAGAATGTATTCATTAAGAACTTAAATATACATGACAATGAAGAAATCATCAAACTTTATTGGCAGTTTTGAATAATATTCATGAAATGTAAACTCTGTCTGAAACAGAAAATCACCATCATTGAGGCCTTTACTGAGTGAATTGTCCCCCAGAGCTCTGGCAGAGACAGAGCTCTAACTGGCTAGCTAGTAAAAGCGCCAATGCGTGAGCCTGCCGCCAGCCTTGTAAAATAGATGGAGCTTTGTTTGATGATTTATTGTCTGATATAATACCTCATCCCCTAGAAAAAGAAAATAAATGATTTTTTAGTTGTAATTAATAAATAAGGTAACTTATTTTGGAAGTTAAGCCGTTTTGAAAAGCAAAGCCGAATGACAACTCACCAATGCTAGGTTACAAGTCTCAGGGATTTATTTCCTGTGTAATTCGAATTATTTAATCACAGAATCGTGATATCTGTAGGGGAAACATGTGCATTCGAAATTGCACATGGTGGTAGCCATAATGGACCCCTATACATGCAACTGTTTCCCGACCGTTGCATTGATTTTTTTTCCCGTACTTGGTACCATGTGTATGGAAATACGTGGTACAGAAAAAATAACGCAACGTCGGAATTTGAAACTGCGCTACTCGCTATTTTTAAGGATTATTCATGACTTTGAGTGTTGGATTTTGGATGATTTTTAAATGGTAAGCGGAGCTCGAGCATATTGAGTTGTTATTCACTCGGCAATAAGCATGATTTTGGGTGATTTCGAGGGCGACTTTAGGCATTTCCGCGCAGGTCAACGATCGCGAGGCGCGCTATTAATCGCGCTACCAAAAATGGATTAAGGCGCGCATGTAGCGCGCGATCGCTCTCGCGCGCCTTAAAATCGAATCCCTGACAAAGATGGATTTTTGATCCATTTGACTCTATTAAAACCTCATATGTGGGAAGCATCTTGGTGTAGAATTAGATTATAAAATAAATATGGATATGTGGGGCCTTATTTTTTTCTTATTTTAATAGACAGTCTGTAATGTTCTCAAGGGACCATGACTTGATCAATTTATGAAGTGTAGTAAGAATTGAGAAAAATGGGGTCGGACGTACAAAAAGGTTTATTATTTTTATATGGAATTGCCCAACATGTAATGTTTCTATTAAAAGCTCTGCTATATTTATGCTACCAATAATGTGCAGTGACATAGTACATGCAGGCTCTCTTGTTTCATTTCATGGCTGGGTTTACAAATACATTTTTAAAAAGCATTTAGAATTTATTCAAAACCATATAATAAACAAATTTTACCAAGACTTTTCAATAGAACAGCATTTCTTTGCATTCACCATGAAATACTAATGCTAGATTCTTCCTTAGAAAACCTTTTATGCTACATTACATGATTATGTTATGTTTATAAATCATATTATGTACCATTGTGATATGGCAATCAAAATCAAATCAATTATGCTCTTATTGTTTTAAATATTCATTTAATTTTGCTTTTAATGTCCTACAAGTTGGTGGATGTTGTTGATTTGCATTCACCATATCACAACGCCCATTATTCTATTGAATTTTTTTAATACGTTATTCATGAAGCTCCCTTTATTTATATTGATATTTGCAGTAATTTGCTAATGCCCTACAAGCTGAATGAATAAATCACCAGATCTGGGAGAGAGGAGGGGTGACGAAGAAGATATCACTCCCAACCCTCAAACTTTTCTACTTTCATCACAACCAGACCAAGCCAGCCCATCTAGCACTTCAGGTATGTAAATATTTACTTGCTTTGTATACTACAGGTGTTCATGTACAGTGTACATGTACACATTTCATTGATTGTGATTGTCAGGGCAGGGAAATAAGCTTATTTTGTTTGAAGGATTATTTATTCATTTTTTTTATGTTGGGGCTATTGAGGAATGGAAAGGGGAGGGGCAGTTTCTTTCATTTTTGGGCTATTTTTTTGGCACATCAACAATATTTTGTATTAACTGAAGCATCATTATTTCTCTAATTACTTTAAAAATTTTGTGGCAGATCTTGGGTAACTCTAGAAAATATAGTTGAATCAAAGTTTTCTCTTTGGGGTAGTTTGGGAGGGGGGGGGGGAGGGGCTATTGAATTTGGCTATTGAGAGGAAAATTACCTGTCGCCCTCATTATTTCCTACATCAGTGATTTTAAGGAAGTAAATTCATGGCCTTCTTTAAAGCTTTCATATACATGTAAATTAAGTAAATAAAAACAACAATGAACGTATTGGTATTGACTCAGAGAGGCACCATGAGAGGCATGCAGAAATAATTTATCAATTGATTTCCTGGTACCCATTTGGTCAGGACTAAGTACTGTACATCATACATGGGAAGGCCAAATGGAGATTATCGTATAGATTATCGCCTTTGCAAATTTGGATTTAACCTCTTATTCCATTGAGTATATCAATATAATAAACAAAAGACACTGTATATACATAGTATATATATATACATGTACAATTGTGCACTATATTTTCTTGGAGTTGTTGCAAACCACTATTAATCACTGGCTCACATTTTTATAATCAACAAAACACCCGACCTGATCAATATTTACATTAATTTGCAAATTGAATAATTTATTACGTCATAAATGAAATTTGACTACATTGTTGCCACCTTGTATGCCAGATGTCAATGCAAACGGTAGTTCAACCAACACTATTCTTGTTTATATGCCATGAATAGGTATTGATTGAATACCAGATATCGTATGCAAAACACACTGGTGTGATTATTATGACGTACATGAACCAGCTCATGATTAATTCTGTCCTGGGTTGCTGACAAATACCATGTGCAAGTTGGCCAACACCTGTACATAGAATGCCTGTTGATTTAAGCATAGGGGGGGGGGGTCCTTTACTGTGTCTGTGTATTCCTAGAATTGTCATTCCCAAATTAATCCAATACATGTAGCAATTCATTTAGGTCATTAGTCTATTATTAATTGTCCCCAATTTTCAGACTGTACATTGTACTTGTCCCCCATGATGTCATGCAGTTTTTATGCCCCCTTTTTATAGAAAACTTCAAATATATGGTAAAATTGCTACTTACATGTACATGTAAGATTTCTTGCAGGTGCATTATGGATATCATCTACAGTATTTTTTTAATGCTCTGCCTGTGCTGTAGGCTACATGTACTAGATGTATGTATGATAAAGAATCCTTATGGCTTTTGCTTTGAATAATAGAATCTACATGTACTCAATCAATTTATTTAAGCCAGGCAGAACTTTAAAAATAACCAGGGTCGTGAGACGTCCCTGCTTTCACCTCCTGGTCATTTGGTCAGCCAGGAAGTTGGCAGAGTTTGGACAACACAATTGCAAACAGTACATGTACATGATCTCTACACTGAACTGGTATATACATGTATGTGCATGCCGGTACATGTGGGTAATGAATAGTAATTGATTGCATTGTGTTAAATTGTATATTTGTAAAATAATGGCTGGTGTTTCCATGAATTATGTATTATTTCAATCGATTTGTTTTCTTTCATCTCTGTGTAAAGATGGTACTGTACATTTTCATTGTATAATAAAGCCTTGTGAGTATTGGGATGATGTTGCGTTGCTTCTTATACATGTAGAGGACAATTCTGTAAAATACACTGTGCATGTATGTGTACATGTGGTACAAAGGTGTATCAACAGGTAACACCATTCCTGTCAAAACTAAAAAAGCTTTTAAATTTGTTTGTTGGTAGGATTTATTAAAAAGATGCATAGGAAGAAAGCAACAAAAAAACAAAAACACCAGCCCCAATTTTTGCAAGCCCAAGTTTCGAACTCTGGCTTTATTCTTATATTCATACCACATGTGGGTAGAGTAGACAAGTGCTTCAACAAGAAACAACCCTGTTCTGGAGGAAAATTATTAAAACTCAAAAGACATTTCAAATTCCTTCATTGTGTTTTAACCTTAAATGTCAAAATAGGTAAAGTACGAAGGCGCATCAAGAAGAAACGCCAGCCCCGATCTTCACAATCCCAAGGATCCGACTCTGATTCTATGGATGAGGATCCTGAGGTAGGGTCTAACCAACCCTTAAGGGACGACCAAGAACCCAGGGATCCCTCAACTATCACTGTAGAGGAAGTCACTGAAGTTGAGGAAACTTCGACCCTCAGGTCAAGCGATGGAGAAAAAGAGGTAAGAAGGTCTGGCTTTGTTTCATAGCGTGTGGTAATAATCCAAGATTTGAATTTGGCTTCTTCCCCACTTAAGGAAGAATAGTGCCTATGTGTAGATCATCATTAAAAAAAATATTTTAGACTTAGGAAGTATTTTATGGATACAAACTCCACCTGTTCTTACTTAACACACCCTATGGAGTATGAACACAGACATACAGCTGGGATGACTGAAAAAGTGATTTCAAGCTGGAAGCTTTTGTTTGGGTACCAGTAGTTGGTCTTGCAGTTTTGAGTAAGATGAGGGGGAGGGTAGGGGAAGTTGTGAGCTTTTAGTATTAAGAGAGAATAGGGATTGCTATATACAATTGGTGCTAATTATGACCCCACCAAAAAATGAACATATTTTGTAAAGTTATGCCATATTTCAGGTATGTAATCGTGAAGTCAGTTGATAAAAATATTACATTCAAATGAAGTTTGTTAATCTAGGCGTGCAGATTAGTGATGTTGTCTACATTCAACACTCGGCATGAAGCAGTGCATTTGGTGGTGGGGTTCACTATTTTGAGTACAACAGTACGTGTTCAAGAATGCCCCCACTTACATGTAGTATGCAAAACAGCTGAAACCGTCTGGCTAACAGCTTTTACATAGTCTGAATGAATGAATTATTGACTTCCCTTTCACAGCTGTCTTCACGGTATCAAGTCTTGCCTGTGCCAACTGGCCTTGGATGATATACATTGTAACAACAGTCAAGACAGTTTTCATAATGTGAATACAGCATTAGTGAAAATATTGAATCCCAATACAGTATCAAGATAATATTCATTGTATTTGTTCAGACTAGAGTGTTTTCTAAGTTTGCTTGTCATATTATGTGTCTTCGTGTGATATTTGTTCTCTTTTGTTTTGCCGTAGGCCTATTTCTTTTCCTGATAAATACCCCCCCCCCCAAAAAAAAAATGAGTAGCTAAACATGGAAATGTACACTTTTGAAGCTTTGACTGAAATGTCCATAAATTCTATGTCTAAAATATTTATTGAAGGATGATCATATTCCTGTCAGAAGCCAGTTTCCTAATCTTGGCTTATCTGCACCCTTCCAGAGGATCCTATTTCTAATAAGGGATTTCTTTTTCAGATCTACATGTACATTTACATGGCTACATGTATGTTAATATGGATGTGTGTCTGCCACAAAATTTCCATTTTTGTCATATGATACTGTTGTGCTTTGTGGCTGATTCCTGAAGAAAGTGGAATGGCATCTTTGCTTTATCTCATACATATCTGTATCACCAAAAGGTTAAATGATGGTTAAAACACTAGATCTTTTATATTGATCTGTATTCTAAAATTTGAAAGTCTGTCCCCGTGCTCCTTCAATTTCATTCTTTTGCCTGTTATTGCTCATTAATTATGCTTTCTTTCCTCTATTTTTTCTGTTCATGAATTTAATAGCAATTCATGTTTTTTCCAGTTTACTTTTGTAAATAATTATTTCATTTTCTCTCTGATGAGTGTATGAAAGCAGCCAGGTGATCGGCTGACTCACTATTTCAGCCAGAATGTAAACTTGTAATCTACGTACATGTATGTTTCAAGGTAAATTTCATTCCAACTCTCTTCCACTCCACAGGTGAAGGAGCTTGAGGTTGAACCTCAACCAGCCGGAGGGAGCGATAGTGAGTACGACTTTGCCTTGCTGAAGCAGCAGGCCGACGAGCTGGCGCACAAGTTTGTCCAGAAGGTGAAGGACGTTACCTGGAAGGTCACCCACCATAATTTTTTACCAGATTGGCTGAAGGACAACGATTACCTTCACTACCACCACCGCCCTCCTCTACCGTCGTTCAGGACATGCTTTAAGTCCATCTTTAGAATTCACACAGAGACAGGCAACATATGGACACATCTTCTAGGTGAGCTTTGAGACCAAAGACCGCATCCACTCAGATGTCTAGTTCATTTTCGTAACTGGAGAAAAAAAAGTATTGCGCTGCATTATTCTTGTAGAGAGCTTTCATTGATAATGATAGTTTTGGTTATGTATCTTTTGTGAAATTCTCAGTAATGATTTGGGATATTGGTAATTGATTTTTAATATGTGTAACGTAGGTTCATTTTAAAGCTCCATTATTACCTTTTCAAACTTTATAGAAAATCAAAGGCATTTCAGCTAACTTTATTCTGTGTTGTAACTGGAATGGATGCATATTATCACAATTATTTGTGCTTTTTTCTTCTGTTCCAACAGGTTGTATAGCTTTTATTATCATAGCCATCTACTTTTTAGTACAGTCCATCATGTCAAGGGATGACTGGCAGGAGATTGTGGCATACATGATGTTTTTCTTGGGTGCCATTCTGTGTCTCGGATTCTCTTGCCTCTTTCATACATGTTACTGCCATTCTTCTCAAGTCTCCAAAATATTCAGCAAGTAAGTCATATTTCATGATATATATATTCATGTCATTGTTTATTGATCAATTAATTGATCATTTTTTTATTCATTTGTTTGTTGGTTGATTCATTGGTTTGTTCATTCATTCGTTCATTAGTTCATTCATTCAGTCAATCAGTCAGTCAGTAAATCATTCATGTGGTAATTTATTTATTTTTTAAATGAATAGTTTATTTCTTAGATGATATATATAAATATGTAGTATCTAAATATAATGAATAATGAATTAATTCAGTAATTAATTAATTTATTTGTTCATTCATTCATTCATACTTTTATTCAATTTATTATTTCATTTTTCAGATTAGCAATTTTTTTTCTTCAGATTAGCAATGTTATTATTCTTGAAGGAGATAATTAGCTTTCCTGTATAAAGAACAATGATATATTTGTGACACTCGGCGAAGGGAAAAATGATAGGTGTAGAAGCATCCTCTCCTGAAAAGGGATTAAAAGGCCTTTGTAATGAAAACTGTGGAAAAGGGAACAAAGTGAAATGGATGCCTATAATAATGCCATTAAGGCCAACTTATTAGCTCACCAATTGGGTGTATCCTGTTCTTTATGGTTCTAACATGTAAACATTGTACACTGCAAGTGTCAATGGAATAACCTATTGTGTTTTTATGAGGATAAAAATAGCCATGAGGGTTGCTCCTTGTACAGTCAATTGAAACACATGCTCTAGAATGACAGGTAGTTAAACATGCGATGTCTAATTGATATAAGAAATGAGGCCCTTTTTAAAGGTCATGTTAAGGAGACCTGCAAATCCAAAGTTTAGATACATTAGCCTCTGCTTCATAACCTGAATATTAAATCGGTTTGTTATTCATTAAATCTTCATTAGAATTCTTCATTAGTAAGTTTTGGTTAGAGTTTAATCCTCCCCCCCCCTCCTTCATTAGTCTTTGAAGTCACTGAGTGTGAACTGAGGTCTGATATAGGGAGAGTTATTAAAAATGCAACTAAAAGTGAAAGTTGAATCCCACATGCAACTTGCTGAAATCAAGTAGTGTTTGAACTTTAGGACTGTATTTGTGTAGATTGCAACTGTTTGCAATGGGCCCCAGAACATGTGTGTTGTACATGGACACATTGTGTTGAAGGTGACCTTCACAGTTTATACCGATATACATAGCTGGGCCATAAATAAACAAAGTATCATATATCTGATAAAAGGTGAAATATTGAAAAGAAAAAAACACTCAGCAAATTTAATACAAGAACAACACATGAACAATATTGCTATCATAATACCGGTAGTCAATAAATAGGATACATGTCCATGTGATTTTCTCCACTAATATGGCATAGTAGATTAAATTTTCGAGATATGTGTAGTTTATTCTGAGTGGACTGCTTTTTATACATTTTATTGCTCATTTATCTGTTTGTCTGTCTTTTTCTGTCTTCCTCCTGCGCTTTCTTTTTCTCCCTCCTATTCTCTGTCCATCCCCATCTCCACCCCCTTCTTCTGCCCCCTTTCTTTACCTCTCACTTCTCTTCTCTTCTCTTCACTTCTTTTCTCATCTCTTCTCTTGTCTTCTGTTCATTGATTGTTACAGACTAGACTACTCTGGCATCACTTTCCTGATAGTTGGATCCTTTGTGCCTTGGCTCTACTTTGGTTTTTACTGTGAGAACATCACCCGTTACGTCTACTTGGCCCTTATATTGGTCCTTGGTGCTCTCTGTCTCTTTGTAGCTCTAAGGGACACATTCAGTCTACCAAAGTACCGTCCCCTCAGGGCAGGTAGGTTCTTAATCCATTACTGTGTGGTTTTTACTGTGAGAACATCACCCGTTATGATTACTTGGCCCTCGTAATGGTCCTTCAGCTACAAAGAAACAGCAAGCACGAAGGTGTTTGCTGTCTCTTTGTAGCTCTCACAGGCACCTTCAGTGTACCAAAGTAATTTCCCCTCGGGGCAGGTAGGTTCTTAAACCATGTCTTCAGAATTTGATTTATCCCTAGGTATATATTTCTATCACCTTGTTTAAGTAATTGCCGATGGTCATTGTTCAGGGAATAATTTTGCTTTACCAAATTTAACTAGCATTTTTGGTCATAATAGAAAAGTCCTCAACTGCATGTACGTTTTGTACAGTCCTATGTGAAAATATGCTGCACAAAAGACTTTTTGTGCAGCACTCTTCAAAAGATGTGGAGCAAATTGTGATGCAATACCCCAAAAAAATTTCCCTGTCGTTTCTCCAACTCCAACTTGAATTGTTTTGGATCCTTCCTCCCTCTGTGCAGGTCTATATGTTGCTTTAGGCCTCAGCGGGGTGATACCAGCCATTCATTACGTGAGCATCAACAGCTTCTTGACGGCCATCCAGGGGGGTGGACTCGGCTGGATGATACTCATGGCATGCCTCTACATCTCAGGAGCATTACTCTATGCTATACGCATCCCAGAACGGTTTTTCCCTGGAAAGTGTGACATTTGGGTGAGTCGGATGCTCAGGACCCTTTAACATATAGCTAAGCGATCAAGATATCAACTAATGGAGACCTACATGTATGCCTAATAGAACTTTTGCTATGATCTATGGAAATATATGCACATTGAATATTGTACATATTGTGGTCCCACGTGTAGACTTCCATGTGGGTAGATCCCAGTGTGAAATTAACTGAAAATGATCTTTGAGAGTCAATAAAGAAGGGAATATTCTTCATTTTCTAAATAGTTTCCAACCTAACACAATTTCAAGGAAATATGGAAAGTAGATGGGTATTTCACGGGTGTAAAATCTTTCAAAATATAATGACTGAGGCCTAATTTTCATGAAATTAAATGATAATTGTCAGGATAACCTTTAAATTTATCTTTCTCTCTCTCTCTCTCTCTCTCTTCCCGCAATTCTTTGTCACAGTTTCAGAGTCATCAGATATTCCATGTCCTGGTTCTAGCAGCTGCCTTTGTCCACTACCACGGTATCAACACAATGGCTGCGTACAGGGAGCAGATCGGAGAGTGTAATGCCGGTGACCTTTACACAGACATAGCAACCACTGTTGAAAACTGAACCCAAAACTGAACCCAAAACTGAAACATCCTTTTGAATCACTGTCTTGAAGTTCTTCAACTTATAGAGACAAGATCAGTATTCTCCCCATGTATGAGGATTTGCTCAACCCAAGTATCTTGGGGAAATTTACCTTGGGGGAAATTGTGCAGTTTTGCCATCGTGGACTGTATATTTTTTATTGCAGTAATAAAGTGATGTATTTCTTGTCTTGGATCTCAGGCTAAGCTCATTCATTTCTTCAATAGGTGTGACGGGAAACTTCTCTGCATTCTATAGTACTTATACAACTTGGAGAAGAAAGCGAGTCGTAGTGTATGCTTAGTACCTCTGCACGACTTGACAAAAAGTTGCAAAGTATTGTGACATTAAAATTTTTATGTTAGATGATATTTGGTCCATGAGATTAGATATTTTAATATGGAGGTTGCTCTGTTTTAAACCAGAAATCTGCCTTGAACTGCTTTTTATAATTGAGGTATTAATGCCATGGAAACCAAATACTTTTTCCATTTCCCAAATCCAAACCACCAAAGACCAAGGGAAACTGGGCCCTATATTTTCTTACAAGAATTATCCATTCAGATGTAGTCAATACCTTCTGGTATATGTTGGAATTTTATTGACTAAACTGCGAAAAAAATATAAAATTAATGATTGTTTGCACATGTACATTACATCATATGATGAGGGGGGGGGATATCGGTTTTGTTTGGTTTGCTTTTTTTATACCTTTGTTTTGTTATATTAATTCTTTGATTATAATTTTGCCTTGTATTCATCACATTGTTATGTTATGGACAGCATGTTCCTAGCAATGAGTCAAATTGACTCTTCCCCCTATGCAAGGCCGAACTGTGCATATAAGTAATGATTTATTGACACATGAACTGTGCAACCAGATGTTTTTGTGTTTGTTTGTTTTTTTGAGGGGGAATTCAGTCATCATAAAAATACAATTTCTGAACAGTAGCTGCTCAGAATGTGTTCCTAAAAAAAATAGTTGTCAGGTATGGCATCCTTGAGCATTAGAAGTAGATAGGAACTGGAAAACCCTCCAATATTTTGAAGTTTCCTCACAAGTCAATCGGATCTCATTATACATAATGAACATAAGGCCTGATCCCGCTGTCCGACGGACATAAAACGTACTCATAACGGATACAGCGGAAAGGCAAAATTTTGGGATGGCTCCATCCATTTTCATCCGCTCCAGACAATGGAAAAAATGGGTGAACCATGAAATCATAGTGGACGGATGCTTGATGGATATAGTGCATATGAGACACGTATGCAAAGAGTACACGACAGATACAAAACGTTTTCCAACGGATCGCAAGATTCTTTTCCGTTTTACATCCTCTCTGCATCCGTAAATGCAGTGGGACCAAGCCTTCAAGCATTGACTTTTAGATTCAACTGAAGTTCCAAACTACCTGTTTTGTAGTGGGGTGGAGCAGAAAAGGATGATTGAATGTACTTCCTAATATTGAACATGAAGTGATGTCTGAAAGTGGGGAAAGCTTAAATTCCTGTCCACGTCGTGTTACAAAGTAATGTCTGTATTTGCTATGCACACAGGCCATGTCCTTGCTGCAAAATGGATGCATGAGGCATAATTTCAATTCGGACTATAAAGACCTAATTTCACTGTGGTATTCTAATTCTATTATGACCTATGGATGTATTTTCATGTATGATATAAAAGTTCTTTTAAAATATACTTTGTGTTATGTTGTCCATTCATTTGCATTTTAGTTGTAACATTTACACTTATTTTGAAAAATGTTCTTAAAATTTGCTTATATATAATTTATGTTGTTTATATGATAATTAGTAATTATGAGGCACTTTTATACCTTTTAATTCCAATGAAATGCTTAATAAAATATGTCGTATGTCATCTATTTTCAATTTGATACATGAAAAAAATAGTTAAACCCTAGATATCAACATTGAGATTGAAGAATAACTTGAAATTATGTGTATGTAAAGTAGTATTTACTTTTATTCCTTTATTTCTCATATAACATTTCATTTTACAGTGCAGATGTATAGAGTTTGGGTATACTTGGCATTTAGTTCATAGATAAACAAAAATATCTGGACAATAGAAAATGGAAATTCTTGAAGGTCATGTAGCACATGGTGAACTATGAATTGAAAGAATGATATTTTCTCAGGATAGGTTCTCTTTGGTACTGGCCATTTATTGGTGTTGATCGCACTGAACCAGGGCCCTGTCTGGGTCACTGACAATGAGTTACGATTGCTTCCAAGCAGCAGTAATTGTATGGAAATCCATCAGTGTCATAATTTTTTTCTCCTAGAAATTTGCACAATGTTCTTTGTAAACAAAGAGAAGCACAGTGAATTTTCAAGAAAACAATGAATGCTTGAATATACATCGTAGTTAAAAAATGTTTTGAACGAACATGCATAATTGAGGTTGAGGTAAATGTCTATTAAACCAACTACATTGATGTTCACATCCTACCGGGTACCCACTTAACACATGGGTGTTTGGGACTTTGGGTAATGCAATTGAGACACAGACTCGGCTACCTACAAGTCTCTCTGTTTGTGAGCTTGTGTATAGCTTAAAGGACGATTTTGTGAAACCGCCCCCTGTTTCATGTGTGTTTGTAGACTGTATATCAAAATAGACCCCCAGGGAACATTGTATTTGAGTGCTCAATCTACGCAGCACTTTGTGATTGAATTACACATGTACCCAGTACTATGGACCTTTTTTGTGTTCTTCGAGAACAAAAAAACGTCAGTTCTATTATTCTATTTGTGCTCGATTCTGAGGTATTTGAGGGACTTTCTGCTATTCAAGTTTTCATCTTGAATGAGGTCTGTTTTCACATTATAATCTTGAAGGCACTTGAAAGGATTTACAGAGAATATTTTTCATGTCCGACAGAATGTAAATTGTGTATAGTTCCAGATTTCCAGTGTCCCGATAAAGACAAAGCTTCATGTGTGATGTTAGGTCTGGCTTTTGTGATTGGACTGTATCAATTTTTATGTACAATCACTCATAAAAGTTAGTCCTATTTTCATTTGTCAAGCTTGATGTTGTAGGGCACATGTAGTTTGCTGGGCAAATCCTTCACTTTATAAGAAAAGTAGTCCCCAGGCCTGGGACTTCTGCATAAAATTGAAGCAGCAAGTTGTATTTCTGCTAGTCTTGTGTCAAGACTCATTTGTTGATCAAAGTTTCAATCAGGGTCAGTGTCTGTAGACTAACCAGTGACAGATACTCCATGATATTTGTCCACAGAAACCTTACAAAGTCCTCCTTATGCATTTCTTATTTTGGTTCAATTAGTTGTAGTTTTCTTGAATGTTTTTTTTTGGGTTGTACAGTACAGTAATTGTATCTTGGAAAACTTCTGGAAACTTCAGGAAAACATGCAGTTGTACACACAATTTTGACTATACATACATGTACATCAAGAAAATGCTTTGTTGTAAATCTATGGTTAATCTTTATATGCGACAACCGACTGCATTCAAGAAACAATATAATCTATAGAAAGGACAAATCTTTGTTACATTGTGCAATTACTGAGTGGATTCATATGATGATGAATTATACAAAACTTATACAAAAATTTATATACATTATGATTGAATTAGATAATATACATGTACATGAATGTTGAATTCTATTGATTACTGTGATCATACATCTGTTATACTTTTGATGGACTGAGTACAGTATTATTTCCACTACTTTCTGTTTTTTGTATAGGATACTGTTAAGCATTCTTCATTTTCTTATAAAGATATTAAAATGACCATCATAATTTTGTTTTTCAACCAGAATCCATAAGATATTCCTGATTGCTTTATGAAAGGGTCTATATATCAAAGACTATAATAGCAGTGCTCAGGAGTGTTCTGTTAGGGCTCACTGTTGGGCTTGAGCTCCGTACAGTTCAACCCCCTCTTAAAAACTGACCATTGCAGGTATATTGATAACTAAAAAGTTTATTCCAACTACATTGCGGCATACGTAAACCAGTTATAGCTTATTATACATGTACATGTATAGTACATGAGAAGTGTTATATTATAATAAAAAAGATTATTTGTATAAAAAATTATGACGATTTAGGCTATTGTCGTCACCCTTATATATAGATGTATTACATGTAAAGTATCAAGGTACGTATACCTTGTGATGATTTGGGTCAGGGTTCTTATCTGAGTTGGAGACTGAACACGCATACATTTACAGTGTTGCTGAAAAGGTCGTGAACCCCTCCAGAAAATGAACGCATTTGATAGTGTTCAAGTTTTGTCATCTTTTAGATATCTAATTGTGAAGTCAGGTGGATGGAATATTTATTCGATATAGTTTGTTTCTCTGGGCTGGCTGGACATTGTTGCGTTGTTGTCTGCGTCCACCTCTCCGCATGGAGGAGTGCATTTTCTGGTAGGGTATACTAACTTTTTAGAACCATTGGGTGATTTCAAGTCCGGTGTTGGGCTTGGTGTTGGTGTTGGAATTTGTATTGCTTCCCCTCGCTCCAAAACTTATTCTGAGTTTGTAAAACTGATCCAGATCAAATTATTGACATCCCAAAAACTAGTGGGTGACTTTCGGGACCAACTTCATCTTATGTTTAGTGTTATAGTAGTGTAAAAATTGACCTAACACCAACACCAAAAGGTCAACACTGAACTTGAAATCACCCATTGTATATGTAGGTTGGAGTGATGGGAAACATGCGTTATGGAGAAATTATTCAGTTTCTATGAAACGGGTTAAGTGTCCTATGTGATAGATCCGTGTGTAATTTTAATATCGATTCCATTTGTACACACAATTAACTACAGCTTTTCTTCCTGCGAGGTTGAAAAAGGATTTAAAATTTGTGCCTTAGTATAGTGTTGATAAATGGAAATCTGTAAGTACATGTAAATCTGAAGTAATCCATGTATATTTATTCATTTGGTGAAAATCTTCAGGTTTTCTGGAAGAGTTTACCAGCTGATTCTGTAAATACCACTATTTCATATCATAGAAGAGAGATCCTACTTTATAAAGTACCATTGGTTGTTTCACAAAGATTTGATGTCATATGGAAGTAGATTTTCATGGGAATTTGAAATCAGATCTTTCTGATTTTATTGTATAAATCTATCTTTTTGTTTAATTTTTTTTCAGTGATAACCCAACTGCCATTTAATGCTTAACTCTGGGACCTGTTTTAACACAATTAATAGGTGGAAGGGGTAATTCTTAGCTCATTATTTATCCCTTTTCTCACATTGCAATTCATAATTTGTTCCGAATAGGATTGTAGATTTTCATAGATAACCGCTACATGTATGTCATATATGCACTGACAATACTTTTTGGGCTTGGCATAAAATGGATTTGCAAGATATGCACGTCATCTGGTTCACTTTTGATTTTACATAACATGTGCAGTGGTGCTCAGAAGTGAGTGAGCCCCACCAGAAAATGAACACATTTAAAGGTATTGTTTAACTTTGTGAGCAGCCGGTTTAAAAAATTCTCAAACCAAGATGAAAAATGTGTACAAGTGCATGTATTAGAACTAATAAACCCTGAAAACAACCATTATTGAGAATGAAAAGCTAAAACTACAAGGTAAACCCCGATTTTGTAAATAGGTGTCTTATAGACGCCCAAATACAACACATAAGTGTATGGGATAAAATTAAGATGATGTTTCCGGTCACTTTATATTTCAATTTTTGAAGCACTAAATAATTATTTTCGAACGTAATTTTTTCTGGGCTTCATTTTTGTAACATATTGCAGACACAGGTGACAAGTGTGACCTTCTAGCTCAGATTTTTAAAAAGTCAAACCCATGTTAACCAATCATTTTAAAGTATTCAGCTTCTGCCATGTTTTCTATATTTAATTGTGAAGTTAGGTGATTAAATAATACATTCAATGAAGTTTGTTTCTCTGGGTTTGTCAAACATTGTAGTGTTGTTGTCTACATTCAGGATGCAGCATGATGGAGTGCATTTTGTTCTGGGGTTCACTAATTTTTTAGCACAACTGTATATGGCCTCTTATATGTATTTTCTTTCAGCTTGACATACATGTATGTAGGACATACAAAAGTTAGATTTGAGTACATGTACATGTTACTTTAAGGGGAATATTAAAAGTTGATGTGGAGAGAGATAACAAATTGATTTTTATTGTTGACTTTGGGTTGTGGAACTGATATTTGGTATTTGGGAAACTTGATGGGTGAATCAGACCAGAGGAGATGATTTAAGAGAGAAAGAAAGAATAGGTAGAGAAGAGAAAGGGAAGAGAAGGGGGAACAGAGAAACGGGAGAGACAGAGAAGTAAAGAGAGAGGGAGGGGGATGGGAAAAGAAGTATATTACTGAGAGGAAAAATGAGAGAAAGAGTAGAGAGTGGAGGAGGGAGAGAGGAAAAGGTGTAGAGATGAGGAAAAGAGGGAGCAGATTAGTGAGGGAGAGAGAAAGAAAGGGTGGGGGGAATGAGAAGAGTAATGAGAGGGAAAGAGGTGTGACGGAGAAATAGAGGCGAGGGGGAAAAGTTGAGAAAAAAATATAAGTGGAGGAGAGAAAGTAAGAAGGGGTAGAGAAGAGAAAAGAAAGGGAACAGAGAAGCACGAGAAAAAAAAACAGAATAGAGAGGGAGAGCAATGAGGTGAGATACAAGACAGAGAAAATGTTTTAGCCAAAATTCATCAAAGACTTATTTAAAAGTTTGTAATGCACACCTTACGATCGGTCTGTGACCCGATTTTCGAATAACACGTAGTATAATTTGGTGCTAATATTGAGATATGGAATACCCCCCGGGGGGCCACTTCCATTCACGAGTGGATACCATGCGCGACCATGGGGTCTCGAAAGCACCCTAAACACGTAATTCCCATATTCTGAAAATGCACCCCTTAACAAGTATTGGCATGTGAAACTCTACCCTTAACAAGTATTGGAAACAAAACGATACTCTTGGCAAAAATTCCCTGAAATGAACCCCTAAACAAGTACAGGAATGTTTTATTGTTACGGGTCCTTCGGTCGTCGGCTTTACCTTATTTGGTTTAGTATGACCCCAGCTTCTACACCTCGCGCAAATCGGACTCTAAACACGAAGTGTAGGGGCAAAAAGGACATCCTTTATAAAACATTTTAATTTTGTTTTATCATCCCCCAAATTCGACCCTAAACACGTAATTTTCCTAGCGAAATAGATACCCTTTTTTCATTATTTTTGTGTTTTTGACACCCTTATCACGTTACGTACGTAACGTGCCCTATCGTGAAAAAGACATCCCTTTTACGTGTTTTTTTGGTCGCGTATGGTATCCACTCGTCAATGTAAGTGGCCCCCCCGGGATATGGAATACCTTACCGTATAATGTTCTAAATCATTGTACGAGTACATCTGTTCAAATCTGTGACTATGCTATCATCCTTCTTAGAATAAAAGCAAATATGATATCTAGTTGTAATGACGTCATAGGATTGCGGTCGTACAATTGGCTATGATTTGAAAGTAAATTGGCCTTTATTCCAAAATAAAGTCTTGCAATCTTTCAAAATGGTTAAATTAGTATTCTTTCAATTATTATCAATCTGTAATAATGTAATGTTCCATTCATATTTTCAGAAAACTAGCAAAATGCGATTTGTTCCAAAATCGGATCTCGAGCAGTCGTAAGGTGTGCGGTGGCCTTTTATATGCAGCTTGCCCATAATCTGTGCCATGCATGCATTAGCCTATGGGCAAGTCCTCGTGTGGTGCTTGTCTACCAAACAGGGTTTGAAAATAGACCAAGGCAGCATGTGCGTTACAGTAGTAATCGCAGCACCAAGCCACTTCAGCTGAAGTACATCACATGATTGGGATTTTTTGATGCATTAAACAGGAGCCAGCGCCTTGGCTATTAAAGGCTACATTATATGCATGCATGCATTCAATATATCATCAGACATACATCTACATGTATATCCTACACTGAATGCAATCTCGGCGAGAAAATATATTAATAGCTAAATTTATTAAGCCCTTTTTGCCTGAGGATATTCGGTCAAAGAAAATTTATGCAATTCATATATGGGCAAGTTGTTCTCATGTGAAATCAAAATTTCAAAAATCTATAACTGCTATAATTCATTGAAGGATTTTTATCGCACCATTCATACATTCAACCACTGGGTGATGTCAAGTCCGGTGTTTGCGTTGGTATTGGTGTTGGAAGCGCAAATTGGATCGCTTCCCCCAGCTCCAAAACCTATTCTCATTTTGCAAAACTGATCCACATCATATTATTGACATCTCAACAACCAGTGAGTGACTTTTCGGGACCATCTTCATTTTATGTTTGGTGTTATACTCGTGTAAAAATTGACCTACATGTAACATCAAAAGGTCAACACTGAACTTCAAATCTCCCATTTTAACGTCATTAAAAACCTTCTTGGTGTTAAGGTGAAAGTCCCATTTAACTGTAACTAATTTCATACACACAAATGAAAACAAAGTGCAATAAATACAATCAGTACAACAAAAACATTTTTCAAATTCCAATCAGGCTGGGTATTTTGTTTTTTATTTCATGACTTCTATATAGCTTTAAATTCTATACATACTACATTTAATTACGAGAAGGAAATAAGGAAAATGACAATTTATTGGTTGGGAAAATAATCTTGGTTTCTAAACATAAAGCAACAGGGGAGTACGATCTATTCAGATAGAACCATATTAATTGAATAGTACTTAAATCAATATTTCATATACCCTCATGAATATTCATTAACGAAATTAATAATGCATTCATTTTAATAATAACACAGATATAAATGCTTGTCCAAGTGTATTGCGTCAATGAATTGTTATCTGCTCGAAACCTCATGAAATGACCGAAGGTGGATCACAAAATTAAAGAAGCACTGTCATTACTAAAAAAAAAAATCGCAAAGACAATAAATACATGAAAAGCTCCAATATATTCTCACACACATACATTTACAACCATATACATATCAATAAAAAAGATACATCTAAAAACAAAACCGAACTGAACTAATACTCTACATCTACATGGACTTCTTAACATTTCTCATGAAAATGCTGTGATTCTGAAGGAATAATATACAGTGAAATTACTGAGATTTTATACCAAACATGCATCAATAAATGTCCTTTAGTAATATTTAGCACACAATGTACAAGGAGTTGTATGTGACAGAAATAAATGAACAGTATTCAATCCCTGGAATTAAAATGCTGATTTTGTTGTTACTTGAAAAAAAAATCTAAACAAAGGTTGCAAATCATAAAAACAACCTCTTGGCTTTTATAATTGAACATACGATGAACATAAAAAACAGCAAAATAGCCTGAAAAATTGTGTTAAAGGGCATATGGGGAAAAATATACATGTACATGCAAATAATTGAAATAGCAAGCACTACATAATACTCTATGGAATACACCTCAGGGAAGAGTTCTTATTCATAAATTCTCAGTAAACATTTGAAGACAATTTACATGTACAAGCATTCTCCATGCAAAAAGTTAATATAAGATGAATAAACAAAACAATTCAATCAAATAAAGTGAGCCTTCTTTGTGCAAAATACCACAAGTACTATTTTATAATTCTAGTAATCTAATAAAATATGAAGTACAAAGCAGAATATTAATAGTACAAACACAAAGTAAAAACATCATTTATGAATTTCATCCGGTATTGACTTTGTATAATACATTATTCTGTTTCCCTGTAATGCATTGACATACATGTACATGTACAAAGACTGTGTGATGTAATTTCATTAAACAAAAAAAAAAAAAAAAAAACAATCATTTAAAATATTGCACAAAATAACATCATTCTTGAAAATCGCTCAACTTCTTTTATGAATTTCCACAAGGAACGCTTCCTAATATGGAGATATAAATCTTTTATATTACTTACATGATTACATAACCTTTCAATGGCAAAAACAAAAAAAAAATGGCGCATGAAGATATTAGAAGCTGAATGATCACAAGAAAAACACTGCCTAGAAAATTCATTCAATAACCCACTAACAAGTCACTGGCACTGGCAGACTTTTCATTCGTCTGATCCAACAAACACAGTGAAGAGAACAGCAACAAGTAGTCGTCATTATTAGTCTAAAGCAAAATTTCTTCCAAAAATATGTTGACGTCACCAATCCCAGACTTAACCCTAAAAAGACTGGGGGGGGGCTGATTCAGCCCCCCCCTCGACATTTTTCGCGATAAATCCGCTGCGCAAAATTTTTTGACCGCGTCGCTCGCTGACTTTTTACTTTCAAGTCTCGCGCAACTTTTGAGACCAAAATTGTGACGCCCGGGTACGCGCTTCCAAAATTACGCAACATTTCGTAAGTGCATGCAGACCCAAAATTACTCAAAAACGTGAATTTGTGTACAAATCCAATGCAAATAGTGTTCTTAGCCAAAATTCATAAATGTTTCATTATTTTTCCTTTTACTGCTTAAAATCAATTGATTTTATCTTGTTTATGGTCAAAATAAAGTCCCCGACAATTTCCATTGAAAAAACAATAAAAAACAAAAAGTCGAAAAACAAAGAAATACATAAGAAATTTAGAAAACAATAGAATACATAAGAAAATAAATTTGATTTTGAAATTTTTTTAAAATCAATTTGATCAGATGCCTATCTAGAGTATGTGAAACAAAAATTAGCATTTCAGGGGCATTATTTTATTAATTAGAGCAAACTTATGATTTTACGCATAAATTAGCATAATTAATGAGACATGAGATTTTTTGCCGAATTTGATGTTATAGTTTTGTAGATAATGCCATGGGTAATGCGTGTGCCAATTTTCGTCGCGATCGCGCGATTAACGGCCGAGATCATAAGGGGGGCTGAATCAGCCCCCCCCAGTCTTTTTAGGCGTCGAAATAGCCCAGTCTATTTAGGGTTAAAACAGAGTGATCTTGTCCAAAATGGCACTACTAACAAGACAAGATCTCGCTCACCTAGTAATGGTCTCTTGTGGCGTAACTTCTCAACGTCATTATTTCATAAGATAATAATATTGATCATGAAACCAAAGAAATTGGTTTGTATCTGAGATACATGTAAAGTTTTAAAAAACTTTAAGACTATTGCTTACAATAAGAGATTTTTACCTCAACCAGTATGTAACAGACATTAAAAAAAACCCTATTCATTTCTTATTACAATCAGAAACTCCCAGTGCCATTATAAGAATTTACATTTACAAAAGCGTCTGATGTTCACTAAGTGAAACTTGCACCAGAATGAGAAAACACTCACAAGGTATCCTGTGAAAAACACCCCTTTAACAAACTCTCGAAATCCACTTTTTTCATTATCTATGAAATAAAAGCAACCTACTGCATTGTAATTTTGATATGCTAATTTTCAAATTCTATTTTCAAGAATAGCATAGAGTGACATGAAAGGTCAAAGATTACAATGCAATATCCCTAAATAAGAAAGTCGCATAACACTTGACAAATAAATGAGAAAAACAAAGTTCCTGAGAATATCAAAAGAAAATAAGTGTGATGGAGAGATCACCGAGATTTTGTTTGTTTTGCCATTTTATGACGGGGTGTCCAAACAAAGTTTTTAAATGATTGCAGTTTTCTTTATTAGAAGTCAAAAAGGCATGGGGGTCAGGCATTTGCTCATGCTGGCCCAGTTCTAAGAACAATCTTTTCCTGGTTATTTGAGAATGCACTATTGTTGACATGTATAAATGTTAATCAAAGTCACACCTATTTCTACTTCTTTAATTTATCATTGCTTTTTAAAATGTTTACCCACTTTCAGCCGTCAGATGGTTAAACGGTCTTTCTCGAAAATCGCTGTTCTAAGAAAAATGACTTTAAAGTTTAGAGGTTTGAGCTTTTTTATAAGACGGGAATAATGCATTTTTAGCAATGGGAAAAGAAGCACAAACACAAACTGAAGATTTTTCTGCTTATTTGGGGTTTTAATTATGAAATAAATGAGATTTTTGTGTAGATAGACTGTTTAACCACAGCACATGTATACACTCATACTACACATCATAAGATGGTAAAATCGTCTATCTTCTAGATAGACCATTTTACCACCTTACCTCAAATAAGCACAAAATTCTTCATTTATTAGTGTTTATTATGCTTCTTCTTGTCCCATTGCTAAAAATGCATTATACCCATCTCATAAAAAAGCTCAAAACTCTAACATTTAAAGTCATTTAAGACTAAGTTAAACATACAAATATATGTAGGTAAGCGATTTTCGACATAGACCATTTTACCATCTTGACGGCTGTGTGACGTGGCGGTAAACTGGTCTAACTCGATGATAGACCATTATACCATCTGACAGCGATGATTAAAAAATCTGTTAAGAAGGTTAAAAGGTTTATGTAAAATATACATGTAGCTCGTTTTACATCCAGACGATATTACTGACAATGGGCTTACTCAACGATAGACCATTTTACCATCAAATCTGAAGGAAAAATACAAAAAAGTAGCAAGATAGCTGAAATTATCTCTAAATTAAGACATGATGGGATTTTCTTGATAGCACCATTGGAAAGAGAACCCTCACATTACCAGGAAAGTGTATTTACCTCAAAAAGTCAAATTTTCGAGTTAGAACGTTTTACCATCTGACGGCCACTTTTATCTTCCTCCCTTGTCTTTCATTGCGCCTTGGTACTATGCAGATAGGACTTGGCACTATGCAGATAGGACTTTGCACATTATAAATCATATCTATAATTATTATCATGAACATGAGAATCATTGTACATTAACATAAAATCATTTTAGCGGTTTATTTTTTTGGGGAAAGGGTTCAACAGTTTGGACAGTCTTAGATATAAACAACATGCTTCATATGTGACATTTTGCTATTTGCAATACCAAAAAAAAATACTCCCTGATGAAAAAACAAAAGAGGAAAGGGAGAAGAGAAAAAGAAAACCCTGAAGATGTAAGATATGCCTGAGAAGTCAAAAGGACGAGGCTCCTGTCAGATAATGCAGAGAGAGTCCAAATCTAAAAATTTGATAATATTTAGAATATATGAACAAATATGTTTCATCTCAGCAATTTAAGAAGCTGAAATGAAATTAAATGCTCATAAAAGAACCCTATCCTGCAATAGAGAACAAAATGATTTAGGAATCAGCTGCAGAGAAGCGAGGTCTATTAATCATAATTTACATGTAGCTTTGAATTTAATCACAGATCTTTTTTTTTTATAGGGGGAGGCTTTATTTTGCTGTTCTAGTGTTTGAGGTGGCAGTTAATACCAGCTATACCATCCATAGTAAGTGGCTATATTGTTCAGGAGAATATTCACTTTAAGTATGTACATTGTATTAGCAAATAAAAAAAGAATTCATTCAGTCCAAGTTTTTTAATGAACAAAATTTCACAAGGCGCTTATAAATACAATATTGAATTTTTTTCTTCAAATCACGCAAATTCACTGGCATTTGATTACAACTTGCAACATTACATGACAAAAAAAGAGCCTTGAATGGCGTTTAGAAAGGATGAACAGTATTAAAAAACCCAACATCTTACTGTCCAGAGAGTTTTTGCGTCATGTTTTCATTGTTTTTCTTTTAGTAGACTGAACTGAGTATTCTAGCATTTTCGGATTCAGCATTGTTAATGCTGTTCTTTGCCATAAAGCTATATGATGTTTTGTTTGTCAGCACATCACTTGTAGGCATTCTTGATGCTTGCAGATCTTACAGGTGGGTAATTCAGTACACCAAGAACTAAATATAAATGAATAATAAACAAAACTGCAAATAAAAGAAGGAAGACAATAAAAATAAAATGCTCCTCATTCAGACCATGAATTTCTGCACAATCGATACAATGCTAGTTTCAAAACTGCTCGTTACATAACAGGGGTCTGTTACACAAAGCTTGGTCATACAATAGATTTTTTTATGCATGAATGCACATTATGATCAATATACAGAAATTAAGTGTAATGATCAACCCCACGGTCAAACACTCGGCTTTGCATACCGAGCCCAGAACAATCAACTGTAAAGCAATCCAAGATCCATACATGTAATATGCTGAGACTAGTCATGGATTTTCCAGAATTTAATTTCTAGCACCTCTCCTGTTCCATATAGTAATGGAATATTAGGTTATCACCACTTACATGGATATCACTATCAATCACCAGTGGTGATCAGCAACATGTCATTAGCACATTATGAACATGTTATTCACATGTGATGTATGATGCATCACAATGTGAAATACAAACTGTTCATGGCGGTATGCAATATGGCACAAATGCAAATAATAATATAGCCTTTGTATAGCTCACGTATCCACCTTGCTAGGTGCTCAAGGCGCTCCTATATTACCCCGGCTAAGCTTGTGTACTGATTCTGGTGCGCACAGCTTTTTGAGGAATTATTTCCTGCCGGTACCCATTTACCTCACCTGGGTCGAGTGCAGCACAGTGTGGATAAATTTCTTGCTGAAGGAAAACGCGCCATGGCTAGGATTCGAACCCACGACCCTCTGTTTGAAAGGCGAGAGTCAGAACCACTAGACCATAACGAGCCCACAGTAGCACATGGTCCTTTGTGAGACATGGTCCATGATCTATCAAGGCTCCAACCACTCAATACAATATCCATAGCACATTGATGATCACATGTGGTGATAGATCACAACTAGCAATCAATCTCTACTCACAATAAAAGAGCATTCACATGCCACATAACCTATCACCCCTGGTGACTGATAGTGCTATCAGTCGGGATTCGACAATTACCTCTGAATGGTCATATATCTGTCTAAAAAAAAATTAAATAAACAGAGTCATGCAGCATAACAGGTATACTAACAACAGCCGATGGGTTTGTAAAAAAGAGGGTAAATATAATAATTACTCACAAAATCACAGATCCAGATATACAAAATTAATATGAATTATTTTAACAATATCAAATCAAGTACAATAAATATAAATGCAATAGCATACATGAATGAAATCAATATAATTGATTAATATATATATAACAGACATCTGCTCTTATAACCCCTTAAAAATCTGTTATTCAAAGATTAAAAACAAATCAGCTCAATTATCAATACATTATTCTTTCTAAATACATATGTTTTGGATTTGTAAACATGATTTTGTATTTGATCAATTCTGGAATAATATGCTAGTTAATCAATGGCAAGGACTAACATACCCCTAACCCTAAACTTTACTACATATTCATGAAGAGTTACCTTCAGGGATTATAATTCTAAATGTTAAATTGAACGACAGGGAAACATTACAATGAAACATGGGTAAACATAATGCTTATAATGTATGAAGCTCGATGAACAGCATTGACATTTCAAAACTTAGAAGCCGAATATTGCACAAGAGCTGCAAGTTACGACATAGTACCAAAGCCCTGGTTTGCGCCCTGCTGCCCAACGTAATAGATCCGCCTCTGGTTCAGCATTTCCGTCACACCGAGGAGATACTTCAAACTAGGCTGTAAGGGGGGAAAGAAAAAGTTGTACTGCATATTACGTGCAATGAATGGATCATTCTCTACTTGGCTACATGATTATAAAAAATTGAATTTCTTTCATAGAAGTCATCATACATCATATATAACTTTTAAACGACTGAGCAACTCTAACAACTAAAAATATCTCCCCTGGTGGTAGTGCATGATCCAGGTGAAAACCTACACACACATTGCTGGTCATGCAATCTGCATAGACTAAATAAAAATATGTTCATAAAACAATGCCCTTTCCTAAATTGAGACTTAAAAAAGGACTTGTCGGACATTTTATCCGTCAAGTCCCATTTTATCAGACAGTTATCATAGGAACAGTACCCCTCAGCCAATCAAAATCATGGAAAGATGTCAGATCTGACAACTTGTCAGATGAAAATATTGATGAAACGCTCCCCATAGGCACACAGAGTCAAAGTGAGCTTGTCAGAGAAATGCTGCCATGGCAACAGGCCTCAATAGCCAATAAAAGTCTATATTTCCATGGTAGGATCCGTAATTGCAAAGGAGCTATGTCAGCATGTTTTCATACAACGAACCAGCACATCATCCTTATTTGAGATACAGGACTCTGTTGCCCCGATAGCCATATGCAACAAAGGGGAGTGTTTCACAGAACAAATAATCAATGATTATAACTGACAGCTATGATCTGAGCCAATCAGACCCAAGGATTGCAGTAGCTTACAAAAAATAGTCTGTAGAAATCACTACTTGTTTCTCCAGACTGACTGACCTGTGATTGACTGAGTTGTTGGAGTTCTTTTAGATGAGTGACACAGAGTTGATGTAGGGCTGCTAATTGCCTGGCTAGGTCTATAGGTGGTACGTCACCTGGTGTGGGAGGTCCATTCACAAGCTGTAATTTACCATGAGAAGAAAAAAAAACCATAATGTAGCAAAGATAAATGCCAAATTGTGGTAACAATCTAAAAAGGGGTTTGAACAAGAACCCAATCATATGACCACCCAAGTCTGTAAAAAATGTGTAATTGCTGAGAAATGAACAAAATAATGAAGCTTGGTATTCCAGCAAACTGTTAGGTCATTTTCCAAGCAATAATAATAAACTCTCCCACACATGCTTATCTGTGTTGGTGATATTCAGTGTGTACAATGGACTTACACAGAGATCAGTCAAGAAGTGAATCATCCTCCCCTTGTTGATGACAATGAATGGATTGATGGCCTCCATGTAGGGCTCCTAAAAGGTGAAAAAAAATTAAAAATAATGAGCAACATTTATAAAGCACTTCACATTTTATATCTTCCTATTGAATAATTGCACCCCAGCTTAAGGCTTTTGCACGGCTAAGCTGTGTGTGAGAGTGTGTGTGTGTGTAATTAGATTTTTTTCAGACGTGTATCAATCATATATGATTACTTATGTCTGGGAACGACCTTTAACGTCACCATCTGAAAGACATGACCAGGGCCCCGTCTTACAAAGAGTTACAATTGATCCGATCAATCGTAACTCTGAGGAAATCCATCAGTGTCATAATTTTTTTCTACAAAAAATTTGCACAATGTCCTTTGTATGCAAAGAGAAGCACAGTGAATTTTCAAGAAAACAATGAATGAATGAATATACATCATAGCTAGAAAATATTTTGAACATGCATAATAGATGTTCATGTTGCTGGTGGTCAATAGTTGCGATTGATCGGATCAATTGTTTGGATCAATCATAACTCTTTGTAAGACGGGGCCCAGGGCTCAAACCTCGAACCCCTGCATCAATTTGTAACTTCCCCCACATATCTTGGATAAACATGAGCAAGCAGCTACGCCCAGTCAGAGTATTCAGAGCCACAACACCTATAAATATGATATCATTACCAATTTACAGTTTATTTCCATATTCATTTATAAATAGGGTTCATTTGCTCAGTTTCAATCACATTATATTGATATTGTATCAATATTTTCATTTGACAGAGGTCTTCATTTTTGATCCTAAAAGCATTGCTTTTCGATGGACTTTGCAAAATCATTTCATTTGATTAGAATGTACAAAAATAGCAAAGATAGATCTCTTACCTTAGAAAACTCCACCTGATTGGCAAGATTCTGTATCGCCTTGGCAACCATCATCAACGTTCTACTAGCTACTGGTGATGGGGCCTCTGCGGATATGACATGATTGAAAAGGATTGTTACGATTTCAGAACACATTTTCTATCACAGAAATTTCCTTTGAACTTAATTTTGTGACCTGAAACTCATGCAAGACGATAAGTTATACATGTACTTGACACCCTTATGTCCAATCTACATGAACGAGGTCCTTATAATACTTTCAAACTTTATAACTTAACCTTGGTTTTACAAGATTTCAATGCTGATATCCCAAACATGGTCAAAGTAGATTGAATTTAAATGACCTATGACCTTGATCATGTGACCTGAAACAAGTGCAAGATGATCAGTGCCACTTGCTTAACCTTATGTCAAGACATAGCTCCAAATACTTTGTAAAATATGATGACATTTTAAAATTTAACCTTGGTTAAGATTTCAATTTTGATGATGTGCCACGGTCACTTGTCATGACTGCCACTCCCATCATCGGAAAAACAAGACCCTCTTTTGTGCGCCTGCTATCCAGGCTAGAGAAACATCCCTTACATAAAAAAGTCATACTAATAATGCAACCTACCTGATACAATATTGAAGAGACGTGGGTTCAAGACAGCAGGACAGATCAAACGGAGGAATATAAATCCCCTGCATGGGCAAAATGATATGAAAGTGATTTATATCACAGTATAGGTAAAAAATAATATTTTAAAGTGGGAATGAACTAACCAACACTCTGTATGGTATCTCATTGACTGTGTGCTATAAATAGCTAGTCTGAAAATATACCATTTAAGATAACCATTACTATGTCAGAAAATAAATTAACATATAATTTTATTTGTATAGCAAAATTAGTGTTTGAAGGGAAAAGTACCTGTTTTCTTACCTAGTAAAATGATCATTGAAGTATGAGTGTGTTAAGTAATGAATTTGTGTTATTATTCAAGTGGGTCTATATTACATGACTACACTGCAGAATAATGCATTATGGGTAATAAACCTGGCCAGATTGAAGCAGATGATGACTTGAAGTGGTGACATACAAGGCTGCTGTTTCGTATTTTCTTTTGAGTGTAAATGCTACCGTAATACCCTTTGTAAAGTCATGGGTAACTCAACTAAGATTTTAATGGACTCTATACTACACTCATACAATGGACGGAGATTTCATTACCATGGTATACTTCAAAAGCTAACAAAGTTAAATGTAATATAGGTCAGTCTGATTGGGATAAAACCTACCCTACAGCCCTAGCAGGCAAGACTGGGTCATCCTTCCACTTTGCTTTCACATCATTCTGAATACAAGCGCACAGGTATCGTAATGCCCTTGGGGAAGGGGGAAAGAAAATGTATCAATTTAATTCAACGTAGTATTTAGATTCTTAGAAATCCTGTCAGAACTCGAGGAGATAAGCTCTTTTACACTGTACAAGCAAATAAACGGAAATGAAATTGAAAAAAATGTGTGTATTTTTCATACCAGTAATTGATTCATGAATTGCATATACATGTATTAAAATTACACAGTTGACCAAAGATTTGCCAAGGAAATGCTAATCATTATTTGAGTGAGAAAAAAGGGGAAATCGTACGTGTACATGAAAAATCTTTAAAATATATTTATTTTACTTGGGCAAATGTAATATGAAAACAGTTTTCACACATGATTTCACTTGTGCACCTTCCTCAGGCAAGCATTGGTCGAGCAGAATATGGATTTGATAATACTGATTTGCCTTCATGCTATGTGTACCTCCTCCCTTGGTGAAGCATTGGTGAGACGATTATGGATGAAATACTTTGATTCCATTTGATTCCACTTGTTGCTATGCATTTATTCCTTGGGCAAGTATTGGCTGCGCTCAATATGGATTTACGATGTTAATTTTACAAGGTGCTATGTGTACCAAGCTTGCGAAAGCATTGACGAGCTGAATATGAATTCAATACAATAGATTCCACTCGGTGCTATGTGTACATACCTCAGGAAAATAATGTTCAACTAAATACGGCTTCCACAATATTGACATAACTTGGTGCTATGTGTACTTACCTTGGACAAGCATTGGTCGAGCTGAATATGGATTCAATAATGTCCTTGAGGAACCCTAGTAAATGTTCCAGGTTCTCTGTTGCATCTGCACCCTTCTCAAACTTCTGCGGATTTAACTACAATCAGAAGAAAAGAAAGAAAGAGAGTAGTAACAAGGATGGACACTGTACTACACGACTGCAATACTACAATGTGTAGTTCCCATCGCATTGGCACAAGTTTGAAAGTTAACCCATCATCGGGCACTTATTCAGAGTCACAAATTACCATCCAAGTATTTTGAAGAATGCTCAATTTATTGGAAATTTATTAGAAAATTAATAAGAATGGGTACACGAGCGATTGGAAGGGGTATTCATTATCATTTTTCATTTGTTAATTCATTTATATAAAATCCTTGTTCCTTATTTTTTCTTTAAAAAAACACACACCAGAGTAATAGTTTAAGAAGTCCCGTTTTTTTTCTTCTCGGCATTGAAATTATGATGACTCTGACAACCTGGCCAAAGCAACATCTCTACCACTATTGCACAAAAGGGTACATGTAAGCATCAAAATCCACTACGCAGTAGCGACATCTTATGTTGAGTTTCTCTGTCAATTCCAGAGATGCCAAGTTCAAAGACCAGCTATGCGTGAGATTTTCTGTGAATCTGAGTGAGATCACAGACAGTGTGTACAATGTATATGGGGATAGGCTCTGATAGTAGCGTGAGACAGAGATTTGAGGGGATGAACAAGAGTCCAAAATGCTTGAGTCTCACGCATAATGAGTGAGACTTGGTAGCTCTGCAATTCTGTTCTTACCTCACATGACTGTTTTGACTCCATGATTTTGAGAATGACTCCCCCTACAGCATGCTGTACAAATTTCTGAGCTGTGGTCTTCATGTACCTATCCATCAATGTTGTGGCAAGGGTGTTGGAACGGAACAGGGTTGTTCTCTCACCTAGGAAAGGAAGCATAAGATATTCAATATCAAAGACAAAAATATGCATTTATTTTTTATTTGATCGGGTGTGGATTCATGTAAAATTGCTTCATTTATCAATTAAAACACATATTCATTACCTTCACATGATTGCTTATGTTATACATGTACACATTGACTTAATGTAGTAATGAAATAGAATAGTGAGATTCAGTTTTGGGGTTAATGTATCAAAACTATTAGTCTAATCTTTTAACAAGTGGAACGCCTCTGGCAGTCTCGCCTGCATTACGCGATTCGATATAGCAGCAGTGCTGACTTTGAAAACAGATATTGAATAATTATTCACAAGAGAAAACACTCATATGATAACAAAATACTATGTCCATTGACCAAATATGACCTTTGACCATGATCATGTTACCTAAGATGTGTGCAAAACTATCACTCATACTTGATTGCCCTCGTGTCTATGTTTCATGAACTACATGTGTAGATCCATAACCTTTAAAGTTATGATGCCAATTCAACAAATACCCCAAACATGGCCAAAGTTCATTGACCTTAAATGACCTTTGACCTTGGTCATGTGACCTGACACTCGCACAGGATATTCAGGGATACACTATTACCCTTATGTCTAAGTTTCATGAACTAGGTCTACATACTTTCAAAGATATGGCCTTTAAAAAACCGAACCTTGGAAAAGCGGCGTCTATAGTCTCCCTCTGCTATGCAGGCGAGACAAACGTAAATGGTGCTGAGAACTACCTTCTTTATCAATCTTTCTTGAGTTGAGGTTCTTGAGTAGGAGTAAGGAGCAAGTTCTGTTACGAATTACCTTCTTACTGTATTTTTCTAGAGTCAAAGTTCTTTAGTAGTGAGAAAAGACTAATGGGGTATCGCAAGTACATTGGGATCTGTACAAAATCGATCATATATCTTGCAATTAATTGCAAATTTGCAATTGGCTGTTGATCTGGTTGTTGGAACAAGGGCTGCCAACTAATTGGCTACAGAACGATATTATAGCATACCGAATTCCCACATGTAAACTTTCATGTAGGTAGACCGGATGTGACATCAAATGAAAATAGTCTTTTAGAGTCAAGAAAGAACGAAAATATTCATTTTCTTGATAGTTTCCAACTTAATCAAAACAATATCAAGGAAATATGGAACATAGATGGGCATTTCACGGATGTAAAATAGTGAAATGTTTCAGCAACTATTTGGAATAGTCTTTTTTTCATATGGTTCTAAAAATAAGAAAACATTTATGCTTTTAAGTCATTTGAACAGCCTTATAAACAATTTCACTCGGCACAAGTTCGCAAATATTTCTTGCAACACCCCCAAGGTGGTGTTCAGAATTACCTTCTGTTTAATCTCTCTCAAGATTAGGGTCTTTAGAAGGAGTAAGGAGTAAGTTCTGTTTAGAATTACCTTCTTTTTCAATCTCTCTTGAGTTGAGGTTCTTTAGGAGTGGGATCTCTTTCCTCTGATGCATGAAGATGTCTAGGAGAACACTGGCAAGATGGGTTCTGTCCTTCGCACATGCCTCTTCAAGAGCAAAGATGTTCTGGTACTCAGAATCCTCAAAGATGAGCTGATAACCACAAGGAAAAGAGAAATACATAATGATGATGATTATGATAATGATGAAAATACTAATAATGATAGTAAAAATAACGATGATAATAATAAAATAATAACGAGATAATATTTTGATTTCTAAAAACTTTGTCTTGAGGATACAAAGTGCAACTTTTATTACTGCAGCTTAAACCTAAGCACCCACTTTGTCATCAGTGCCCAATGCATTAAGGAAATTAATCATGCCATGCACCTCACCTACATTGTAGGTTGAATGCAGCATAATAATTATATGCATGAAGTCCCCATTCCACTATGCTGATGTTGCTATGATTTGACAACCTTCAGATTGGTAGAAAATAAACCACCTTACCGGGAGTCAGCCAAAAATCATTTGCAGTCATAAAAATTGTCCAAATGAATGGGGGATTAATTACTTCCACATGCCGCTGTTTGTATGCTAGGAAAGACCTGATTACACTCATCCCACGACTGTGCGCCATGTACACTTTTCCCGCTTCCCTCATGATTCAAAATGAAAGTTTTCTGATCGGGAAGGTCAGCGTGAAATTTTCAACATGTTAAAATTTTTTAGCCGAACTCGTCGATCTGAATATTAGGCCCGCTGTTACCCCGTTGTCACAACATTGCTATTACACAACCCTCATTTCAAGCAATTCCTGTCACGCTCTCCACCAATGTAAAAATTGGGATGGATCAGAGTTTCAGATCGTGATAGTGGAATAGACCCTTCACACTCACAAGCTCCATTGCCATGCTACTGACACATCAAACATTAAGACATCTCACCTCCTTGACTCGGCTATACTCCTCAATAGGCATCAGGGTCTCCGATATAAACTGCGCCCTCGCTCGTATCGATCCCATCTCCACCGATCTACTCTGATTTGCCGCAGAGATGAGTGGATACCACTCATCCGACACCGATCCGTTGGTCAAACGGTCAAGCAGGACGGACGTCCTACAGACAGGAATGGACTTGGCTCTCTTAGCACCGTTGCATATTTCAATGGTAAATGAATCAATCTCATCAGGAAAATCACTGCAACAAAGAAAGGTACAAACACAGATATCTTTACAATTTTCTAAGCTTTCCTCAAAACAATTACATTTTTAGATACAAGGTTTACAAACCCCTTTGAAGATGCATTATTGACCTATTCACAGTCAAATTTTGCCTTTAAGTCAAACAGATACCAAAGGCAACATATCTTCTTATTTGTGTTGACTCTGACAGGCCCGCCTGCATATTTTGTTTGATTACATGGATCTTAAACAAATTAAATGAATCAAATTAACTGCATCAAAATCACTAATATTGTCTGCAGTGACACCAGGGGGGGGGGGTGGGCATCTAGATCTAGTCATTGTTTACAGACAATAATATGCCCCTCTTAAGCTTTGTGGGATCAGAGTTATAGCACTTAATGCACAATTTCGATAACAGATTTACCACCAGCCAATCATATTGAATGATTTTAGTACCTTTTAACTGGTATCGCAAATATGTTATAATAATTGTGAAACAGACCCCAGGGGGCTATTTAATAAAGACTTTACCAAGCATTAACTTTGCCAATATTGTAACTTCCATTATGGTAACAGGGCTCTGCAGCCCAACACAATCAAGGACTTCATAGAAGTTACAATAATGGCACATTCCAGGGCCACAGTCTAACCAAAATGGCTTCCCTAGTTGCACAAAGTGAACTTACTCAAACAAGAATTCCTCATCCCACACAGGGTTTGGAGCCTGTTGGACGGGTGTCCTGGCCACCTTGACCTCGTTGAGTGAAACCACGCAGTAAGCATGTGGTATCTGCTTACTGGAGATGTTATGCGCTTCCAGGATTCGCAGACGAAGCGATTTGAGTTGCTTGACGCGCCGTTTACGACTCCCTCGTTGGGACTGGGTTGTCCACCCGGCCTTGCTGCAGCACGAACGTAACACTTGGACCCATTCCTGATGAAGAAAAATGATAGTTCTTGCCCTCATTACACACAGAATTGCAATCAATTGCAGATTTTGGACAAGAATGGCAGTTGGTTAACAATTAGGAATTTGAACAATATGCAAATGCAACAACAATTTTGATTAGTTATCCCAAATTCTGTGATTAACTGCTAATTTTCATGACAGAGAACACAAATTTACCTTGTTACACAAAAATTTGCAATTGATTGCAGATTTAAAACATTGATTCTTATTTGTTGACAATGGGGATGAGAATATATAAGACTGCAACTGTAAAATTTGAGTGGACATTGATAATTTTGTTATGGGTTGCAACTTTTCCTGATGTATAAGCCTTGTCAAAGCTGCTATTCTCATTTATATCAAATACAACTGTATTGTAATATTATTTTCACCTTTTCGAGTTCATGCGACTCTGCGTTGAGGTAAAAGACCTGTAGATCGTTGAGTGCCCTCACGACGATCTGGAAACAATTGGGTCTGGCAAACAGACTCTCATGGACAGCATAGACGGAAGCATAACCCAGATCAATCAGCCCCCTCGGTTTGGTACGCTATTAAAACAAAATAAAACACAATAACCTGTTACCTAAAATCAATTCCTGAGGTAGTTTGCTCATTGCAATTTACAAGCGTTTAATGGCTTGGCAACAAAATATCTAAGATCTTGGCAAAGCTCATACTCTGAGCTATGCTGAATTAAAGTCAGGTATTTGTCAATAAACCACATTTTATTAGATATAAAGGGATGCTCTAACATTTTTCATTAAAGAAACAAATGAAAGCAGACAATTTGAGAATTATTACAATTATACATACCGCGTCATTGTCGAAGTAATACAGATGTTGCTCTGTCGAGTTGAGTAAGAAGAAGTAGGTTTTCCATTTCTTGTGTTTTTGACCTGATAAAAATAAAGTGATCAATGATTTATTGAACTAGACTATCCGTAATATTTCATCATTAATTGCACATACATGTATGACCTCACTCACGGCCAACATATGAAGTATTCAACAACTTTGAATGACACTTAGAGAATCCATCTTATGAAATAACTGAAATCTAAAAATGAAATTTGAAGAGTACATTCACAATTTTTATTGTGTTATGTTCATCATACTGCCAAGTTAATGTGTTTAATAAATTAACTAAACTTAAATGGCTTTTATTCAGGAATGGTCCCACATACTCCACTGGGAATGACAATTTTTTCCAGCATATTTTTCTCTTTCTAATCATATTCCATGTTTTTGTTAACATTCAGAATAATGAGAAAGTGCAAGGTGTCTCCTAAAGGAAAGTAAGTAAAGTTTATTTATTTAATTGATCAATCAATTTATTTCAATTGGTTTATGGCAATTGGAGAATCTGGCCACTGATAAGCCAAATTGCATAACCCTTTACATCAAAATAAATTCAACATGCAATAATAAAAACCCTTAAAATTATCACAAATTTTACACCTAAAGAAACAACAAAAAATAGATATGTTGTTTATCTGGGTGGGGATGCGTGTGTTAAATTATTCCATTTAATTCAATGTGCTCTTTATTTGCATAAAAACACAGGGCTCGAATTAATCCAAGGCCATCCAAGGCCATGGCCTTAGATGCCCTCAGAAATGGCCTTGATGCCCTTTCAAATATTTGTAGACTTAAGGCCAAAATACCTGCCCTTTTTTGCTGTGGCCTTGGTGCCCTGCGGTAATCCAGTGCATGTGCCCCATTGAAAAGTGCATTTATTATTGATGCCCATTTTTTGGTGGCCTTGGATGTCCCATAAAGTGAAAAATGCCTGCCCTTCCCCGTAAGTGCCCTTTTAAAAATGGCCTTGCCCCTTTAAATTCTTAATTCGAGCCCTGAAAACATATACAAATATATAAACAACATTTTACAGTTTACATTCAATGAAATAATAAGCAAATATGACATCTAAAGACAAAAGTTTCTTACTTTTCTTGCTCAGATGTCCCTGTTTGATGATAGAGTCTGCCATTCCTGTCATGATGTGAAGTCCCATTCCGCTGCTTCTTCTCCTCCGTAGCTCTTCATAATCCATCGGTGATGAGTCCTCAGTGCTCGTCGTCTGGTTCTTGAATTTCTGGTAATGGAAACATTTGACAGGGCATATAAAAATGGGTTGGTGGAGAATAGGAATGGGGGGAAAAATGATTGGTGAAAGGAGAATTGATTCTTTGTATCGATTTCATAAGAAAAGTTGTTAAGTTCTTCAAAGTGAAGTAAGAACTGAGAACAATGGATGTCTAAGGATTAAAAGGTTGATTGTTTGATGAAATTACCAAGTATACAATGGACCTCAAAACAATCTGATCTGATAAACAGTCAATTTCAGATATAACAGGTTTAAGCTCAGGTCTTTCCAAAAGTATATTGCACAGAATACCATGTAAGTGTAACTAGAGTACCATTTCCCCCCCTGTAATTCCTCCATTCGTCAGCCCCTCAGCATAGTATACTAGATAGATGGCACGTAATAAATGCTGTATTTATTATTATTATCACGCATTTCATTTCCATTGATATTTCGAAGAGTAATCCACATCGTATTTGACCAATAAAATTTCCCTTTGTAGTGTATTATATCTGATGCCATTGATGTGGAATTACAAGGAATGTACCTTCGGTGCAGTGGGGTCCAATAATCGGAAGCCATCAATTATCTCTTCTTTCTTGTAATGGTCCACAATAGCATCCAGACTGCAAAGAAGAATAAACAAAGAGAAATATCAAGGTTTGTTAATGTCAAATATCTAAAACTCATAGTTGTCTCCTTTTTATATACAGTTTTTTTTATACATAGGCCTGGTGATTACAATTTGATATTGGTATAATAAACAATTTCCATAGAAATCTATTTCATGTACAGGGTTCAAAGGAGGGAAGAGTATGATTTATTTATCTATTTCATATTTATTCAACAGGGTAGCCCAATCAACAATTAAGATATTGTCATACTACGAGTCCCTGCATGATAGACAGGAATATACATCAGAACATTATTATAGTGAATATCAATTGGTTTCATTGACTATTCATCTGGGGCCCGTTTCATAAAGGACTTGCAACTGTTGTAACTTTGCTATTTTGGCAACTACCATGGTAACCTTGATTTTGATTGGCTGCTGAGCCCTGTTGCCATGGTAGTTACCATTATGGCAAAGTTACAACAGTTGTAACTCTTTATGAAACGGGCCCCAGATCTTTGCAATGTCTAGCTACATACAAGATACTGTACAAGTAGTGTTATGTTTTCAGATCTTACCAATTTTAGTCAGTGTCTCCTTTTAATAGGTAGTTTACTCAAAATAAACATGACCTTTTCATGTATCCACCAAGTTAATGTTCCACATTAATCATTTCCATATCCATTTATGCTCTATATTATACTGTTTTTTTTTTACGAAGTAAGAATGCCCTTCTGTAAAATTGTATTTGATTTGTATTGTTTTATATTACTTTGTATTATGTTTTGAATGGAAATGAAATAAAAAAGAATTGAAGAATTGAATTGAATTGAATTAAATTGAAATCCAAATGTCTAGCTACTACATGATACTGTAAAGAAGCATTTTATTTAGATCTTACCAATAGCAAAATTGGAGTTAGATCCTTTTGGGAGTTTCACTAACAATAAATGACATTTTTATGTACATGTATGACCTACCAAATTAATGTTCCACAGTAATTCTAATCAAATAGATCTTCTCCTACCAACCTGTTGTACATTCTGCCTCCCATGATGTACTGACGCTGCTGTTTCTGGATTCGAAACCTCTGGATTGCCTTTGGTCCGCGGAACGAAAGAGAGTAATCACCCGGGTTCTTGTCGCTGTTTCTTATCAAGAAACTTCCAATGTCACCGTCTATCGAAATAAAGTTTGAAAAGATTGCATAAGTTAATATCAAGGTATAGTTAAATGGAGTTATTCAGTCCAATGACTCTTGGTCTATCAGATGAGGGTTCAAATGCCACCTGAAACTGATGTCCTTAGATGGCAAGGCACTTCCACATGTGTTTCATTCCTTACCCACGTGTTAAATGGGTACCCACTAGGATGCAAATATCAATGTGCTTTAATAATAGAATGGCATGTGTGCAGTGGTCAAATCAGTTGGCAGGCTAGGTTGCTATTTTATTCATGAGTCCACTCTTCAAACACTGGACTCATTAATGAAATAGCGTATCTAACCATGGTAACAGGCGTCAGTTTGGAACACTGTGACCTGTGACATAACTGCACATCAGCATTGGACACTTTTTATACACGCGCCCAATATGCACTAAATTAAGCATAATTCATATAGGAAATCTGCATAAACCATGGATTCAACTGTGGGTTTTCAAAACCACCTTTGTGAATTCGAGCCTGTGCGTGGAACAGTAAGGATCTAACTGTAACAATACAGTGTAATTACAATACAGTGTATACACTTCTACCATAATCATCAATTTCAATATTTGAGGTCGAATTTGGTATTTGAATTGTGTATGCTATAATGTTCACATGTTCTATTGTAGAATCCTATACAGCTCATCACAAAACTGTTGATTATGTAAAGTATGAATGTTCAGTTTTGCCTTGAAAAAGAGATATCTGTATGTCATAATACATGTACCAAAGTCGAGCCCTTATTGTGACGTCATTTCTCAGTGCTTTTTCAACAACAGTATGCTCAACACCATGCACAAATCACAGCTCTTCTCTTTCATTGCCTAAGAGTTTGACATGATTGACTTCCCACTATTTTAACACAGATAGATTCAACTATGGATTGAATTAAACCAGACTTCAGGGGCCTGTTTCAAAAAGAGTTACAACCGTTGGAACTTTGCCATTACGGCAACTACCATGGTAACAGGGCTCAGCAGCCAATCAAAATCAAGGTTGCCATGGTAGTTGCCATAATGGCAAAGTTACAACAGTTGTAAATCTTTCTGAAACGGGCCCCAGAACTATACAAACCTTTCCATAGGATCTCCGCCGCCTCTTCTTTAGACACATTGCCATGAAACCATCTATAGAAAAGAAATGTAATAGGATTATAGGATTAATAATGATAACAATTCATATTGAAAATACCTGTATATAAAAACTCTGATCAAGATGTGCAATAAATAGTATAATTAATGTAATTTACATGTACATGACTAAACAGATAATAAAAAGTAATTTCAGTGAAAGGCCAATTTTAATTGGTGATATGGGAATGTTCTAATTAGAGAAAGCTTCAGTGCCTGGGCGGCATCCATGGTGATTTGTGCATGTGATCCGCAGAAGTTCTGCATGTAGTAATTGGGTGAAGGTACCACACACTTATTGAGCTTTATCCTTGGCTCGATTAAGTTGCAATATAGTTTTCTTCAAAGTCTGTTTCTGAATGCATTGGTCATACAATAATTGTTTGTTTGATGTGCTTGATTGTGTTATTGATGTTTTCATTATAAAATAGCCTGCCTGCCCGGGGATGCTTGCTTGCCCTAGCCAAATGAGCAATGCCATATATTGTTAACCCTAAAAGGGCTGGGCTATTTGAGATGTATTTAGGAGGGGGGGGGGGCATGATGCCCCCTTCTGTTCGTGTCTGCCATTCGCGCAATTCGCACATTCCTTACCACATAAACTACAAGATAGTATTTAAAAAAAATCTAATATGCAAATTTATTCATGAAAAACATTTATTGCATATTTAACCCCCAATTTCACTTCAAATTTTCTTCTCATCTCATCTTTGTAATCTAATTTAAAGGTTTCCACAAAGAAAATAGCGAAAGCCAAGTTTTTTTTTATGTATTTCTTTGTTTTTAGAATTTCTTATGTATTTCTTTTTTTTTTATCTTTTGTTTTTCATTGTTTTTTTCAATGAAAATTATTACAGACCATTTAAAAACTAAATTAAACCCTTAATTGAGCAGACCAATTAGAACCCTTTTATGAACTTTATCGCGATGCTATATCCTTATGTCACAAATTTGTTCTCGGAAGGTGTGCAAGAAGAAAATCACAGAATTTTACGGCACTATCTTCTTGCGTTTTGGAAATATCGCGCGAAGTGTCAAAGGATTTATTATAGATTTATTATATTAAAACAACATCTATAGTATTTGATGCTACATGATTTAGTAACTGTATATCCATTTGAAAACAAAATACTTACACTTTTCCCTCATTAGGGTCGATTTCACCTTCCTGAAATACAAAAAAGGGAAACAAAACCATGTAAAGTTATAGCTTGATACCTGTACAAGATAAAATTTCTAGGAATAGAGAGTTTTTATTCTTTTCTCCAGGACACAATGTGCTGTATCATCTGTATGAGCAGTCAATCCATTTATTATTATTATTTTTTTTTTTGGGGGGAGCATTATTATTCTTTCTTCTGCTGGATTTTATAGAGGGCAAATAGATCTCCTCCCAAACAAATTTATGCATAACTATATTACCCTTTTAACAATGTAAGTTACAAAATGAATTTTTTTTTTTTATAATTACCATTCTAAAGCATTAGTAGGAATGTTCTGCATTTCTCCAATGGAGAATAGGAAGTCCATACATGTGTACACACACAATACTTGGCAATTTGTGGCAGAATAATATGCTTTTTTTTTGGAAAATTACATCTCTTGAATTTACAATTTTTTTTTTCAAATATCCCCTGATAAATAGTTTTGGCATTTAATACCTTGTCAATACAGGGTCAATTATCTCTTTTTCAATGAAGGATAATTATAGCATTTCAGATGTCCTAATAGTGACCTTGAAAAGCATATCATAATAGCAAAAGATATATCATAAGAATGGACGAAGAAGAGATAAAACTACTTACCACAAATTTAACAAGGTCTTGAACAATGATGCCGCTTTCTCCCGTCCTCTGTGATGTAACCCACAACCAGCCACCACCCAGCTCATTGTGGACTACAAATACTTCTCCTGCACTGAAACTGAATAAGAACAAAAATAAAGAAAAGAGCCAAATAGATGAAAATGAATATAATTTGGATCCTGGAATATTCTTGAAGGGCATCTTGTCTTCCCATATCTTCGCACGCACTACGAACTGTCCTTTCTGCGCACTTCGATGCGAAAGTTAGTTTAGCAGAAAACAAATTTAAAGAAAGGCTTTTTTAAAACCAGCAATAAGTGCACCTACAAGGAGAGCAAATTGTTTACCCGTGTCTTCGTTCGCTAGTTCAGGTTCCAAAGTTTCATCCCGTATCTTTATATTTTCTTGAAATTAATTATTTACACTACAGTGGGCATCATAACAGAGCGGACAGTTCGTGGTGAGATCGTGAGGCGCGATAGCGCACTGTATCTATTCCACGAACCATCCTCTCTCTTACAATGCCCACTGTGGCGTAAATAATTCACTTCAAGAAAATATAAAGATACGGGATGAAACTTTGGAACCTGAACTACAGGCCTACCAACCTGTAAACATACAAAATAGGAGTGATTCATTTACAAAATAGGAGTCACAGCATATTTCCCATAGATGACTGTACATAATATATGGACAAAAAAAAGGAGAATTTTCTTTCCCTATGATATAATGGATATAAAAAATTTCCAAAAAAGGAGTAACTCCTTTTAAAAAGGAGTAGTTGGCAGGCCTGGAACTATCGAACGTAGACACTGGTTAACAATTTGCTCTCCTCGTTATCACTAAAAATAATAAAAAAATTAACCATAAAAAAGGAAGGCCTAGTCTGCAGGCACAGACCCTTGCTATTTGTATCTAGAGCATATTATATCCTACATAGAGTAAATCCTGTATAGTGATTGGTTCAAGTAAGTAGCATCATGTGACCAAATATATTTCAACTATAATGTTGCGTGACGTCAGACCTCAATATATTTTTGGATATATCGAGGTCTGACGTCATTATTTCACAAAACTAGATATCTAGCCAAACTCTCAGGCGTACCGGCCAGCGCGCTCTCTCTCCTGGGCAAGTTCAGCGATGCGTCGGCGCAGGCACTAATCTGCGTTCCGCTGAGCGCGATGGCTTGGAGAAAAGTGGGTAATTCAACTCAAGTAACCGGACTTTGCAAGCTTAGTGCATAAATTTTGGTTATAGATTATTAAAAATAGGATATAAAATAAATATATCAGGCTTTTCATTGGAAAGCATAGTGGAAATTATTAATCCTCGGTTAGACTGGCAAAACTACTATATTTCCTTGGGGCTGTGCCCCTCGGGAAAAATAGTAATTGCCAGACCAACATCGGATAAATAATTCCACTATACTTTCGCAAAGTCTGATATATTTGTTTAATGTAGGTTCTAAAATAGGAGACTAGACTCACTGTGGATGGCTTATTGTTACATAAAATAAGTTAAATATATCAGCTAATTTGACCATGGAGCTGCTCTATGATTTGACCATGGAGCTGCTCTATGATTTGACTCTAAAACCACTCCACTGTCTGGGAAGTATTCATAAAATTATCTTCACCATTAAAGAATTACATGTATGGAAGATCATTTGTTATTTGGTTTGTGCTTGCAGAATGCAGAAGTCTATAAAAAGGTGTGGATGAAATCCAATAACAGCCGCACAGAAACATTAGCGCTAACAAAAAGAGAGTTCCTGTTACAAAGTTCTGGTAATATTGCAGCAATGCCTAATGTCACAATACTGTTATTTACATCTTGGATCAAAGTATGACATCACAATCTGAAAGATGTGACTGGGCCAACTAATGATGCTCTTTTTAGCATTAACCATGTTTCTGTGTGGACGGTAATGAGTATAATTTAACAAAGAATTTCTTTAAGTCTTGAACCTTGTTACACTGTACATTATGTAGGCCTACATGGATGTCATCAAGTTTCCCCAGGTATTTAGAAATAAAAAGGTCTATTCAATAGCCACCAGGAAATACATGTACACATGCAATTTTTGACAACGATTCTTTTTTATAAGAACGGACATGGAGTCGTCAGAAACTGGAGTGAGAAAAATGCAGCCTCAACCTGGTTGCATCACTCATACATGTATATTCAATTGCGCTGTCACAAATGGAGGGACGTGGGGGGTTGTCAGGCTACTACATGCTCATGTACAGAAAGGAAAAATCCATGATTGATCAGGAAATGGTTTATAGTGCTGTCCAAACAATTAAGCTGATTTTGCTTGTACCCACATGTTTAACACGAGCATTTCGTACACCATAAACATCATCAAGCAGAAGAATAAAAGGTACAGTCTACCCAGGCATGAGTCTACTGGCCAAGAATTGCATTTATGTACTTGTACACCTCCCTACATTGTGTGGAAAAGATAGTGTACAGAGATAGAAAAATATACACTGTACATAAAACCCACAGGATATTCCTATTAATACACCCCCCTGGCATACATGTTACATTGAAAATTGTTTTGAAAATGGATTGTATAGTTTATTCCCTAACTTCAATTTATGTTAAATAACATGTACATGTAGTATTAAACTGTGGTTAAAACAATAAAGTAAAATAACTAATAAGAAAATTTTAGTGAATTTTACTGTTCATTTTAATAATACATGTACATGGTCGTGTACATTTGAGATTTAAATGTAAACTTGTGGAAGTAAAACATTCTCATGTTGTCATGTAGGCTATATTTTTTCCAGGTTGATGAGCATAAATTACACTGTATGACATTTCAGCATAAACATCATCATAAAGAATATCACTTCAAATACTACTACAGTGACTGTATACTATGAAAAACAATATTTCCCAGGGAATTCACTGTGTTGAATACCGATAGAAGGCACCTCGACACATCAACACTAATTCCGACAAATTTCACTGCATTTGAACACAATTTGCCCAAATAAACATGACTGGTGCCAGCTACATGTAACACACACACACACACACATCTCAGAAGCATTGATGTACGCACAATGATGAGATAGACAAAAATAGATCTATAAATCCAATATTCAGGTTCATATCTTAAAGTGCTTGGAATGGCTTTAGAAAGGTCATGCCATAAACATATATTCTCTACGCATTGTATCAGGGATTCTATCATTCTAGTAGGATCCATGATTGTATTGTATGTATTTGTTTTGCAGACATGTACATGTATTTCCATGTGCGTGGGAGGAAAACGTGGGCGTTTTTATAGATCTCTCTGTTACAACTTTATCAAGAACAGACCTGGAATTGAACAGGAAAGAAAGATCTATATACTCAAACTAGACATAAAATTATCTCTCTTCACAGTACAGCATAGTAGTCTTCAAAATACAGTGTATACATGTAGGCCCAATCATTGGGTCTATAGCCTCTACACTGTACCTAATTAAATTGTATACTGGTATGATGGGTACATAAAGTGAATTTAAGAAAAAAAAATGTAAAATTGTAGAAAAACTAATGTCACTACATGGCAAGAAGGGGGGATTCACTTCGATATCAGAAAAAAATGATAAAAAGTGATTTTTTTTTAAAAGATCTTATAATGAGAAATTAATTTTTGCTTTGTAAGAGACTGAAAAGCATTTGTAATGCCATAACATTGATGGGGTACTATAAACTGAAGTGAAGATCACTGTCGAATTAAAATGTCAGATTTGAACTAAATATCCATCAACTAAAAATGATAGTCACTACATTTTTAAAAATTTGAATGCTTTTTAGGGAATTTTAGCAGTCCAATATAAAAACCCAAATTTCAAATTCTTAACCAAATTATTGAAAATTATTATTATAAATGTTGCCAATTCTTTTCTATAACTGCATTTTTTTTTCTCCAACAAATTGGTTTTTAAATGAATGTGATCAGGATTATCATACATCTAGGATTATTTAATTACAACGTGCAGTTAGAATTATTTATTGACCATGCTTCTTTCTTGCCCATACAGTACATGTACATCACCTGTATTTTCTTCACTCACAATAATGTGATTCAATGATTTGCACGTGTATCGGATTGGAATTTTTATGTATTTATGTCATTAAAAATTTCTCCCTGACTCAGATTTAAATTGTGATAATCATAAACATTTTACTAGAAGTGCTACTGACTTTCATCCTCCTCTCATACAGACATCTTTTTCTCAAAAATCTGTCATTTATTAACGATCAGTCATTTGGAATTCTCTGCCATCTACACTAGGAGGTACAAAAATAATGTATCAAGAAACGATCCAGAGAAATAAATCTTGCCAATTATCATGTGCTGTGAGTTGAATTTTCTTTATTTTTTTTTCATTTTAACTCTTGCCCCCACCTTGTTTTGTTGCATTTGTATTACAAGTAAAACTTATATCACATTTCATGATATGTAAGGTCGGCCGTTTTAAGGGTCTTTTCCTTTCTGGCTGCTTCCTGCCAAGCATCATTTTTGATGTAAATACTGTATTTTATGTATGTTTATCATGTTATTGTATTTTCAATGCTTTGGTTAAATAACGGAATTGAATAATCCACCTAAAAAAATAATAAAAACATTAAAAAGGACAGGTCTACAATGTCATGTACATGTTCAGTATGTTCCTTTTTTTATTCATCAATGCATAATGTAAAAAAAAATGCCAGTACTCTGAACATGGAGATCTACATGTATGCATTTTACTGATGATGTCTTCAGCTTGACTCAGACCAAAATACATGACTGAACGCACACATAATGAAAGGGGGTTTCTTAGAAACAATCTGACTAATATTACTTGGGTTTTCTGGGGCCCATTGCAGAAAGAGTTGCAATCAAACGCAACTCTAAAAATCATGCGCAACTTGATTTTCAACCAATCAACAGCGCGCATTTTGGACTTGCGATTGATTTTTTGACTTGCGTTGAAACGCAACTCTTTCTGCAACAGACCCCTGTTCTGCAAGTCTGCAACATTCATATAGACTCTGCAGACAATGCCTTCCATGAACAAACATTTGCAATTTTTGCATCATGATTTCTCAACATGCTCAACTATTAAAGGTTAATGTGAAATAAGAAAGAACTATGACATTTTTAACTTTCGCTTATTTTTCATGTATAAAACGGTATGCAAATGAAAGTCGATGATGTCCTTCACTCAGTGTTTCTTTTGTTTTTTATTGTTTGAATTATACAATATTTCAATTTTTACGGTTAACTTTAAAAATAAACAATAAACTTTTTGAATAATGGTAATACCACATGTTCCTGGAGGAAAAAAATTTAGTTTCACATGACAATGATGAGAAAATTAGAATATTTCAGAAATTTTGAGTGGGTGACATCTTCAGTCTGCTCATTTACATACTGACCAGTATGCGCATATATAGGCCTATGTAACTGTTCTGTGAAATTAAGAGAAACTTTAACTGACATAACTTTCTTTATTTACATCCGATTTTGATGAAATTTTCAGTGTTTTGCTCATTGGATTTTTCTCCCTTTATTCCAATCAATTTTTTTTGGGTAGACTTGTGCTTTATTACAATGTGGTGTAGCATTTCATTCTGCAACCCCCACCTTGTAGTCTCCCCTAAAGTTTGTTTATTTTTGTCATGACTTCGTGTTTTATTAACATAGCTTGATACTGAACTTATTTCATTATCTACATGTATATGTGCATCGTGAAAAAAGGGAACCAGCATTTATTTACAAACTTTACTTTCTGCTTGTTTCCTTTATTCCTTATGAATTTTATTGATTATGGAATATTGTAAGACATTTATGTATAAATATATATATCTTTAAGATTTGGGAAATAAGATAATTTTGAATTGAACCAAACTTGAATATTTAATGAGTACATGTACATGTAGTCTCTATTGTAGCTCTGATAAATTTTCCTAAAACAATGTACATTCACAAAGAAATTACAAATCAGCGTTCATTCACAAATACTATCTAGATAGTTTTCAAACAATCATATATGAACAATGGTGAAAGATTAATTACATGTATTAGGCCACAATGTACTGTAATTGGTCTATCAGTGCCCGACCAAGGATGCTGTTCACTGTCATCATTTTCTGCAGACCAGTAGGATCAATGAAATACAGAGATACATCACATGATCACAATGTAAAAAATTTCTGACACTGAATTTCTTTACTTCATTTCTCTGAAGGTCCTTGTCAAATAGTCCAAAGCGGCATTAAAAAAGTTGCTATAAGCCTACTACATGTAATATCGAATTAAAAAAAATTGTTTTGACAGATTTTTTTTTCTTGCTCAGTCAAAGATAACAGAGTCAAAACAAAATGCATCTATTGCTCCCCTTGGGTTTAAAAGACCAGACTATAAACATCGGGGCCAGCATATGTGTAAAAACTAGTGAACGATATTTGGTAATAGTAGAAGAAAGGCTTAAATAAAAATAATAAATAAGATTAAAATTCAATGAGCAAAATGTTGAAAATTTAATAAAAATAAAAATATTCAATTCTAAAAATTTGTAATATTTTGTGAATTCAACAGTTACATGTATATGCAAACTATGCATATCCTCTTGAATCAAGTGGACTGATCGTGCTGTGTTCCCACTCTCCTTTCTCTTATTTTGTAACATAAAAAGATAATAATTTCAGATTTTCATACAAGCATGTAAGCCTGCTCAAGTGCTTGTATAGTAGAGTTTTAGCAATGATACACAGTCAGAAGACAATCATATGTTTACATTCTTGGATGATAAAATTTGAATCACCATAATTAATAAAAGTGGGGAGATGACACCATCAGATTAATCATTGCATACATGTATTCGTGAAGATGTGCATACATGTAGAACTGTTCTATCAAATGTACATCATGGATGGAAAAGGCAATTTGGTCATAATTTTGTTATTCCTCATCTAACTTTGATGAAATTTCCAGTGTTTTTAGTTGTCTGATTTTACTCTATGGCCCAAATTCACTAAAGGTGGTTTTGAAAACCATCGGTTAAACGGTTGGTTTTGCAGATTTCCTGAATAAATTACGCTTAATTTGTTGCATATACATTAACAAATTTCCAATGCTGATGCACACCCTTGTCAGTGCAACAAATTGAAATTTAATACGCAGTTTTCAATAAAACGTAATTCACACAGGAAATCTGCATAAACCATGGATTCAACCAATGGTTTTCCAAACCACCTTTGTGAATTGGCCTTTCTATTCATACATGTATCATAATTCTTCAACCAGGGGACCATTTATATTGCTGTTCGTATAAAGTTAAGAGCGACTTTAACAACGACTGGTGATCCGTTCTTTTGCGCTAAACCATGATTGCCAATGAACATTTCAGTACACACCATTTACCACAAAAAGTATCACCAGTTAAAGCTGTTCCTCACTTAAGAACAGCTTTATGAAACACCCACCTGGAGTACCATTTGAATTCAAGGATAAATCATAGAGATCTTACCTTAGCTCATCTGTATCGGGAACTTTATTGTACGGAAGAAGGGCAACAACAACAGTCTTTTTCTCATCCACTGGCTGTCAAATCAATTTAAAAAAAAATTAGATCATGAATGAGCATGAAAAAAATTCCTTTCAAATAATTCTTGTAATCTTTTATTCACATGGAGGCATATGCTGAGTTTGACATTGTGTGTAAAACAAAGGAAAGACTTGAAAACTGACTTAATTCTACATTTTCCTGTACATATATTTCTTCTGGAATTAATTTACAAACTTGTTCTGAATGTTTTGTACTGAATTTCAAGGGAAAGGATTAATGATTATTTATTTATTCAACTGGCATACTACTGTACATGTATGTACTATGGAATTTCATTATGCCAAGGTTAAAATACAAATTCTCCAAAATTCATTGAAGCATGATGGCCCACGCATTTGGAATAATCTCTCCGATAAAATGCTCTTCACACGTTTTTATGAATTCAGTGTAGTTTCCATTTTTTTTCTAATTCCTATTCATGTTGTACATATTTTGTTTATGCTGAAAAAATCTGAACTGAAATAAACTTGATGATTGGATTAACTGTACCACTAAACATGTATAAAATTATTGAAATATACAACATTCTCTTACAGTTTCATTTCATGGTTGATTTCAACGACATACCTGTGACTCTGGCGGAGGAGGGACAGGGAATTGTAATCTCTCATTTTTAAGTATATTTGATATGTGAGTGTAGTAGCCTATCAACTGAGGAAGAGCTGTGAATTTTCGGCCACCGACGTAGAAATCCCCCAGTAAAGCAGTGATTCTAAAAATCAGGAGAAAAGCAATCAAACAATAGATTAATCATAATGATGATTAATATGTACTATTACTACTACCACCAACAACAACAATAACAATAACATTCATAACAATAATAATAAAACAATATAAGATGAAAAATAAGGATAAAAACAAAAATAAACACAAAATATCCATTTTACTATTGATACAAAAACCGCTTATATTTCTACAGTACCAATAAAAACGAATTGCAATGTCAAATACAAATAATGCTTACTTGAAGTGGTTAATCCCTTTTTGTCCTAGGTAAGATAGAACATAGGAGCCTGGCCTTCGTTCACTCTCTCTGACCAGATAACTTCCCGGTTTCTCCGCTGCATGCAGCCGCATCTCTGCCGACTGTCTATCTAAACATCCATGGTACCATCTAGAAAAAAAAAACAGAGTAAAGATTACATTTAGATAAGAAATCAGAACAGTTAAGAAATTAAAATCAATGAAAATATACAGTAATAGATAGTTCAAGCAATATAAATGGTACCATGACATTTGCTCGGACGACGTCAACTACTCCACTGTAAATTCTACACACCATGTACATTATTCAACACTATATCTTATCCTATAAACCCTAAACCCAATATAAAACCCTATTGCAACCTAAACCCTACTCTTGAATGAAATAAAGCCTGTGTCGCAGGGGTATACAGTTTTGAAATAATATCTCAATTCACATCCAATGCATATTCAAACCGGTTATGTACATTGTACATTGAGCTTTACAACTCTCTTTTGTAATAGATATTGCCTGAACGCAATTATCCAATCATTCGTAACTACAAAAAGCACAAATCATGCTTAAATGTTTCTCTACAAAACAAATACACTTTCCATATGCCATATTGTTAAATTTTGTGTATACAACCATGCATATGGGCCATAATCCATTATCAAATCAACATGAGGAGGATGCAATTTAAAAATTCAACTTTCTATTGTAAATAGTTTATTTAAATAATGCGTACAAGCAATGTAGATTTAAAGTTGAAAATTAGCAATAAACATTAACCCACAAAACTGCATTAAATTGCAAAGCTGACAGGAAAATCAACATGGGTATTTTCATAAAAGACAAATAGACATGTCTATGTTTGTATAATTATGATATTGAAAATAAAGAAAACCTTAATGCCAAGACCAAGACAGTTGTGATTTAATGCACGACTTTTGCATAATTTTCCTCTTGGAAAGGAAAACAACATTTCACTTCTGCCTGTTAATACTACTCTTGAAAAGAAAATTTCCCCAGGAAATCATTATAAAACGACACCCTTATTAAAGCAAAAAGCAAATACAATGTGTATTTCCACTACTTTGTTGGCACATGATCACTTTGTAATGTACATGTACAATAAATCACTTGATGTAGATCATGTTATTTGCACTGCTGTCCTTAACATAATATGTATGTACAATAATTTCCTCAAGAAAACAGAATCAAGCACTCAAGTGCCCCCCCCCCCCCCCAATATTAGCCTTCCAATACTCCTGCCTTCAGTGGAAATATAATATGTAAAAAAAAGAAAAAAGAGATGGAGAGAGAAAGATACACTATGCAAAGTGGATTTACAGTATAGTACATATAATATATTTTTTCCCCAGTTTATACCAGTCAAGACCAGATTAATTTTTTATTTATTGTATCAACAATGCCTGATCATGATACAATACATAAAATTGATTACAAATTTGACATTTCAAACAATCATATGAAAATAAGGAAAAGGAATAAATAGGATAAAATCTAAAATAAAACATTCATGGCTCAATTCAACATGTAAGACAATAATTTGAAGAAAAAAATCACACACACACACAAGTTGGGGATGAAGCCAAGATAAACATTAAAATATTCAAGTCTAAAGATTCAACATCGAAAATCCAGCCTTAATTTTTCGAAAATGAGGAGCTTTCTTCTTTGCTAGATTATATTTTACCTCTTTTTGTTTCTTGAGAAAAGATTTTACAAAATATTTCACTATCAAAAAGTTACATTTCACATTTAACGTACATGTATGCTAAGCTTGTCAAATGTTCTAGACAGTATCTGGGAATAAAATTGTATTCAGTGACCCCCATAACTCTATATATTTCAACTACATGTAGCACACTGTACACTGGGTAAAAAGGGAAACCAATTGCCTGCCTGATTTTTACATCCATTTTATTTTTTTTTTGGAAGGGATGGAGGATAAGTGGTAAAAATTTGAAAACGAACCCTAAATATTAAAATCTGTATGTTGCACTCAATAGAAAATTACAGCAAAATATTACACAGTACAGGCACACACACAAAGGTCTGGCTCAATCTAAGAAAAATAATTTTTTCTATTTTGAGTTTGGTTTTCTTTTAATATTTTGCCTTTTAGAGATTGGTCAAGGAGTACCCCACCCAAAATGTTTCAAAAGAGATAATTTCATATCAAAGTTCTGAGGATGAACTGAAATATTGTAAATTTATGTATTAATTACAGAACTGTACATGCAGCTATTCTTTTGAACTTGATTACATGTACAAGTATGCTGTTTTGAAGTTCATACTGTACTCTGTTTATGCATCATGTGGAATAACGGTTAAATTTATGTGACATAGAATGATGAATTTATCTGTTGATTTCTTTGTAATTTTTGTTGATGATATGCCAAATTTATGTAGATTTTAGCACATCATATCAACATTTAATTGCCTTAAATCTGTTTACCATTGTGAGGGGGGGGGGGGAATGTTGTCATGTATTTAATTTGATTTTCAACTTAATAAATGCTGGTTGTAATCTACATTATCCATGTAGACTAATTTTGTGCTATTCCATCTTTCATTTTCCATCATCTTTTTTTTTTTTTATTTAGGCCTATTATAACTGCAATCATTTTGCTTACAAGTTTTGTTCAATCATTATTTTTGTTTGTTTATTATTTGGCTTGTTATATATTGTAAATATTTGTTTAGGCCTACAGGGCCCCAGGCTGGAAAACAGTACCAAGATTTGTGCATTAAAAAAATAAATAAGCAACACTTTATTGTCATAATTTTTACCTCTGATTTTGATGAAATTTTCAGATCTAGGTCTAGACCAAAAGCTCCGGTCTCTGTTATGTTGGTTGTTCAGCTGAACTCCATTGGCTTCACTCACCAAATACAGAGACCGAAGTTCTAGCGCGATCTGTACAGGGGACTCAAAGGCCATATGTTTATGTACTTAAGATCGGATAAAACGGGGAAGTGAATTTGCGCGACAGCCGAGGTTGGTCACTGTTATTGTTCCTTTTAACTTGATTTTTCTCCGTTTTTTTGGCAAGTAATGCCAAGAGGGAGTATCAATTTGCATTTTGGTCACATTAATTTTCAAAATTTTTATTCATTAAAGACAAAAAATGAAGAGCCCTAACGGGGGGATTTTGCATTGCAAGTCCCCTAATGGTGGCTGCACAATAGCGAGCCGTCTGTGTACGAGGAGAAAAAAAAAATTTAAAAAACTCCTCGAAACAGACGGCTGCCAGCTGTCTAATCTAGGTCTAGATCTACGTACAGGTCATACTCATACTAGACGTAACTGCTTGTTTGATTTTTCTTTGAGTGATATTGATTCAAAACAACTATTTTTTGGGGTGGACTTGACCTTTAAAGTTTAAATTTTAGTCTGTTAGTAGATCTAATAACAGAACAATATTGGAGATGATTAATATGATATTACTGATGTAGAATCCAACATTGTTGGAGTAAACTAAACTAACCAAGTCCGTATCTGGCAAGCCAATCAGGCAAAATTAATAAGGCTTCATTTTCTTTCAAAAATTCAAATTCAAAATAAAAAGTGTCCAGACATCCCACTCCCATCCTATATTAAAATCGGCATGATGCTGGCAATAATAAAGGGAGAAATGCCAAAATTACAGACAAAATGAGCAAACTGCCAAACATCATGTGGAATCAACGAGAAGTGCGAAGAGCATTTCAATCATACATGTCATATGCGACAGTGCAGTGATTATGATATGCACGGAATGAATTGAAAGTTCATTCCTTTGTGCGTCAGGCAGTGAATGAATGAATGGACAATCGGGACAACAATAACAAAAATAGCTCTGCGATTTTGTCCTCCCACGCGTTATTTACTCACTCATTTTCTGGGGGAGCGGTCAAGTTGGCATCTACGGTTTCTTCGGGCAATTCCGTGTAAGATTCAAACGGATCAAAGTCATCATGAACGGGCAAATCTTGAAATTCCTCTGAGTTCTGCATGTCGGCTGATGTTCCTAAAAGCCGCTCTCTGACCAGTAAATTTTCAATGGGTGGTGTATTATTGTCGTGTGCTGACATTCTCTCGCACTCTCTCCACCAGCGTTTCCGACATAAGCCATCATTCGCACGAGCCCCGCCTTCCAAGTTTAGCTTTGTTCTTGAGCCAATTTGCAACATTTTTAATGTATTATTAATAATATCATACAAAAATTAAACAATTTTTTTACTTAATAAATTTTTATTGTATATTTTAAAATATTTTACAGAGAAATGATTGGTTATAATATTTTTGCTCTTCTTTTAAAATATCATATTTTTTTAGCTAAATGATTGGCAATATTTTCTAGCCCTTTCGTAGGGAATTTCCCTAAAGATAAAACGCGCACAAAGATGACCCTGGTAGGTCACAGTCACACTGTCCTCCAATCTTCCAATATTAAATTCAACTTGTGAGACCCGAATAATCGTCTATTGGTTTATGTAATTTCACAGTTCGTTTTTTTCCCCAAATCAGTCGTATGCCTTTGTTGTCAATCCCTATATTTCCCCCCTCGTTTTCAATTCCATTTTTTTTTATAATATATTATTTTAAGCATGTGCTATGAAAATCCAATCTCGAAGAAAGGAATCGTGATTGATTGATTGATTTTATTTGGCAAGTCACCATAACATATTTACAGTAGCATTTAAACAACAGGCTTGCACAGGATGACCCACGAAAGCTCGAAAGCTTATTTCCAGTGGGGTCCTGAATTAAGATAATAAAATGGTTCAATTATACTATTTACATATTAAAAATGAAGGAAAAAATCAGAATTTAGTATTACCAATAAATAAGATATATAGACAATAAATAAGATATATACAAGAATATAACGAAGAAGAAGAAGAAAAGAAGGAGAAGGAGAAGGAAGAGGAGCAACAGAAGAATAGTGGGAACGAGTATAGAAAAGGAGACGGAAGAAACTGATAACGAAGGAAAATAAATAAGGAGAACAACAGCAAAAACGGTGACGACAATAACAACACGAAGAGGAGAATAGGAAGAGATAAAAGAAATAGAAAGAATAGAAGAAAGGACATATCGAAGCTTCAATCACACTATGTAAAATACATAAAAATACCTGGTAGAGAAGAGAAAAGACCTAGGTCAGTATTCAGGCTAAATCAACCGTATAACATATCATTTGCATCTTCTTTTTGACTCTCAAGTGAAAGATATGCTTTCAATTTCCTCTTAAAATGCAAAAAGTTTCCTATTTCCTTTATATAATTGGGAAGGGAATTCCAATGTTTTATAGCATTGTAATAAAAGGAGTTACCAATACTCCCTATCCTTTCTGGTAAGCAAAAGTTGAAATGGCTGTTTCTTGTATTATAGTTATGTATTTCGGTAACGAGATTAAAGTTTGATCCAATGTAATGATTCGATCTATTGTGATAGATTTTATGCACGTGGTGCAAAATAAGCTGCTTTGATCTTTTGTTGACTTCAAGAAAACCTGCTCCAGAGAGTTCGGTATAGCCAACATGGGTTCTGGGACCAGAACAGTTAATGAATCTAACCATTTTATTCTGTATAATTTTCAACTTCTTTTATCGACTTCGCTTATGCCACTAAACCAAGCAGGGTTAGCATAGTCAAATAAACTCTGAATAAGTGCAAAACAGAGAATACGCCTTGCTTTTTGATCCATACAACTTTGATACCTGTACAAAAATTTCAAACGGGCATTCGCCTTTTTTACGATTGATTCTACTAAAGATGAAAATGAAAGGGAGCTAGTCAACTCAATGCCTAAATACTTTACAGATTCTTTCCTCTGAATTATCTTATTATTGTATGATACTTCAAATTCAAATGAAGTTTTATGATTACTTTTAGAACAAAACAGAATACTTTCGGTTTTGCCTAAGTGTAACGATAATCTATTATCAGTCATCCAATCGACACATGTAGACAGCTGTTCGCTAAGTTTTTCCTCAACAAATTTTGGGTTGGAATTTGAACAAAGTAGTACGCTATCATCTGCATACAATAATAATTTACAGCCAGCTTTTATACAAATAGACATGTCATTGATATAAGTTGAAAATAGGATTGGGCCTAAAATACTTCCCTGTGGAACTCCACACGTTATAGGCATAATTTTGGAACGAATATCGCGAATAGCAACTACTTGATGTCGATTCGACAAGTAGGATTTGAACCATGCTACAGTAGCCTGGTTAAAACCCAATATTTTTAATTTTTTCAATAAGATGCCGTGATTAACTGTATCAAATGCTTTTTGAAGATCTAGAAGTACCATCCCAACGAATTGTCCCTTAGAAATATTTGTTCTCAGATAATCAGTCAGGTGAATAAGGCATGTCTCAGTCGAATAGTCATGTCGAAAACCTGACTGATATTCGTAAATCATATCAGTTTCTTTAAAATATTTTTCGATCTGAACACATACCGCCTTTTCAAGAATTTTGGATACTATGCTTAAAACACTGATAGGTCTATAGTTTTCAACAGCAGTTTTATCTTTCTTCTTATGAATAGGAGTTACTTTTGCAATTTTCATATCCTCTGGGAAAGTGCTAGTAAAGATAGATAGATTTATCAAGAAATTTAATGGTTTGTACAAACTCTTTGCTCCTTCTTTTAGAAATTTAGCAGGTATCAAATCTAAACCAGTGCTTTTTGATACATTTAATTTACGCAACTCATTAAAAATGAATTGATCACTAACAGGTAATAATTCAAATTTATCTTGGCTTATACTTTTTTTTTCATAAAATTCACGAATCTTTTCACTGTCTGCACTGAAAATGTCTTTGCAAGATGGAAGTTTATCTACCAACGTAGCTGCGACATTTGTAAAATAGGAATTGAATTCATTGGAAATAGTTATCTTATCATGACATAATTCTCCATCAATTGAAACGACTAATTCTTGGTCCTTTCCATTTTTCTTTTTTAATCCCAAACTTTTTAGATTCTGCCAAAGTCTTTTAGAATCATTTTTATTTTCTTCTATTTTATTTTGTAGGTATTCTAATTTGGCCTTTTTCACCTCTCTTTGAACCATATTTCTTAATTTCTTGTATCTTTTGGAAAGCGTGTCATAATCCTGATCGCTTAGATTTTTCTTCATTTTTCTATACGCCACATTTCTTTCTCGAATAAGAGAAATAATATCTTTAGTCATCCAATTTTCTGATCTCTGTTTAATTCTAATCCGTTTTTGAGGCGCTATCATATTCAACGTTGAAATAAAAGTATTTTGAAAAATTGACCAAGCCTTATTTACGTCAGTGCATTGGGTTAAATCTGACCAATCAACGGCAGACAATTTAAGATTGAAAGATTCTTCGCTATATTTTTTCAACGATCTAATATCAGTGGTTCTGTGAGCACCTATAGCCAGTCTAATTTACTTTCGTGTACAGAAAGTAAAAGAATGGTCACTTATACCAAGATCAATAACACCACTTTGACTTATTTTTTGTTCGTTATTACAAATCACATGGTCCAATAAAGAAGAACATGTGTGTGTGACACGGGTTGCATCTTTGATGAGTTGGCTAAATCCATGAAGACTCAATAAGTCAGTATATTTTTTTGCCAGTGGAGATTTCTGAAATAGACAAACATTCATATCGCTTAAAAGTATAATTTCATCATCTTTCTTTAATGTATCGAGAATATTTGACATCTTCTCAATAAAATGATTGCTTTTCGGAGGCCTATAAATGACGCCAGCAATAATTGGTTTTGATCTTGGTAGAAGCAAATTAATCCACAGTGATTCAGAATCACTTGTACTTAAAACATCTATGATATTGAATGCAATATCATTTCTGACATAAAAACATACACCACCCCCAGAGCCTGATAATCTATCATTGCGTATTACTTTGTATCCATCTATATTGATTTCTTCATCGTTCACCGAGTCATTTAGCCATGTTTCTGTGAAAGCAATGACTGCAAGATTCTTTCTCTTAAAAAGAATTCGAAGTTCTGAAATTTTTGGTAGAATAGATTTAACATTTAGATGTACAAAGTGAAGACCTTTTACAGCAAATATGTTTTCAAAATCTTGATAAAGTAAACTTGAATCCTTCGAGTTTTTTTGTTGTAAATTTGGCTCTGGAATGTTTTCGGGTACCCGAATTTCTTTCTCACAGTTTACAATAGTGTTATTGTAGTCATAAAATTAAGATTCACAGAAAGATGGTAAAAAACAAGTTGAACAAAACCATTCTTCATCTGGGCTCAAATATAGATTTGAATATATTTCCAAGCTTATTTCTTGACAGTGAATATGATACCATCTTTTACAAGTGGAACAAAGAAGGCCGCACTGATTTGATTTTACTGGTTTTTCACAGTTTCCACATGGAAACTTAAATTTTGGGCCTGGGTTTGATTCAATATCACCAGACAATAATAAGAGAAGGAAAACAAAGATTTTGGTCACTTCCATATTCATTAATTGTATGGAAGGGATCCATTTGTTTTGAAAAAAATATAAGTACAATTTGGGACATATCATTCTGAAGTTTATTTTTTCATAACAAGTCGTTTTGCAGGTAAAGTCGTGCATAAACACAGAACTCACCAGGTCAATCAATGTGTTATATAAATCAAAATTTCCCATTTCCATCTTTGCCATCATAGTATCATATTCTTCTATCAATCAAATAGGTATCTATTGAGATACATGTCTTTAACCATTAAGTAATGATCTCACTAACAGTAAATAGTCCTGCCACTCTCTTGTCGAAGTCCTCGATCTGGTTGTCTCACCATGCCTTCTAACATTTCCGTGTATGTTGGTCGTAGGAGTAGCTACGTCAGCATAGGACCTTCCATCAAAGAAGTTTGGACGTCGATGCTTCTGGTTTGGTAAGACACGGCGGATGTTTGCTGCGAAGATACCCTGGCCACCTTTGTTAAGGTGGACCCCATCACGACCTAGGTGCTGCTCGCCGATGTTGTCATTGATGACGAACCCCCATGAGTTTCGCCTCGCAGTATCCCTCAAGGTGGAGTTGACGAAGTCGATCCTCCTCTCTTGGTACCGCGACTCCCATCGTCTGTGGATGATGCCAGATAGGATGACCTTCAGCCCCTTTCTAGCAGCAATATTTCCTACGTCCACGATCTTGTTGTGTAGATAGTTGGGGCCATCATTGGTGTTGTTTGTACCGACATGCACAATAACGGTTCCTCCTCGAACGATGTCGGCACACTCGTTAGACATACATGTCAGAATGTCTTCGGACCTGGCACCCGGAACGGAACGACATCTCACTTTCATTTTGCTTGCCAGGCGACGACCATCAATGTTCTTCAACATCGAATCTCCCAACAGTAGCACGTCGTGCGCCTTACGTCTCTGGCGTTGGTTGACCCCGACCTGTCTCCACTCACTGGCGGAATCCGACGATTCTTCTCCGTTCGCTTCTCCCTCCACTCCAAGAATCTCGAATCGGTTGCTAGTTGGAATGTTGGATACAAATTCTCTTGAAGTCACAGTTGGAAGTTGAATGTTTAATGATGATTGTAGGATGCTCGAGTCTCTTGAAGTAACAGTTGGAAGTTGAATGTTTAATGATGATTGTAGGATGCTCGAGTCTCCTTCGGCTGATGTTGTCTGTTGTACAAATGCATCGTCTATGTGATGAATGCTATGACAGTCTTCCACAACGATGGTGGAGGTTGAGGCGTCACGGACGTCTTTCTGTGCTTCCAGTCGCTTAAGTCTGTTGTCGATGTTTCTGACAATGTCCAAGATTTCGAGTAGAAGAGGCCTAACCGATTGATCATCACAAGTAACATTCTCTCGCTTACTAGTAACCGACTCCTTTCTTCCATTACCAGCGATTGTGGCCTTTTCTGCGTCCATTGCTCTTTTTAGTCGAGAGATGAGCGTTGCCTTCACCCCGCTTTTCTCCAGTCCTAACTTACTGAGTTCTGCTTGGAGTTCTTTAACCCTGAATTGTTCAATGTTTACTAGTGTTGCCATTATTTTGATGATGATGATGGTGGTGGTGGTGATGATGATGATGATGATGATGAACAACCGACGACGACGATGATGCTAATGAATGATGAGGAAGATGATGATGATGATGATAATGATGCCAATTATGCGCGGTTATCAGGGGTAGGACATGTGTCCACTCACTCAAGTTTTATTATTTTGTTCAATACCATATGCAGCCAAGAGGGACTCATAAATCGCCACGTTTATTAACAAGACAATTTTTTTCTATCCCGATCTATCTTTCTCGTTCTTTACATGGCAATCATATAATTTACAACTGTGTACACGTTTAAATTCCTAGAAATGAATCTCGATTTGCCAGCCCGGGGGGGGGGGGGGGGGGGGGGTACCCAGTATATAATGCATAGTGGGTATGTGCCGCGGAGGGTACCCCATTTTTACACTGAAATTTCCGTTCCAAGGCATAGCATTTTTGTCTTATTGAGAAAAAGAACAAAGAAAGCCGCTCCAAGGCTTCGCATATTTTCCGTTACGCCGTTCCGGTCGCATTAATCTGCTACGCAATTTTGGTAAAAAGCGGTCGCAGAGCGCTGTCTGCCAGTGCCTGTGTGATTTCAATTTCAATTATTATTCTTATTTATTTCATTTTGTTTTATTTAGTTATTTATTCATTGATTTATTTATTCATTCATTTATTTATTCATTCATTTATTTCAATTCTGTTTTTTATTTTATCTTAATTTGATTTATTTGACTTATTCATTAATTTATCTTTTGTAGGCTTTAATTTCTATCTGCTCTCTTAGTTCTATTACCTCACTCATTAAGTGTATCAATCAAAGAAAGTTTGAGTGGAACTTTGCTGGTATATATATATATATATATATATATATATATAGACGTACGTACCATTTTTAAAAGTCCTTATGTATTTTCACCTTTCAGTGGTTAGACAGACACATGCCAAGTCTCACGCCTTAGGCGTATATGAGACTCACTTTCCGGATTCTTCCTCAAAATTGAATCTCTTTCTTATGCTTTTCCATTGGCGGGTCGTCGTCAATCACTCCTCTCTAAACCAATTAATGCTTTTAGAGAATTCCTAGCATCAGAAAATTTCCATTTTTCTGGTGTGAAAATCAAATCAACTCGCATATCGAGCTTGCATTATTTGATTAGTGAAATACGTTTTATGATAAACTTCACCTTTAATTCCTACAAACAGTCCTTAAAATTGTCCCTTTTTTGGTTTGGATATATAAAAAAAATCTGCTCTCTCTTCGCGCTCGCATTCGTTGACCATTAGGAGATAATAGTGTATGCTCTTCATTAATTCCTAATTGAGCCCTAAAAATGTCCCTTTTGGGATTCAATACATACCAAAATTTCAACTCGCGCTTCGCGCTCGCATTCTTCGTTAATGAAACATAATCAGTTACAAAAAAAGTCCTGTTTTAATGAAAATATAAATATTAAGAACATTTTCAGCTGGCCCTTCGCGCCTGCGTTATTTGAGATATACTGTATGTCTTATTCAATACATGAATTCCTACCAGTCCTGAAAAATCATAAAATGTCTTTCAGTTTTCAGGTCAAGCTTACCTGGTTATTGAGCGCGCGAAGAGGTGACCCGCATGCATGGAACGACAATGAAATCAGGCATGTGAAAGTTGAAATAAGGGGGTCAATCAGAGAAATGTTGTTGAGAAGCCTTGTTGGCTCAAAGTGTCTGCCCTTCGACGAACCAAAAATCGATGGTTCGACTCCACCCGGGCGGATGATTGAAGCCAGTGCGTTGTGTGTAAACGTGTCTCCCATGTTTCATAGATGTAGGCTATTTTACAATGGAAAACACACCGTCCCTCGGATAGGACGTTAAATGGAGGCCCCAACTATAAGAGAGTCGCCACCTTTGCACGTTAAGAACCCCCTGCACTATTCGTATAAGAGTAGGGGAAATCCGCCGGTGTAGTGGTCCACCTGCACCCCCCCCCCCCAATCAGTTATATCGGAAGGAGAGACCTATGCGGGTCATAGTGATTCAGTTCGCTTTTCGCCTCCCAGGCACAGGTGATACCAAACAAATAATAGTAATAATAATAATAATACAGTGTGGATCTCCCTTCAAAATATAATTGGGTACTTAATATGATAAATGCGTACTGTAAATAATAATAAAGAAAAAAGAGCAAGAAACTAAAAGGCGGGAGTCAAACTGAGCTTCATTCACACAAGATAATTTTTGACAGTTACTGTATATCCCTATCCCATTAAACATAATAAATAATCATCAAGTATCGGCAAATACTTTAATTTAATTTCAGGTAACTGTTTGTGGGCTATAAACCCTTTAATATCAAAGGACAAGTCCACCCCAACAAAATGTTGACTTGAATAAATAGAGAAAAATCAAACTAGCATAGTGCTGAAAATTTCAGCAAAATCGGCTGAAAAATAGGAAAGTTATGACATTTTAAAGTTTCGCTTATTTTCACAACTTCAGTGATATGCACAACAAGGCGCATGAGTCAGGTGATGATGTCCATCACTCACTATTTCTTTTGTTTTTTATTGTCTGAATTGTACAATATTTCATTTTTTATAGATTTGACAATAAGGACCAACTTGAATGAACCATATAGTATTAAACTTTGCCACTTCAGAGAAAAATCAATCGTTGTACATCACTTGACAATGAGGAGAAAATTAGAATATTTCATATATGAAAATACAAAAAGAAATAGTGAGTGGATGACGTCATAGTCTCCTCATTTGCATACCAGACAGGATATGCATATAAGTTACTGTTTTGTGAAATTAAGCGAAACTTTGAAATGTCATAACTTTCTTATCCGATTTTGATCAAATTTTTAGTGTTTTGCGGGCTGGACTTGTCATTTATGTCACTTATAAAGTTAAACCGACATCAAGTAATAACCACAGGTTTAAACAGATTTTTGAATTTCGAGATTGAGGTGAGTTTTAAGTCTGTAGGTTACAGTACGTTAAACTTTGATAAGGATAAAATCTGATAGCAAAAACATGAAAAAGATGGCCCGATTTCATATCACTGGGGAATCGATGGCCTCAGCCACTCACTATTACATTTTCATTGATTTATTTCATTTCATTTCAGTTTTATTTCCACTAATCCGTAACATGACTGGGGTAAGTGGGGGGGGGGGGGTGATATAGCAATATTGGACCTGAAAATTAAAAAAATGGAGGCACCCCCACAATACTATCATCTTCCGGTTAAAGGGCTTTAGTTAATTTCTCGATTGCTACTATGTAATGGATTTGTTGGGATACAACGGAACGAGCCAAGTGGGTGAGCAAATTTTTGATAGTTGGAAGACTGATGATCAAAATCGTCTTTCAAGGGGTGTGAAATTATTTGAGAAATTCAGCGAGTGAGCGAGCCTGCATTTATCACAGAGGATGTAAACTTTAGAAAAAAAAGTTCAATAATATTCAACTGGGGACGCTACCTTACGGGTGTAAATTCGTGGGGGGAGGGGGGGGGGCGGGGATTATCAAATTTATTTTTTGTAATGTGATTTTAAAATGTTTCCAAAATTCTTCCATGGAAATGCTTCACTAGCTAGGGGCGTTTCATGAAAGCATCCGATTTGTCGGACGTTTTATTCAATTCAGTTCAATTTGAATTTATTTCATTCTCGATAAAACAACTTACAAAGCAATTAAGGTATGAGAAACAATATACTTACAAGCAAGAGTAAAAAATGAAAATAAAATGGGGAACTGCATAAATAAAGCCAAGTGGCCTTGTGTAAGCGCAGTTCCCAAAACATTGATAACATGAAACGGTTTATTTCTTTAGAGAAACAATAAGATAAACAATTAAACATAAACAACAAACAAAAACACAAACAGAAAAAACAACATAAGTGTCAATCTACAAGAAAAAACTAACTATACATATTTAAGATAAAGGAACTGCTTCAATCTTTTTTTTAATGACCGAACACACTTGCTTTCAATTACATCTCGACTCTCGAGGTGTAAGGTGTAGGTGGAGTTCCAAATTCCTTTATTTTTTTCAAAAACATTTTTCTGTCAATGTATTTTACTTGGCTTGGAAATGTGTGTGCTTTTTTTTAATAGTATTTTTAATGGTGTATATTACTTTGTATGGTAAATGTAGGACCCCAAGGAAGAACAGCAGTATTTTGTTGATACAGCTGAAATGGGTGATACTCATCGGCGGCGGAAGCCAAAAATTTTAGGAGGGGACAACCCCAAAAAAAAGGTTCTCAACCTAAAAATTTTAGGGGGGACGCGTAGGAAAATAAATTAACAAGCAAAAAAAAAAAAAAAAGGTCATCAACTACAAATTTAGGGGGGACCGTCCCCCCTCCTCAAATTTAGGGGGGGGGACACGTCCCCCCCGGCTTCCGCCGCCTATGGTGATCCTCCGTTAGGTATCTCTCTTGTATATTGTATATTTTTAAAAATCTGATTTCGGGAGTAAAAACAACAACAGGGAAATTATATCGTACACATTTGGCATTACCATGATTAGTTATTAGTTTTTACTGGCCATAGGTGGAATGAATCTTTAAAACGGGTATTGTGATTATGCATCCGGTGATTAATACCTTGGTCACATTTGTTCTACGGCGGCCGTACGGCGAGTCGAAACCAGCCGTTTTAACATTTTTTTGTACCAGCTACATGTCGGTGTTTATAATAAAAATGGAAAAAACGACTGTTTCCGACTCGCCGTACGGCCGCCGTAGAGCAAATGTGACCATGGTATAAGGGTAAACATTTCATGGATATTAAGAGCTAGTATATTCTGGAAATAAAAGAAACCAATTAATGCAATAGAAAAATAATGATGGCCGGATCATTGCACTGCTCGCTACAACAGGAAACAGAACAATGAAAAGACACATACGAACAAAGGATGAACTCATGAAACTTTAAAGACTGTTGAACTTCATGCATATAATGAAACTTGAAGTGTGATTAAACTATTGTGTACTCCAATTGCATTGTTTATGTAACAATTTTATTACAATTTTTTTTACTTGTTATTCCATTGTATTTTTTACCCTCATTAATCTTTGAGTACTTTATGTTATTTTGTGAATCCTCTTTCCCTTTTAACAACCTTTCCGATATAGAATTTGGCAACATTTTCAAGCATGATACACTCCAGGGATACACTATTACAATATGGGTTAAATGATAGTGAAATTAACATGTGCATAATAAAGAAGATAGCTCATCAAATATTTATCCCGATGTTAACTGCCCTGTACTTGATAATCCAAGTAGATGGTTACCCTCTGAGTTCAATTCTGAAATGACTTTTGAAATGACGTAGCTTTCCTGGCGAAATATAGATACCCTTTTTTCATTATTTTAGTGTTTTTGACACCCTTATTACGTTACGTAACGTGCCCTATCTTGAAAAAGACATCCCTTTTACGGGTGTTTTTGGTTGCGCATGGAATCCACTCGTCAATGTAAGTGCACCCCCCCGGGCATGCAAGATCGATAGTACTTGTTTCTCTTTTTTATGATGACGCAACAACACCGTGATTATTGTGTAATTCGGGTTGGAGTTTAAAACTATGGATCACATTCAGTCGGTGAAAGATGTCAAAATTTGATGATATATTTAGCTCATTTCTTGGTTCGGGATTTCATCGTGGAGGTGACAGGTGAGAAAATAATAATATGAGGTTTGTGTGAGGTTAGAGTACCGTAATTTTGCAGCGTTACCACTTAATTTAGCTACTTAATGATCAGGTTTTTTTTACAGTCCCATGTATTGATTTCCGTGTAATGCGTGTATGATGGAGTGACCCACTCATTCAATGAACAAGGTACAAGGTTATAATATAACCTTGTTTTCAGTTATATCTCCATGTGTGGCAAAATAAGGGTGGCAATGTTTGGCTTATTTTCTCTTTTTCTTTGGGGCAAATGCTTGATTTTTTTTACACTGACAGTTTCCATTACACCTATTATTCATACAACTTGGCTCTTATTTAAATTTGATTCTTTAATCATTTTTCTTAATTAAAAATAGAGATAAAAAAATGAAAATTTTCTTGCCATATTACTTTCCACCAATAGAGGGCGTACCCAAAAATATGCCCAAAATTCAAGTTTTTGAGTGCTCTGGTGAATACAAAAATTAATTCCAAGTTACTAATGAAAAATAAATTGCAACTGTATGGAAATTAGTAATTTTGGTCACAAAAGTGATATTTTAATGATTTTTTAAAGTGTGTGCCCTGTACAACATTGGCATACCATAGTCCTACCTGTAGATTCCCCACAGGCAGGGTGGTAGCAGTGAACAAGTGATTGAGTGACCATAATTTGCGCACATTTTAAAAATTATCAAGAAGTTCAATTTTCAATCAAAAATTTCTCACAGGTCACACAAAATTAATCAAAATCATAAATACCAGACGGAAGGCAAGATCCCAAAGTCAAATGTGCTTGACGGAATTATAAAGTAGGTCAAGGGTTTTGCTCGTATCGCGATCTCAAAATTCCAAGCCTAAGGCTGGCGATCGACTAGTGCGCGCTCAGCTGAAAAAGTGTCACAAAAAAGTGAGACCTTAATTTGCGAAAAGCTTTAGGAAAGAATCAAGCAGACAAAGGTAAGATAATTATATCAGATGGAGGTTAAAATGCCATAAATTGGGTTGGTATCACATTTTACTTATTTAGAGACCTCTGCTTGCAAACTGGCGATTTCTTGATGCTTGTCGAGAAGATCAGATTTTCTCTGAGCGGACGCAAAAGGTAACAAAATTTGCCGATGTTTTGCCAATATTTTCATTAATAGAGACTTTACCTTAAAGAAAATTACTACATTGAGTAATTTGAAGTCGCTCTTTCTGCTGGTGAAATCAGTTTTTCAAGATATTAATTAGATATTGAGATATACGACTGTGTGCAAACTTAGGTAACGCACGATATTAGGTCACACTACCTTACAGTACACTCTGCAGTCATTAACAAGTTAAGGCCTGGTCACACCGCCCGAGCGTTGTTGGAGTGGTCGTGGACCGGAGAGAAAAAATCACTGCTCGCTACCGTTCACTATTTTCGATTTTGATTGGGTTTTTTTTTTTCGATTTTTTCTCCAATTTTGTGAGCGAAATTTGACCCTCTCTCCCTACCGCTCCACGACCGCTCCAACAACGCTCGGGCGGTGTGACCAGGCCTGGTCACACCGGTCTCTGTATTTGGTGAGTGAAGCCAACGGAGTTCAGCTGAACAACCAAAATAACAGAGACCGAAAGCTTTTGGTCTAACGTTAGGGTTAACGATGCAAAATCCCCCTGACGGGGCTCATCGATTTTTGTCTATAAAAAATCTAACGACAACATTACAAACGAACTAGATCTAGTTCAACTGCCAACTGGACCAATATAAATAGAAGTGCCTCATGATTTTTTCATTTCCAGAAAAAGTATATCCTGTGAACATTGATTTTGAAGCATATGACTTGCTCTACACTGTATAAGAGTACGGTTATTATTTACATGAAACATATCTTGAATATGCAAAATAATGCATATTATATGAGTTGAAATTTGCATACCGGTATTTTTCCATAGAAAATTTTAAAGATTTTTGTCTCACCTGCATAGCAGAGTGAGATGGCGGCAGCGTCAACATCAAATCTTAACCTATGGTTAAGTTTTTGAAATAACATTATAACTTATAAAGTATACGGACCTAGTTCATGAGACTTGTCCATAAGGTTAATCAAGTATCATCAAACATCCTGCATGAGTTTCACGTCACATGACCAAGGTCAAAGGTCATTTAGGGTCAATGAACTTTGGCTGATTTGGGGGTATCTGTTGAATTACCATCATAACTTTAAAAGTTTTTGGATCTGATTCATGAAACTTTCACATAATAGTAATCAAGTATCACTGAACATCCTGTGCAAGTTTCAGGTCACATGGTCAAGGTCAAAGGTCATTTAGGGTCAATGAACTTTGGCCGAATTGGGGGTATTTGTTGAATTACCATCATAACTTTGAAAGTATGTTGGTCTAGTTCATAAAACTTGGACATAAGAGTAATCAAGTATCACTGAACATCCTGTGCGCATTTTAGGTCACATGACCAAGGTCAATGAACTTTGGCCATAATGGGGATATCTGTTGAATTACCATCATAACTTTGCAAGTTTATTGATCTGACTTTTGAAACTTGGACATAAGAGTAATCAAGTATCACTGAATATCCTGTGCAAGTTTCAGGTCACATGATCAAGGTCAAAGGTCATTTAGGGTCAATGAACTTTGGCCGAATTGGGGGTATTTGTTGAATTACCATCATAACTTTGAAAGTAGGCCTGGGACTTTCGGGGTTTTTTCTTTTCGGGTACCCGTGGTAATTTTCGGGCGGGTACCCGAAAATCATGTCGCTCGAAATATGACTGGTGGAAAAACCCCATAGGTGATGTCATCATCAAGCCAATGCGATGCAAGCCAATTTATGAATGAAAATATAGTAAGCATGCGCATTGCAAGCCTCAGCCCCACGCAGTATTCCGTCAAAACGAGTCTGCAATACTCTGTCACCTCGTACCAAAATCGACCAAGAAATCCACTTTTCTATATTTTAAATGAATTATAAAAGGTATTCTCAGAGGATCTGTCTCCCCACCGATACCGCACTGGTAAGCACATTTTTATTACTCCTTGCTTTTCCGTCAAAATCTTACGAAGTAGCGTCGATATTACATCGTGTTCGTGAGTTTGTAGAATCTATCGCTACGTGAACAAAGTCAATTGATTTCCGGGTTTCGGAGCGTCAAATGCGCCAGCCAATCACGATCGTGTTACCATTTTCGGTTTATGATGAACTGAAAATGGTATCAAGAACGTGATTGGCTGGCACCTCGTATGCTCCGAAACCCGGAAATCGATTGACTTTGTTCACGTAGCGATAGATTCTACAAACTCACAAGCATGATGCAACATCGACGCTACTTCGTAAGATTTTGACGGAAAAGCAAGAAGTAATAAAATTTCCTTACTTGCGTGGTATCGGTGAGAAAACAGATCCTCTGAGAATACCTTTCATAATTCATATGAAATAACGGAAAGTGGAATTCTAGGTCGATTTTGGTACGAGGTGACAGAGTATTGCAGACTTGTTTTGACGGAATACTGCGTGGGGCTGAGGCTTGCAATGCGCATGCTTACTATATTTTCATTCATACATGTAAATTGGCTTGCGTCGCAGTGGCTGGATGACGTCATTGCGCTGCAAAAGAAACGTGGCGACGATTGAACGATCTCAGTCACATCATCACCACTTTAAAAACTAGTATATTTAAGGATATTTCGAGGGTAATTGGTGAGATTCAAAATGAGACTTGTGTACTTTTGTGATGAGTTTACAATCATGTCTTACACTACGCAATACAAATCAAATGTACGTTATACTGGTGAGCAATTTTCGGGTATCGGGTATTGTTTTTTCTACCCGGGTACCCGACGCTTCCGGGCGGGACCCGGGTTTTAGTCCCAGCCCTATTTGAAAGTATGTTGGTCTAGTTCATAAAACTTGGACATAAGAGTAATCAAGTATCACTGAACATCCTGTGCGCATTTTAGGTCACATGACCAAGGTCAAAGGTCAATGAACTTCGGCCATAATGGGGGTATCTGTTGAATTACCATCATAACTTTGCAAGTTTATTGATCTGACTTTTGAAACTTGGACATAAGAGTAATCAAGTATCACTGAATATCCTGTGCAAGTTTCAGGTCACATGATCAAGGTCAAAGGTCATGTGAGGTCAATGAACTTTGGCCACATTGGGGGTATTTGTTGAATTACCATCATATTTCTCTAAGTGTATTGGTCTAGTTCATAAAACGTGGAAATAAGAGTAACCAATTATCACTGAACATCTTGTGCGAGTTATAGTAGTTTTCAAAGTCAGCACTGCTGCTATGTTGAATCGCGTGATGCAGGTGAGACGGCCAGAGGCATTCCACTTGTTACAAAAGTGATTACATGGAGATACTGATAAAATGTGTATGCCATGACCATTCATTTTGAAGCTAGTTATGGGATGCTCTCTACATTATAAACTTTTTTTTTTTTTACATTTACCTTGAATATGCAAAGTAATGCATATTTAATTAGGTGTAATTGTCATAATTTTTTGTCAAACTTTATGAAGATATACTCCATGATGAGTTGACATGGATTTGTCTTTTTTTATACAAAATAGTATACATTCAAAATGGCCTCCATAGGCCTATAGACTTAAAGAGTCGAAAGGAAAGGAAAGAAAAGAGACACAAATGACCCAAGTAGACTCTAAAGACTTTATTTGGGTTTTAAATTTCTGGGCTGAAATTACACACCTTTATGTCACATTAATTCCAGCTCCACCTCAGTAATGCTTGGTGACTGTTTGCTGCACCATTCGCCCACAGTTTAAGCGATGTTCTCACTGTCGGCACAATATTCACAGGTGCTCTAGCATAATAAGTCACCAAGAAGACCAAGGTAGCCAATGTCTAAAGCGTGACAACACTCATTAAAACATCCACACATGAACATAAAGAAAAGAAAATGGATGTCAGCAAATAAATAGGTACAGATGAATATATGCAAACAAATAAATATAAATATGTGAATACTCAGCACTCAGCAAGTTAAATCAAAGTCCTAAATTTACTCTAGGTTAACTTGTAATGTAACTAAGAATTATTAGCAGATCATTTGAAATGATCTGTAACCATATCGCATGACAAAGTGTGAACAAAAAAAAATTTGGCCTAAATAAAATATGAGTGAAATTGGAACATACTCACAGAAAAGAGAAATAACTTGCACACAACTTGGTTTTGAAATATTCCTGATCTATTCCTTTAGGCTCAATATTGTCCAATTATGACATCATACAAACCACAGGCGCATGTTAAAACAAGTGCAGATAAAGCATCCATGCGCTTATGGGTTTACTTTTGAAATTTAAATCTTAGCAAAAACCCTGAAAAAAAACTTTGTACAATTCAGTTTACTGCAAAAATTCTATAAATCAATTTGAACAAAATACCTTGTTCGATTCCCCACAAAAAACTCTAAAACCCGGTATCAAATTTATAAATAAAAATCAAAAGCATCTGGCTAAAACTAGCGAAAAACACGGAGCTCCGCCCAGATATGTCCTTCCCCGATCACGCATGTAATGCACCAAATTGGGAAAAAAATAAACTTAAAAGGAAAAAACAACAACAGTGACTAACTTCGGCTGTCGCACAACTCCCACTTCCGTAGTTTATCAGAATTTAATACATAAACATATGGCCATTTAGTCCCTGTACAGATCGAATTTTTTTTTCAGTTATTAAACAACCCACATGTAGATAAATAGTCTAGTGTAAAGAACTGAATTAAGCCATGGTCCAAGGTAGGAAGTGACTGAACATGGCAAAAATACAAACACCAGTGTATGCATCAACTCCACTCCCTGGGGAGCATTCCAACAAGAGTTTTCAAACTCAATTGCTAGGCATAGTCTAGTATACTATATAGGCTTTAGCCTCCTACCTGGTACATATTTAAAACCTGGGTAGAGAGTGGCAGAATGTGGATTAATTCCTTGCCAAAGGACCTAGGCCATGGTGGTATTCAAACACACAAGTTCACATAACAATCTGTTTTCAAGGAAGGAGTCAGAACAGTTACACCACATGCTGTCAAATTGGATAAGATGTTTAAAAGGTGATTTACAAAGAAAATGACTTAACTGTTTTTTCCTATCCCTTTGCAGAGAGGATCCTTACACTGAGGACGGTGATCAGACTCCTTTCCGTGGATTTTTTTCATCCCCTTGGAGCTTCCACAACGGACCATCACACAACATGGATGATGATGATGATGGGCAGTCTGGGGGACAAGGACCATTCCCAGGGGGTGGTGGTTTCTTCTCATTCAATAATGAGATGAATGACATGTTCAGACTCTTCGATGATATGTTCAAGAGCTTTGGTATCGCAGATTTTCCTCCTCTAGGTAAGGATGAAGGTGACTTTCATGGTTTTCACTTTGGCTTCCTATTTCACTTTATCTCGGTGTCACGTGAAAATTTGGTTCATTTATGATTCTTCTAACCATATACATGTAAACTAGTGTTAGATTAGGTGGATAGTAGACAAAATCTGTATAGGCTATAAACTAAATTAGGAAAAAACGGTTAATGGGGTTAAAGGCAATTAGACCAAATGCTTCATAGACGAACTGGTTGTAGACCAATCAGCAATATGTCTCTTTCATTTAATACCCAGTTGTAACAATCATTGACTAATCTGTTCCTTTTAAAGCATTTCATGCAGAATCTACAATTTGTAGTTCGTAAAAAGCATACCATCTTAAGTGTTCACTGGGAATTTCTCTTTGCTAACCCCAGAAAATTTTATTCAATGAAGCCCTAATGGGAACACGTACATGAAGAAAAAAAAATCATTGATTAAATGAAAGGAGGTGTGAAAGGAGGATATTATGTGAAGATGTTGAATTGTCATTTGTCTTTGTCTTTAAGATGTTCCCAGGGTACCGCCACCAGCCTCTGTCCAACCCGAGATGAAATCCCCAAGAGATCACATGCTGAAAGAGCCAGATTCTACAGACAGTCCAGAACCGGGTGCAGTCAAGCCTAATACTGCTACCAAAGAATCGCTCTCATGGGTACGAAAAAACACTGATTTCATGGTAATAAAGCAACAGTCACACCATTGCACATTTGCCCTGTTTATTGCTTCGTATTGCTCAAATGAGGGTAGGGAATAAATTTCATTTTCTAGGGGTTATTTTTTATTTCATGTTCGAGCATTTTTTTTTAAATATTGGGGCTATTTGTTTCATTCAGGAGTGTGAGAGTTCAGATGTTTCTCTGATTTCAGATTTTTTTTCCAGCTTAATTTCATCTTATTTTTGGCTTTCCTCTGTACAAAAAGTATGGTAGCTCTTTCTATTTCAGACTTTTTCAACGCTCTTCAGCTTTTTTCAGATCTTTATATATGTGACCACTCACCCCCCCTGTTCATTTGAAGGGCTCGATTGTGCTTTCTTTTGGCACAACAAGCAACAGGTGGTAAATACAAATCTGTGCCTATTGCTTCATGTAGCTCAAACCTAGGTGTGTATAAGGCTTTGTAAGAGTTGTGAAAAATATACAAATAATGCATATCGAGGACTGAGGACGGTACCAAGAATCAAAATACAACAGGTACCTTTGGAATAGTTCTAACACTCCTGTCGCCTCAGACTGTTCAGGATGTAATAAGTGTGGGTAATTATTCTAATGCAGAGCAAAATAATGTGTTTTTGGTAAGATTTTAACGTGGATAATATAAATAAAATAAAATGATAATAATAAAATAAAATAATAAAATGATACATTTTTCCTCTCAATTCATTACCAGTCACTAGACCTCATTATTACCAATCATGAGCATTTCTCTTGTAAATATGACAGAACAATGACCATAGTAACATAAAATCAGTGAAATTAATACATATGCAAATATATACAAATTATTAACCATATTTACTTAAAAAGGTTATTGTATTTTTTTTAGTGTACAGTACATGTACTACCATATAATGACTAAATAACAATGTTAGAATACATTTCTTTTATCTTGGACTTGGATTTCACAGTTTGATGAGCTGAGAAAAGGAAAGACTATCTTCTCTGTTCCTCCTGATGATAAAATCTCTCCCTCAGCTTCAGAAAAGAAAGATTCAGGTGAGAATGCTTCATAAATGAATGTGGGTCTCTACTATATACTGGGTTAGTCACCCAGAACCGCCAACTGTTGCAAATGATTAGTATTTGTTACAAAATTATGACTGGAACATTCAGGGATATCTAAAATGTACAAATTCAACAAAAAAATGGAGTGAAATGTATTATGATATGCACAAATATTTCAACAAAAACAATAAAATGACTGTTGAAAATGCAAATTGACAACTTTTCTCTTAAACCTTATAATATATTACTCATTTTGACTTTTATGAGGCTATTATTAAGATTCTTAATTATGCATTTTCAAACTAACAAGGAGGTTTATAAAGAACTGACAGTGATGCTGCCAATTTTTATGTGTGAAAGAATGACTCAAAATACCTTAATGAAGAATGTATCGCTGTGACGTTCAGGAGTAAAAAATATGTGACTATTTACAGTATGTGGTCTTGTACACATTATGTTGCCAGTTTGATGAAAGAAAGAAGATTAATAAAAATACCTTATGTAAGGCATATGCCTGTATGAGGTTTATGAGTAACAGACAAGTGATAATCTTTAGTTGGCATTTCTCTTGTATTTTATAGATATCTCTCAAATTTTGAAGAAGATTAGCAAAGGACCATGTCAAAGGGCCCTTAATGCTGAAAGGCCAGGGGGGGGGGCGTATTCCGCCCCTCTACACTTATCATTATATATCTGCCGCACAAAATTTTCAACCACTCTGCACGCTGATTTTTTACTTTCAAATTTTTGAGTCCAAATTTGTGATGCCCTGATACGCGGTTATTGAATTGTGCAACATTAAGTGCATGTGACCATGTCAGACCCAAAACTGCTCAAAAACGTGAATTCATGTAGGGGAAGGCGGGGTAAGTTGAGCATAGGGGCAAGTTGAGCCACCACCCCCAGGCCAATAATGAATGAGTCAGAAATTGTGCAGGTGCCATGTATTGATGACCCATTACATAACCCTTAACCCAACCATATTGTTTTCGACTTTGAAACAAAAAGTACTTTTTTAGAAGGAAAAATACAAATTTCAGCTAAAAAGGTAAAAACGGGTGTAAAATATAGGAGTGCTTTTTTCCCACACACGTCTTTAGATATAATAAAGAAATAAGGACAATTCTTGGCATAGTCTAAAATGATGGATGCATAAGAAATGTGTGGATGCGAAAATATGGCATTAAGTTAGGACTGGGGTACTTTGTGCCAGCCAACATGGGGCAAGTTGAGCCATGGTAATTCTTATGGTAATAAGAATGAAAAATGTAAAGAAATTGAAAAGCCATTGATATGCAGGTAGAAAGATGTAAATTCACATGACAGTTCTTTTATGTCAGTATTTATAGAGAATTAGCAAGTGAAAAGACTTGAAATAAAAAATTGACATGCTGCTACTTCCCGCATACATTTTGAACATTGTTTTTGTGGCTCAACTTACCCCAGAAGGTGGCACAACTTACCCCACATATGGGGCAAGTTGAGCCATTTGACATCGTTTTTTTCCAAAGGTCACAATGAATTTCAGTGTGGGGGTAGAAAGTTTAATATATGTGAAAACTATTTCCCAAGAATCAAATTTAAAGACAAGGTACTTATTTCTACAATATTATTAATCATATTAATTCTAACATGCAAAATGCAAAAAGGTCACAACTTACCCCATCTTCCCCTACAAATCCAATGCAAATTTGTTTATTTAACCAAATTTCATAAATGTATCATTATTTTAATTATTTATTTTTACTGATTAAACTTAATTGATTTTCTCTCATTTATGATCAGAATTATTAAAAGTGTGCAACAATTTCCATGAAAAAAAAGGAAATACATATTAAGAAAAAATTGCGATACTAAATTTTGAAGTTCATTTGATCGGGATCCTACAAGGAGTCTGTGAATAAAAAATTAGCAGTTTTGGGGCCATATGGTAGTTGATTATAGCAAATGTTTTTATTTCATGCATAGATTACCGTAATTGATTCATTAAATGAAAAATATTATTTCAAAAAAATTAACCATACAGCCTTGTAGATTTCACTACCACTGTGCAAATTTTCGCGGCACTTGCATGATCGAAGGCTGAGAACTCAGGGGGGCAAAATCCCCCCCCAGCTGTGAGAGTGGTCCAAATAACCCGGCTCTTAAGGTTAAACAAATGTGTGATAATCTACTCTATGCATTCTTCTTGTATGATAAAGATCTGTTGTCAATTTTCATAATAAAAGAAGATCAAAAAGACCTAAAAAAGGGAGTTATTTATATACCTGTAGGGATGCATAAATATTTAGTATAAATTTAATGCTCCTTTGTATTCGGCAGGTTAAACAAATGTGTGATAATCTACTCTATGCATTCTTCTTGTATGATAAAGATCTGTTGTCAATTTTCATAATAAAAGAAGATCAAAAAGACCTAAAAAAGGGAGTTATTTATATACCTGTAGGGATGCATAAATATTTAGTATAAATTTAATGCTCCTTTGTATTCGGCAGATCTTGATGATGTCATCAAGCAAGGTGAGATGGAGAGAATATTTGGAGGGACGTCAACACAGTCTCCTTCAAACAATCAACGTCAGAGCTCGTATTCTAGGAGTATATCAATTCAGACAATTAGAAGACCAGATGGGGTGAGCATGTATTCTTTCTCTATGCAGTGTATTAGATATTTTTAGAGTATGGGAGTGACACATCGGCTCTTCAAAACAAGCTTTTAATAGCACTTTGTAATATGGCTGATATTTATGCTTTATTACTTTAAAGGACAAGTCCACCCCAACAAAAACTTGATTTGAATAAAAAGAGAAAAATTCAACAAGAATAACACTGAAAATTTCATCAAAATCGGATGTAAAATAAGAAAGTTATGGCATTTTAAAATTTCACTTCATTTCACAAAACAGTTATATGCACATCTCGGTCGGTATGCAAATGAGGAACTGATGACATCACTCACTATTTTTTTGTATTTTATTATATGAAATATGAAATATTTTTATTTTCTCGTCATTATCATGTGAAATGAAGTTTCATTCCTCCCTGAACACGTGGAATTCCATTATTTTAACATTTTGTGCTTCAGGCAAGGAGGTCCTAATCGTCAAATTCGTAAAAATTGAAATATTGTATAATTCAAACAATAAAAAACAAAAGAAATAGTGAGTGAGTGACATCATTGACTCTTTCATTTGGATGTAACTGGCTCGTTCATATAACTATTTTGTTAAAAATAAGCAAAGCTTTGAAATGTCATAACTTTCTTATTTTACATCCGATTTTGATGAAAGTTTCAGCATTGTGCTTGTCTGATTTTTCTCTATTGATTCAAATCAACATTTTTCTGAGGTGGACTTAACCTTTAATCAAGCATACAAAACAACTTAACGGTTCATTGCTGGGCTTTGTGTCACAGACCTTGGGTATTTAAATGAGAACACTGCCCTCTGCAGATCTTGGGTTTCAAAGCAGCAGTGGACCAGATGATGAATGTGAATGGCTTTGTTGGTATGAACATATTGTTAGGAGAGATGTTGATCATACATGTATCCTTAGAGAATGTGAAAAAATTGCTACACTGCAATTTTTTTTTCCAAACATACATAACTTATCAGCTGAAGCTGTTTGGTGGACCATTAGTGTGTGGTCCCATAGTTGCGTATCAATGCTCAGTGCATGTGACTTTCGCCAAAATTAGGTATTAAATTTTAGCATTTTTAGTAATGTCATTGTCTTAGCTCAAACACTGGTTCTTCAGGTGCAATGTAACAACTCTTTCTCAATTACTTTGAGACACTTAAAGGGGAAGTTCACCCTGAAGAAAACTTTGTTGTAAAAATAGCAGAAAAAATAGTAAAAAATATTGGTGAAGGTTTGAGGAAAATCCGTTAAAGAGTAAGAAAGTTATTAGAGTTCAATTTTTGGATTTGTGACGTCATAAACGAGCAGCTGCCCCATGTGTTATGTGATATAAAATGCATGAATTTCAAATTTTTTATGGTTCCTGATGTCTTAATTTTGTTTTCTTTTCATGATCGGGTGTGAAATGATTTGTCTATTGATATACAAAAGGTACAGTGAAAACCATTTTCAATTTTCTGAGAAAATGACATTTCATTGATTTTTTACTATTCGCTATGTAGGAATGCTGCTCGCATATGACGTCACAAATCAAATAATTGAAATTCTAATAACTTTTTATTTATTTGATGAATTTTTCTCAAAACCTTCGGCGATATTTTTTATTATTTTTTCTGCTATTTTTACAATAAACTTTTTGTCAGGGTGAACTTCCCCTTTAAATCTACAAATAGTGACCTGCCAACCCAAACTACATGTAATAATAAATCGCCAGAAATGAATTGTGAGATTTTCATTGACCTTAAAAAACACATTTTTAGCTTTAACATCTACAGTAGATCGTTATTTTAATACATGCCATATATATTCATTATTATGGTGTAACATGAATAAATTGAGTTAATGTACTGTATAATTGTTTATACTTTATGTTAATATTGTTCTTTACCATCAGACACGATTGAAGAATTAAAATGATATACAACTTGTCAAGATTTATTTTTTGTTATCAACAATTACCCACACAAGAACTTGATTTAATGTAGACGGAATTCAGTATAAAGAGCTTCACAAAATAAGGAGAAAACAAGCTTTGAAGTTTGGGGTTCAATAAAGCATGAGATGTGCACAAAGTGATATCTCTGTGAAACTCCAAGCAGTTTGGAAAAAATGATGTTGAACAGATTCCTGTATCTTTTTTTTTATTCTATGACTTCAAATTTTAACAGTATGAAGAAGAGGATTTTCTCTTTCTTATAAGCTTATTTTCAAATGTTTACTTTTACTTTACTTACCTATTCCCAGAGAAATTTTTCTAGGTGAAATATTATTGGTTTTGGTGTGGCTGGTCACATATAATCTCATGACCAGAAATAAGAATTACCTTTAAGTCCTTCCTCTGTCTTCCTGCTTGCAGACCTTTGAAACGAGACGCACTGAACGGGATGGCCAAGGCAATGTGACCACGACTGTGACCTCAGGTTCAGACGATGCACCTTCGGGGAGAATTGATCCAAGGAATAATGAACCCTGGGGTATGCATCCTTGGAGACCAAGTATATTCTGGCCTTTTACCAAGGGAAATCCAGGACATGATAGGTTTGAGAGCGAAGGGTCTAGGACTGAAGGTGGTCCAGATCCTTGGAGGCCAGGAACATCCTGGCAAGGTTCCAGGCGGTCTCCAGGTCCAGAGAGGCAGGATACAGAGACGGACGATTCTGTCTACAAGAAATTCTTTGGATCTTGGTTCAAGCATTAATGTTTTCATGGCAAATGTATGCCTTTAAGACAGTGGGGAATATTGCAATTTAAGTAATAATCATTAAGATTGATGGTGTATTTAACCTTCGAAGGTTGGACTCAGAATTTGTAGAATGACAAGCTGATAAGCAAGTACAATTTTGATATCCTCTGTAAGAAGACATTACATTTTGGGGTTAGCAAGTGTTTCTTCTACTGGATTGAGAAATGTATATTTGAATTGCTAATGCCTAGTTTAAATGATATTACAGAAAGCACCAGTGTAATACCATAATACCATGCATTGCTCTATATCCTCATACAAATCATATTGTTGCAAAATTTATAAGGGGGTAGGAAATTAATAAACCACTGTAATGTAAACCCACAGAGATCTCTGTGATTTTACCAACTGTTCGTTTTTCTCCTCTCTTGACTCTGTATAAAAGTTCTCACTACATTTCTTAAGTTTCCTCTCTCAGAATGTTAATCAACTATCTGTACATGTGTCTATAATCTCTCACAAGTGGGGAACAGCAAATTGAAATAAGCAGAGCTGACTTTTAGGTTAGACTGTCCATTTATTAATTAGAGCAGACATTTGAAGAATAGATACAATCCAACTACACTCGAATGAAATGAACTCCAAGACATGCCCCGAGAAACTCTCCTCAAATGCGAATTACCACACCTTTTTATAGAGAGCTAAATTACGCAAAGCACCCTTGAGCTAGTTTATATCCCTCTCCCAAGAACAAGATTCTTCCTTGGCGTAGATGGGATGCACGCGACTGCTAGTCGATCTTGATGTTGCATAACATGAGGGCATACTCTGTTGACGATCGAGACCCTGGACGTGTGCAAAGCAGGTCTGTCCTCAGTGTGAGGTCAGGCGAGGTCACACGCAACTGAGATCTGTCATCGCTGGGAGAGACCGCGCGCGGCTGAGGGACTGTCCTTGTCATTGCCTAAACGAAGCTTAAGGACAGTCGCTCTTGAGGAGCGAGGCCCAGGTCATAAATAAGTCTGACCTCGTAAACATAACAAAGACAAATAAAACAATACTAAAAGTCCATGTATACAGCAACAGCGGAGAGTTTCATGATTACAAATGTTTCTTCTTTATTCCATGAGGAAATACAAAAGTCAGTGCAGGTTAGTGCTATGAACTTGCAGTTAATGTTTAAAATTTACAGGTTGAGCCGAGTCGGCTGTCACATCTTTCTGCCACTTTTCCTCACCTCAAGATAATCTTTGGGTTAGTCGGGTTACCAGCCTGTCGTCAACTTTGACAGGCCAATGTTTTACAAACATTTAGAGACAGAGACAATTCCGTCACCCAAGATGGTACATGAGATGAAGTGAATGGTTTTAGTCGGTCGTGGTGAAGAAACATTGATTTTCCACGTTGGTTACTGCGAATCTCAAAAATGAGTTAACTCAACTTCCTGATGATAACACAGGGGCCACCCATCGTTAACGCTTTAATTATGGTGATAGGCCATTGTGCCTGCAAGAATCAAGTTGGTAGACTAAGTCGCGTACTTCATAATTGTTGACCGACATTCGGAGGTCATAATTTCATTTCTGCCTCAACGCATTGGCTACGCTTACTGGTAAATTGATATCCTTCCTACTGATATCGATTAAGCAACTAGCTACATGTATCAACTGTAATGTCTCCGTGTCACCCATGGGTTCAATCAATGAATAGGGCAAATCGCCTGGTTCTAACTTGGAAGTATCAGCAATACCTGCAACGATAAACTCTGAGTTAGCTGGGATGATGACGTGTCTCTTCACTGTTACACTACAGCTTACTTGATCACACGCAATCTGATGCAAAACAGGCGATCGTTCAGGTGTAGCCCACATCTTGGTTCGAGAACAAAATTGAAGTGTTTTGTGATCATGTATATCGGCAACAAATACATTCCACCTGAATGTTTTATCCTCAATCGGTATGACAATATCGGCCTGAAGTGGATGTCTTCTGACAGTTTCATTAGATATGGGCGTGAGTTTTCGAATTTACTACGATACACTGTGGATGATTTGACAGTTACTGCTGCTCCAGAGTCCACCAAAAATTTAGCATTAGCACCAGTAACATTCACTCCAATAAAGGAAGTTATCCCTAAACTTTTAATGAGCTTGATAATTCTTTTCGCACTGCCAACTTCATTTTGAAGGGCAAAAACCTGGTTGATCATGGATCGGTCCCTCCTAGTTTCCCGCATCAGAATGATCTCTATAGGGTAGGGGAGCATCCTGCAATTAATGCATGATCTTAAGGAGGTGGGGGCATTGGTGGTGGCTGCCCCCACATTTGTTGTGGCTGGGGTCTACACTGCATGTGATATGGTGGAGCCCATGGCTGGGGTGCGAATGTATGTTGTGGTGGGTAGCGGCGACGTTCATAGCAATGAATAATAGGGCAGTTGCGAGTTAAATGTCCTTCCCTATCACACTCATAGCATCGGCTGTGCAGTGGTCGATTGCCCCCGAGGAATGCGCCCTCTATCGTCATTACCCTCTTTTAGTAGAGAAGAAAGAGTTTAGTCTTTTGTCAATGGAGGTAACTCGATGCTCAAAATCAGCCAGATGATCATCGGATATGTTGATCGAAGAGGATGACAGAGTAAATTAGTCGGTAGCTATTGTGACCATTCTCTCTCAAATTCATATACCTTTCCAAACGTTTTAATTTTTGGTGTAGAAACTCTTTGTGTGTTCTTAGCAAATAAATGTGAAAAAAATTGTGATATCAGATCAATGTCTTATGTATCAAATTGTAGTTTGCAATTATGTATTTCTTTGTTTTTCATTGTTATTTCAATGAACTTTGTCAGGGACTCTTTTGAGATCATAAACAACGTAATATGCAACCATTTAGACCAGCAAAACTAAAAATAGTCATAAATTTATGATTTTTGGTTGAAAACACAATTTGCTTTGTCATACACAAAATCACATTTTTTAGCAATTTTTGGTCTGACATGCACTTACAAAATATTGCGTAATTTTGGAACTGCGTACCCAGGCATCGCAAATTTAGTCTCAAAAGATGCGGAAGACTTGAAAGTAAAAAGTCAGCGAGCGTTGTGTAAAAAATTTCGCAATGTGAAAATATTGCACGAGTCGATGATGGGGGGGGGGGGGCTCCGAGCCCCCCTGGCCTAGATAGGGTCAATGTGTACAGGGGCCCATAACACAAATCTTTGCAATGATCGTAGAACATTTTTCTACGTTGATTCCATTGACTACACTGTACAATCAATCATGAAAATCAAGCGTACGATCAATCCCTAACATTTGTGTTATGGATCCCAGGTGTATGTGTATAAATACATGTATGCATGTCATCAGAGGTTTTTTTTTCATTGAGAAAATCATATTTTGCTTAAACCAGAATGAAGAATGAATTAAAAACAGAAATTGCATTGAGGGTGCAGTAAAGTGATAATGTGGAATAGATAAGGGAGTGCCTTGTTTATTTTATTTTTTTATGGGAGGGGTAGAAGAAAAAAAAAGAAATAACAATGTGAGTAGAAAAGGACAAAAAAGGAAGAAGAGAGAAGTGCTAAAAGAAAGGAGGGAAAGCATTGGTGGTGGAAGCCGAAAAATTTAGAGGGGCCCACCAGAAATTTTTGGATGGACACGGAAAAAATTTGACAAGCAAAAAAAAAAAAAATGGGTTATCAACCTAAATTTTAGGTTATCGCCAAATTTTTTTTGACAAACAGAAAAAAAGGTCATCAACCTAAATTCTAGGGGGGGGGACACAAACATTTCAGAGGGGCCATGTGAATTTAGGGGGGACGCAGGAAACAAAATTGACAAGAAGAAAAAACAGGTCCCCCCCGCCGCCTATGAGAGAAAGGGGAAAGGACGTGGGCAGAAAAAGTAGGAGGGGAACTGAGAGAGGGAGAGGGGAAGAGAGGGATGAGGGGAGAGACCGAGAAAAGCAGAGGGAGAGAGAGAGAGAGAGAGTAGAGGTGTATGTTAGGAAGAAATAGAAGACAAATTATGGTGGAGAGAGAAAAGGGAAGAGAAAACAGAAGGACAAGAAGAGAGAATAAATGAGAGGGGGAGAGAGGATGTGGTCTTACTTTCATCCAGTCAGGGGCGGTGCTAAACGCAGGCGAAATTCATGAAAGAAAGAGGAGAAAATGGTGACGTAAGAAAATGAAAAAGAGTTGTGTGGTCGCTGCTCTTGTCAAAATACATTGGCGTCGCTTCTGAGTCCAGGCAGACAAACAAATTCTCACGGTAAGCTACCATTTCCTAAATGGCGCCATCTTCATTATTAAGTAGCTGCCATCACAGGGGAAAGATGTTCAAATTAGACTTCAAAATGCGAAGTCCATATCTCTTTCATCTATATTCATTCATTCATTCTTTCTCTTCTACTTCTTCTTTTTCTTCTGCTTATCATTCTTCTTCTGCTTCACATTTCGATTCGTGTATGGAAACAGGTTGGTTTTTGGACCTTCAAATAAAGTAGATTAAAGGAGAATGAAACTGTTGGAACAAGATAGCGTGTGTGAAAACAGAAAAATCAAAGAAACAGATAAACGAAAGTTTGAGAAAAGACGGACAAATAATGAAAGAGTTGTGAGCATTTGAATATTGCAATCACTAATGTTATGGAGATCCTCAAATTGGCAATGCGACAAAGATGTGTGATGTAACTTGTGAACAACTCTCCCCATTACTTTATATTTCACTTTAATTGCCTATGATCACATCTATCAGTAGATCATGTGTTCTTTCTACATAGGAGGGCATGTAATACAGATTTTTAAAGAATTCATCATGGATAAAGCGCTTGTATCACCACAAGAAAAAGCAGAAAGAGACATTTTGAGGGTATTTTATAGGCCATCAAAGGGAAAGTTGTTCACACGTGACGTCACACATCCTTGTCGCATTGTCAAAGGGAGGATCTCCATAGCATTAGTGATTGTAATATTCAGATGTTCATTACTTTCTCATTATTTGTCCGATTTTTCTCAAACTTTCTTTGTTCTTATTCTTTGATTTTTCTGTTTCGACACAAGCCTACTAGTCTTATTCCAAAGTTTTCATTCCCCTTTAAGTTGTCTTTAAGAATCGAAATATACACAACAAAAAGTAAGCCTCCCTAAACAAACCTCCATATTTTCTGAACCAGGAGCCGCTTTAAAGATCTTTTTACATGAGCGTGTACCCTTTGAACGAATGTAACAGACGTATTTTGTGTCATGCTCCAGTGAACGCCTCCAAAATTGTCACTTTTCAAAAGTCACAAGCCTAATATGACTTTGATTCCAAAATATCGGAACGAATTTCACGTTCTCTTCATGAAAAATCACCACAAGGCTTTTAAGAGGTACTTTTTTAAAATACGATACAACTTTTTTGCTTCATTTTACGGTTGAATAAAGACAAGTCAAAATTTGCTATAGTTAGAATTTTATCGCATTTCTTATGACATGATCGAAAAAGATGACATTTATACTTGGGAATAGTAACTTCCACAATATTCATCATTTCACGGTTAAATGAACATTCAATGAAAATAAAAAATTAGCTTTTCAAATTCCTTGGCAAGTATATTTTTTTTTCATTTTTGGAACTGAAATCATGGAGCTACTATATACTCTGTGTTAGCTCCATGCTGATACTTTTTCTTTCCGTTATGTTCATGATCCATTAAACATGCTTCAATGATTCTAAGGCGTTTAATTAAACATTCATGTTTGAATGAGCGCGTGGAATGTGAAAAGCTCTTTTTTACGCTTTTGGAAAAAAAAATGCATTTGCTTACTACGAATATCTGTCACAAACTTTCTTGCATACTTCATTTAATTTGATTTTTATGAAAATCACGATGTCTAATGCATTAGTGAATACAAAATATTCGAAAATTGTGCAAATGCGAAGAAAAATCAAGGCCTTGCCCGACTCTGTGCCGTATCGAATGATTATTTTTGTGTGCGCCTCTTTTGGATAGTGTCACTCTGAAGCCATGTGCCTATTGTTGTTTTTCATAGAACTTTAGTTCCATAAAAACAACTATAGGCACAATTAATAAAAATCGTCCATGAAATAAACGCTTAGTTCACTTTTTTCTTATAATTTTGATTTCGTCTCTCATAGACGTTGTGTACACTATGGGTGCAAATGTTTAAAGGAGAAGTCCACCCCAACAAAAAGTTGATTTGAATAAAAGAAAATTCCAACAAGGATATAACACCGGAAATTTCATCAAAATCGGATGTAAAATAAGAAGGTTCTGCAAGTTTCGCTTATTTTCACAGAACAGTTATATGAACATCCTGGTCGATATGCAAATGAGGAGACTGATGACGTCATCCACTCACTATTTCTTTTGTACATTATTATATGAAATATTCTAATTTCTCCCCTCATTGTCAACTGAAACAACGATCAATTCCTCACTGAATATGTGGAGTTAGCATTGTTTAATACTGTATGGTTCAGTCAAGATGGTCCTTATTGTCAAATCTGTAAAAAATGAAATATTGTATAATTCAAACAATAAAAAACAAAAGAAATAGTGAGTGATGGACATCATCAACTGTCCCATTTGCCTGTCACTAAGTTGTGCATATCACTGTTTTGTAAACAATAAGCAATACTTTAAAATGTCATTTCTTATTTCACATCCGATTTTTATGAAATATTCAGCGTTATGGTACTTTGATTTTCCTCTATTTATTCAAATCAACAATCTTCTTGGGTGGACTTGACCGTTAAGAAAAAGTAACCTCTTATTCAATATAGTGGAACTTTTTTTTTCAAAAATGTCTTTAGCAATATCATATGGCCGTAATGTTTATATGGGCGGAATTCTGTGCAAAATCAAATTGATTTGTTTATTTATGGATGAGTGAGCACGCATCAAAGGGGAAAATGACATTTTCAAAGTCACAGACTCATTTTGAGGGGTTATAAAAATGAATGATTAGGAGCAAATTCTGTTTGAAATGTGTGTTAATTGCTGTTGTTTTTTAAATCATCCTTCATGTTATCCCCACACGTACTCTCCGAACTGTTACACTTTCACCGTTGAGCGAGCACACTTGAAAACTTGAGAATGAATACTCTTAATATTGCAGAAATGCATTCTTTTCCTAAAAATACCTCAGGATTAGTTATACTTAAAGACAAATCAGTGGTGGATTCAGAATTTGAACATTGGGAGGTGGACCAAGAAATCGGGGGAGAGGAGCCTCTAACATTTTCAAATTTGAACGTGGGTTTTTTTAAGTTACAGAGGGTACTACCATAAACACCTATGATTATATATTACAAACATTATTGTGCTCACTTTACCTTAAACATAGGTTATCAAAATTTTTGTGGAGTGGTTAATGATGGATAGTAAAACATAAGCAGTAAAAACTAAAAGCACCATAAAATTACCAAAAAACAAATTCGCCCAACTCTGTATTTTACACAATATGAAAAGCGATTGTTGTGACTTTCAAAAGTGGTTATATTGAATTTGATCTTTGATTACTCATGCATGACTAAACCAATCAATCTCATTCTTTTCAAAAGTTACAGCATTTTGATTTAGGGGGGACTTATTTTTTTATTATTGAGTATGTATATTAATATATGAACGAATAAATGAATTCAATCAAATTACTCTGCACCCTGAACAGAGATGACTTTCATGTATAGGTGCAATCAGGACAATGTTCTTTCCGATAAACCAATTCATCAATGACCTATATTTTCGGATATTTTCGGAAGTTATTCATTGATATGTTTTATTTCAAAGAATTACTCAACGAGGCGTTATTATTTGAGGTTATTTGCTGAATGACCCGTCTCCTTTGATGATACCCGGGAGGTTGGTTTAAGCATGGATCTCGACTAAGACTGGATAATTTTTGGATATTAGTTAAAATCTGTGTCAATTCCTGGTGTGTTTAATCATCTGAAAAGATGCAACGACCGTGTATATTCATCAGGAAAGTAGGACATCACGGGCAGACAACCGAGGTTCAGATCATTTAACCTGAATGTCACGTTCATGTTCACGTAAAGGCATCATAAATATGTCGGATACGATAATCTACTTGAAGACCGTGTTATGTGCAAACTGGAAAACTAGTTTCCCCAACACCGACCTATTTCTCTCGACAAGAGAGAGGGGGAGAGAGAAAGAGAGTGAGAGAGATAAGAGATACATGTAGATGTGGGAGAAAGCGAGAGAGAGGGGGAGGGGGGGGGGTATTCCCGTATTATAGGGTTTCATACAATTAAACATGTCGTACCTGTACTGTGAAAGAAGAAGAAAAAGAAGAAGAAGAAGAAGGAAAAGAACGGGACGAGATGATAGATCAACTACTAAGCTGTTAACTTACGCTTTCGAACACCGGATTCTTGACAACATCTTACGAAACGGTCTAAAACCGTCCTTATTGCGTTCGCGATCGTAGCAGTTCTTCATGAGATTTGTGACCGGGCCATTATGCGCACGTTTCGCATGCTTTGTAGCATAAAATACAAAAGTCGGACTTCGCCATTTTTGACATTCGCGTCCTCGCAAAACATTTGCAAAATGTTCGCTAAGCCCGTGAGAACGGAGTCTTTAATGCGCAAAGTTGGCGGACTTCAATATAATGCGAATGTAGAATCAAGGAGATAATTATCTCCTTGGTAGAATTCATTTTTTCCCCTGCGAAACGATAGCGCGCCTGTTCGTGTAAACACACCTTAAACGGGCGAATGTGAAACAGAACATCTGATAATGCCAACGTTAATACGATATTCCCAAAGCTATCAGATAAAAGATGATTTTCATATTACGAAGAAATTGTTGAAATTAGGTGCTGGAAGGTCAAAGAGGAGGTATTGCAATCGATGTTGATGACGAGACAGATTGATGATATCCCGAGAGAAAAGAAGGAAATAGAAATAGGGATGTGAACAGGTAAACGTGATGATATTCTGTGTACTGAACATGAACGTTTCTGCAATGGGAACAGGGGCGATGTCAGAATGTTTTGATGAGAGGGGGGGGGGGGGGGGGTGGGTGGCGATATATATGTGACGGTGAAATGTCACCAATGCTGAAAATAGAATGATCATTGTTTTGTATGGAATTATGGATATCGATTTTTAAATGGAAGGGGAAAACAAATGAGAAGTATGTCTCTAACATTGGTCTTGGAAAGTAACTTAATGCTCTCAGGCTGCAGAAGTAAGGGTAAGTCGAGGGATTAGGAAGAAAAGAGAGAGAGAGATGGGGAGTGTGCGGAAATAGAAGATAAGACGAAAACGGAGAAGAAAAGTGAAGAAGTTAAAATAAAAGATGATGATGTAGAAGAAGATAATGATTAAGTATAGGAAGAAGACAATCAAGAGGGGGGAGGGGAAATCTCGTTGAGCTTGATGTGATTTCGACAATGCTTGATCAGGAAATGCGTAATGCTTAAGTCCAACACACGGCCATAATACTGACCAGCGGATACCTGCGTATAATGGATAATAAAAATGCGTATTTTTAGCCCCAATAACGGAAATTTGAGCAAAAGTTACCTATTATCTGCGCACGATACGGATTAGTTACGGATGGTACGTATGAATTACGGATGTTATGGGGAAAACCAGCAGATTAGCCCATCTGCTGCCAAGCCGCTGGCACATGTCAAGGACGACTTATACCTCGGTCACATTTGCTCTACGGCGGCCTTACGGCGAGTCGAAAACAGCCGTTTTATTCATTTTTATTCAAACCACTTATATGGAGCTGGTACAAAAATGTTAAAACGGCTGTTTTCGACTCGCTGTACGGCCTCCGTAGAGCAAATGTGACCGAGGTATTGCGGATGACTTACGGACGAATAAGTTACGCTCGTGTCTGCGCATGTCGACGTCCCCTGGCGTCAGCACCATCCGCATATCTGAATTTGCTTTAGTCGCATTTCATCAAGTCTGAGAGCTAGAATACTTTGTTTTTATAAATTTTTACCATAATGTGTTTTGATATATCTACAGACTTTTCGCAGATACAGAGTTTTTTCAAAGAAAGGCTTTGCTCACTTTTTATCCAAGAATCATGTAATTAAATGCAAAATGCATGTAGTAAATTGAAGACAATATTATACATGTATAGAAGACAAAATATAGAAAAACGAAATTAAAAAAAGCTCGATGTGCCTCGACCCATTAAGATGTGAAATGTGTTTATAACGCATTTTATCTCATATTGATATAAATAAGCTTTTAAACACCTAGTAGAAAATGTAAAATATGAATAATTAAACGAAGAACAATTTTCATTTCAATATTCCATAGAAAAAAGGGGTTGTCTTTCGATGGTTTAAATGAATAGGAGACTTCGCCCTAAAGAAAGTGTCAAAAAGTCATATATTTATAAATTAAAAGAATGTTGTTAGGTCCATTTGAACACAGAATTTTAATATCAATTAATGATAATTAAATGTGCGGATCAGTTACGTATCCTGCTGATGAGCACACATATTTTACGTTAGAGTTACTATCTTACAATATGAGTTATGTATTTTTCGTATGGATAACGTATATTCTGCGGATGCTTACGTATATTTCATCCGCAGCAAAATTTTGAGATTTTCACAATTCCCGCTGTGGATCTGCGTATGTCTGCGGATCCTGCCGACCGAATTACGGATGAATACGGATGCTTACGGATGATACGGATCATGTCGGATGCTCACGGATTTTCATCCGTAAGCATCCGTAGCTACCGTAAGTGGCCGTGTGACCTAAGCATAAGATCAATGAGCTTAAAGGGATTAAAAGTTAGGCTATTGTTGAAGATCTTGGATGAAAAGGTGAAAGGGGATTCCTAAACAGATATGCCTGGTACTGTTTCTTCCCCAGAACTGCAAAAATCCGCTTCATTGTTCATACAAAGACTATTGACAATAGCTTAATCTGTAGAAGATGGCACGTGCGCGATGCTTCTCTCAGAAGTAATGATGGCAATTTGCTTGTCTGTGGTATGTCAACCTTTTTGGCATATTCTTTTTCATACAGGACATTAAGATGTCATGTTAACAACGGTGATTTGGACACTGTTGTTGGTAAAGACGTCCGCTAAACAACGTTTTTCTTCATTTCATTATAGCTTGAAATAACTAGGTAGTAGTTTCTCATTTCGACCTCGTACTTCAATCTCGACGACGACAATCGGGACATGAAATCACCGAATTGCACCAGCGTGATCAGTTGTGTACACAAAACGGTTTCGGCGGCGTTAATTCACTCAGAACGATTTTAAAGTAAAGCACTGAACACGCGTTTTCAAGCAGCAATGCCGGAAAACAGAATTATAGGCGGGTTGAACAAATACGCCAATACTCCATAGACGTTAGTGAAATACAATCGCGCGGGAAGGAGGGAAGTCAACTTCAAGATAACTAGTTTGTCGATGATGATGGTTGTGACCCTTATGATGAAACAAGGACGCACGATCTGGAGGGGGAGAGAGAGATAGAGTGACAGGAAGGTGGCATTCCACGACGAGATGGACGAATCTATAGATAGATCAACTCATAAAGGTACGAACATAAGACACTTCATCCCATGTCCATCTTACTTTGTAGCAGTGGAGGCACAATGGTTTTTTTTAAGTTGGAGTGTGTGGTGTGGTGGGGTGGGGGTACATGATTCCATGCCTTCTGGTGCCGCAATCGACAGAAAAAGAAAATTAGGTTTAATCTATTTTCTTCGAAATTCAAATTTTGACAATGATTCAATGGCTGAAAACAGAATCTATGGCCCTTCCATGGGAAAGGGGAGGTGATTGGGTGATGAAGCATGCATGCACCTCCAAATGTTTTTCAGGGGGTTCGGCCCCGGCATGTGTTATCTTCCTTCGGCATCACCCTGGCCCTGGGAATCTTGGTAGGTGTGGCAGAATGGATGCATGCGACGAAAATGACGTACTTTTTGTAGTGAAACCTTTTTTTTTTGCTTGTCAAATTTCTCTGGACCAAATTCACCTTCATCTTGTAGTGACCCCCCTTTTATTTTGCTTGTCAAATTTATACCAGCAACCCCTACCAAAAGAATCGTTTTCAGGGCCCCGACAGAGTCACCCAAGCTACTGCACTTTTTTTTTATAGATCATGAATTTCAAGTATCACACTATTGACCCTTCACAAAACCCTGAGGCGGGATGTAAATATTTTATTTATTATTATCATGCAACACAAATAAGTCTAACAGAAACGTAAACCTTTGTCTGATTCTGAATAGGTTGTAAGGGAGTCGATGGTAATATAAAAATAGCCTAATGGTACGAGATCCAGATTTATTTTATTGGCACACGAACAAAATATGCGTTGAGCGAAGAGGGATTTACTGGCAAGGTCCAACATGAGAGAGACAGCAATATTCTCTAATGAATGTAAGTAAACTTTGAAAAAAGCAAAGGTGTATCTTACTCGGGGAGGGTGATCATGTAACATTGTATTCAGTTTAAAGCAAATATCAGTGGATTCCCGATGACGTCATAGGGCTTATATCCACATTACTGTCCCCACATAGGGGGAATATCATTAAACCGAAATGATTCCCGGGTACAGACATATCTAAATTGGAAATAAAGCCAGCCGCGAAGGCATAAATAAACCAATTCTCTTGTTTCGAGAGTTGCAATGGCGTTCATCATGAGGATAAGCAAGTACAAAATACAATATCATTCGAAATCTAATTGGCTTTTGACGTTCTTCTTCAAAACAACATTTCCTTCTCCAGGGCAATTTAATAATTGTTTATGAAGAGAGGAGACTTATGACATTGTTTTTTGTCATTTCGATATATCCACATGAACAATTTCATAGTCGATATGTACTTTTATTCCATCTGCGTTTGAACACACTCTCACACTTTAATGTGCGATATTTGATTTTGGTCGATTTAGTGCCTGGCCGCTATTGCTTGCTCGCTTGAAATCGTCACGTCGAAGTCTTATCTGACAGTTTTTATGAGTTTTGCAATAACATCCCGTTGCACATGCATAATGGGTGCTCTCTTTGATTGAGGTAAATCCAGGCGCCATTTCGCCAGTAATGCAATGAAAATTCACTGACCTGGGAAGCGGGGGTGCTGGGGGTGCTGAAGCACCCCCAGAAATTTTCCTGGGGGTGCTGCGTGTATTATTTTCCATAGGCAGCACCCCACGAAATTAGGTTCCCCCTGTATATTTTTTAATATGTTATAATGTACATAATTATCACATCCAAAAATCGCAAATCATTTACATAGTCTTTCACATATTCCAATAACATCGCTCCTATCATGCCTATAACGCGACTCAATGAAGCTCCGGCACCCCGATACAGACGTGGTTGCGCGCGATACGTATAACCATTATAGTTTACACACTACTCGATATTTTGAGGGAGAGACACATGGGTGTGGCTGGACTTGGAACTTCCCGGTTTTATGTCGAATTAAGTGTTTGCGCGCCCGAACGCCCGTGTTTTGTATAAACAATTACAAGTCAGACATAGAAATCAAATTTCTGAGTCTTTTTCACCCTGCCCCCATGGTCCTGAGAAGCGGGGGTGCAGGGGGGGGGGGGGCTGGGGGTGAAACACCCCCCAAATTTGGGGGTGCTGCATGTAATTTTCCATAGGCAGCACCTGGAAAGCTAGTGGTAGGTATGATAAATGACGGAAATGTAATGAAAATGAACGACGTTTTGTAGAACCCCCCTCCCCTTCAGAATTTTCCGACACAGTACTTAAAATTGTGTTTAGATTCACCCTTTTTCAGATCGGAATATCAAATATTTTCTGCTCGCGCTTCGCGCTTGCATTATTGATTGTTATGATAAAAAATGTATTTAGAATGCCCAGATACTATCTCTAAACACGCGCACGCATGTTTATTTTGGGGGTACTCCAGGCTGAAAATATTTATATCAAATACATTTTATCAAAATAAATAAAATCTATGAAAATCTGATAACAAATAGTTCAGTTATTTAATTCTAAATTTCAGCAATATTTTATGAAAATGGTGATATGCATGTCATCATGAATATTTAATAGGTGGGTTGACATGGGCGGAAATCTGTCCCCAAAGGTAGGGGGGACCAGGGCCCGGAGAATTTGACAAGCAAAAAACAAAACAAAACAAAAGGTTATCACCCTAAATGATTTTAACCCTAACAAAATTTGACAAGGCCCCCCCCCCCCTAAAAAAAGGTTTTCACCCAAAATGTAAGGTAATTTAGTCAAAAATACATGTATTATTTCGATTGTGAAGTGATGTATTTTTCTCCATAATGAAAGACCAAAAATAGGAGGGTATATTTGATATTGTGTCCCCCTGTCCCCTCTGGGATTTCCGCCCATGTGGGTTGAAGATGTCACATTCCCACTATCCTGTTTCTTGTGTTATTACATGGAATCAACATTGTTTCATTTTTTTTTCAAACCAGTGTGAATGATATGTCTCCCTTATAATGAAATAAGTTGCAGCAAAGAATATCTAATTGACTAAATCAGTTGTCAATTCAACTGTTTTTGGTTCTTGAAGGGAAAATTTTGAATAAACCTAATTCTATATAATGAAATACAGAAGAACAAGTGGGGATATGACATCATCAGTTTGCTCATTGGATATTAATGAAGACATGCTTAAAACTGTTTCACCGGAATAATGCTAATCTTTAAAATGCAATAACTTTGATTTCCTTGTCGGATTTTGATCAAATCTTTATTCTTATCAATTCATCAATTGTATATAGTTATATACCAATTCTGTTCATGCAGTGGCGTAACTACGGGGGATCGGCTGACCAAAAACAAAAAAATGGGGAAAAGGGGAACGTAGTGGGAAGAAGAAATTATCATTCATTATAATGGTATATTACATTATAATCATGTTATGTTATATTACATAGAAAACATTTTTATCATAACTTTATGAAACATAATTTGCTCAGGGCCTATGTTGTCATTGTTCCTGGTGCTCGCATTGTCTGTTTAGACAGATATACATTATAAACCTGTTGTACGAAAAACTCCCGTTTCAAGTGCAATATACACCAAATATATTATTGTTTTATGTAGTGACATATGCTTCTTTTTTAATGACTACTTAAAATGATTGCCCCATGTTAAGGTCTTAATACAAAACATTTCCTGTCCGTGATTACGTTCGTATCAGTGGATTGTTGAGATAAGTCTGCTCTCCGTGAATTCCTAAAATCAGTCCTTAAAATGTCCCTTTTTCTGATCTGAATATCAAAAATTTTCAGCTCGCGCTTCGCGCTCGCATCATTTGGTTAGTGAAATACGTATATGGTCTTAGTGAATTTCTACAAGCAAACCTTAGAATGCCCCGCTTCAGGTCTGAATTATCTAAATTTTCAGCTCGCGCTTCGCGCTCGCAATATTTGATTAGTGAGATGCGTATGGTAATCATGATTACAATGACTACACAAAGTGCTTCATGTGTTCAGATGTAATTCTAACAAAATCAGCAAGCGCTTGGCACTCGCATTAGATGACTATGGTGAGACATGTCTATTAAGGGATTCCTAAAATATAGTCCTTAAGATCTCCCTGTTTGGGGTCAATATATACAAAAATTTCGGCTCGCGATTCGCGCTCGCATCGTTTAGCAAGACAGGTACGTATTATGATTACAAGATCGATTATAATGTCCCTTTTTAGGTCTGAATATCACTAATTTTTAAGCTCGCGCTTCGCGTTCGCATTATTTGATTGCTGAGATGCGTATTTTTATTTATGATTACAATGACTACAAGTGCTTCCTTAAAATGTCTCTATTAGGTAAGTATACCTGACAATAGCGCGCGCTCAATAAGTGACTCAAAGTTTTTGCTGGTGCCCCCCCCCCCCCACCATGCCGTGACCCACGGTACGCCACTGTGTTCATGATTAGAAAAGTGCTTAAGATGTCCTGTTTTTAGGTTTGAAATCCCATTTTATTTCCGCTCGCGCTTCGCGCTCGCATCTATTGTTTAGTTATATACCTATCCTCTTCATGATTAGAAAAGTGCTTAGAATGTCTCGTTTTTGGTCTGAAATCTCAATTTTGTTTCCGCTAGCACTCGCATCAATTGTATAGTTACTTACCTATCCTCTTCATGATTAGAAAAGTGCTTAGAATTTTTTTTGGGTCTGAAATCTCAATTTTGTTTCCGCTCGCGCTTCACGCTCGCATCAATTGTATAGTTATATTCCTATCCTCGTAATGATTAGGAAAGTGCTTAGAATGTCTCTTTTTGGTCGGAAATGTCAATTTTGTTTCCGCTCGCGCTTCACATCAATAATTGTATAGTTGTATACCTATCCTGTTCATGATTAGAAACGTGCTTAAGATGTCCCTTTTATAGGTCTGAAATCTCATTTTTATTTCTGCTCGCGCTTCGCGCTCGCATCAGTTGTATAGTCATATACCTATCCTCTTCATAATTAGAAAAGTGCTTAGAATGTCTCGGGTTTTTTTTTTGTCTGAAATCTCAGTTTTGTTTCTGCACTTCGCGCTCGCATTATTTGATTGTTGATATATGTATCGCCGTCTTAATGGGTAACTGCAAATAGTCCTTATAACACGTCCCTTTCGATCAGACCAGAGCGTACATATGAAAAATATCTGCTCGCGCTGATCACGTTCGCAGTTATTATTTGTTACATACACATGCTCAAGATGTTCAATTTTCAGGATAAAATACATAAATTCCCCCAAAAAAGCTCGCGCTTCGCGCTCGAGTTCTCTAATTATATATCTATGTTCCTTTATTAGTAGAAAGCTAAGAAGTAACTGTCATTTTTATATATATATATATATATAGTATTCAACCTATTCAATTTATATATATAGTACAGTGCGTCCTAAAATAAACGAAACCGAGATTTAGCGACCATTTATCATAACTTAATCATAAATAGAATAGATAAATGACCTACCAATTTAAAGCTTAGAATCTCCTCTTTCATCTGATATTACTTAGATTATTTCTTATTCACGCATGAGTGAGCAAAAACAATTTGAAGAAAGGATACCAAAAAATCATTTGGCGAGGGGTGTCTGGGTTTCAAAGAGAAAACCACATTTCTGAAAAGTTAAATATCTGCTCTTTAATTTGGTACCTCAATTACAGAAAATGGTCAAGAAATAAAAAAGTTCTAGTCATTTGAAATAAGGCTTGTATTTCCATAATTTCATGAGATAAACGTGTTTTCCCCAGTTTCCCACAGAAGCTTTCGCATGGTGAACAAAAGATTTAATGCATGGCTGATCGTCAACAAAACGGAGTGTTGAGTGAGTTTAAAAGCCAGCCTGGAGAACCTCTTCATTTTATGAAATTATTGAAATTCAAGCCTTATTTCAAATGACCAGAACTTTGTTATTTTATGACCATTTTCTGTAATTTATGTATCAAATTAAAGAGCAGATATTGAACTTTCCAGAAATGTGATTTTCTTTTTGAAACCCAGATACCCCCGCCAAATGAGTTTTTGATATCCTTTCTTCAAATTGTATTTGCTCACTCATGCGTGAATGAGAAATAATCTAAGTAATATCAGATGAAAGAGGAGATTCTAAGCTTTAATTTGGTAGGTTATTTGTATATTTTATTTATGATTAAGTAATGATAAATGATCGCTAAATCTCGGTTTCGTTTTTTCTGGGACGCACTGTATATATATATGTGTGTGTGTGTGTGTGTGTGTGCGTGTGTGTGTGTGTGTGTAATTATGGAAAACTCAATTGTGCCCCCCCCCCACCGTTGAGGAGAGCTTTCAGCACCCCCACTGAAAAAATCGTTCCCAGGTCGCTGGGGTCCGTTTCATAAAACTTGTTACAATAACAGTTTTAACCCACTGAAATCCTTCACTCTGATTGGCTGATAGTAAAGTTGTTTTAGAAATCTTGCATTTGTTATAATAGCAAGCCTTTATGAAACGGGACCCTGGGCTCTGTAACACGAAGCATATATCGATTGATCGTACGCTTGGTTTTTAAGATTGATTGTACATTGTGGTCAATGCAATCAGAAGTGGAAATTTGTTCTGCGATCATTTTCTAAGCTTTGTGTTACGGGATCTAAAAACGCTTTAGAGCAAACAGTTTGACAACGTTCTGTAGGTAGATACGGTTAAATTCTCCTTCAAAAGTTTAATATTTCAATATCAAGCATTCCATTCTTGATAAAAAAAAAAGAATTTCAATTTTCTAACAACATAAAATATCAAAAATTCAAATTATTGATGTGAACAATCAATTCTTGTTAACAAGAAATTGGATTAAGGACAACACGGCTTGTCATAGCCAATAATGTTTGTCGGCATACTCCAGTTAAAAAAAAAACTTCGGGGTCCTATGTCATAAACACTTGTTATGATAACAAATTCTGCTCAATTTGATAATATGTTGACCTTCAGCAAATCAGAAAGAAGGATTTCAGTAGATTGTAACTATAACAGGTTTTATGACATCGGGACTCAGGTGTGACAACCCTTTAATAGCGATGCTTGCACATGTATTGGAATGAGGCGTCAACTTCGAAAAAAATTAACGCCTTTTTATATAGGTCATGTTTTAAAGTAAAGCTCCGATGATGACTGTTAACATACATTAGAAGTAATTTTTAAAAAATCAAATTAGTGAAATCAATCCTTAATTGATTTTAGTTAACCTTGCAAGAAAAATTTTGTTTTTACCAAAATTTTTAAATTTGGTATTCGATAAATTAGAGGCGACATTAATAAAGGTCGAGGTTGTGGAAATGCATAAGCACGTGTAAAAGATAGTATATATATTTTAGCTACTCAGTCCATCTTCTTGTGGAGCCCACATCAATAACCTACATCATATATAGGCCTACATGCGATGGGGATGAGGGAGAGAGAGAGAGAGAGTGTGTGTGTGTGTGTGAGAGGGAGTGCGAGAGAGGGGGTGGGGGAGAGAAAGACAAAGAGAGGAAGGGAGAGAGAGAGGGGGAATATGTTGTATGTGTGCATGGGAGGGGGTCATTCCAACATCTTTCAAGTGCGCTTTTAAAACAAGTGTTTTTTTCATCAAATCAGGCAAATGAGGCAGCTGGCCATTTTGGCAACACGACAAAAGTATTTTCAAATTGATCTGGGCCTCATTCTTATTTTAATTTCTGATTTCATTAAGCATCTAAAAATCGAACCCCCATGAACTTGGTTGTTCCTCTGTATAACCACTCGTGTATTAGATTTAAAACCAATCTTTGGCAGTGTGGATGTTCCTGATACAATTTTCAGTGTTATCTCGGTCTCAGAAGTTAGATCTATACTATTCATTGTAGGCATTATGGGGAACTTTATAAAATATCGTTATGTTCATTTATGTTCATTTCCCCTTATCATTATGCTTTTTACTGCGCTATTCAGCAAATAATAACAGTTGATGATGAACTAAGGTTGTGTGCATAACCTAATATCATACTCTTATTATGTTTTTCTTTCATCATCATGCACAAGCTCGAACATCAAAATTACTCACGCCTTTGATCTTTCGCCGCGTTGCTAAAAAGCGTTTTCTCATTCCACTTTTCATTAAGAATTTTACCCAAGAGAGAAAGGATACGCGCGTCCTTGTACGATGTGTAAAACTGCAATAGCGGGTTGATTACTTCCTGATAATCATTAAAATGATAATTGCTGACGACACTAATTACGTGGCACGTCAGTCCACATCGGCTGCTAATCATTCAAATGTTGATTTTTTGCAACACTTTCCAAGTACAGAGAAGTTAGATAAAAACCGAGGGGAAAAGCAAGAGACAATATAGCTTTTGTATCATAAACGAATGTACATGTGCAAAAATGAACATTTTTGTGTAACTGATGATTGAGAAATCTACCAAAACATACACATATAATATAAAGTCACATTACAGTTTATGATAAGGATAGAGAGCTTTTTTTGGGAGGGGGGGGGGGTGGTGGGACGGAGGAAATAATTTGAAAGGGAGTGGGGCTAAGCCGAAACTGTGTGTGTGCGTGTGTGTGTGTGAGTGTGTGGATGGGAAAAGATCAAGACAGACCTCAAACTCCACTATTTGGAAATTTGGTTCAGCAAATTAAAATCTTAGGCGTTTATTTCTCTCTAAATGTAATAATAAAAGAAGATCTAAACTTCAAAGAGATAATTAGCAAAATAAAAAGATTTTTGGGATGGTGGAAACAAAGGGATCTAACCCTAATGGGTAAAATACATCTGTTGAAAAGTTATGCATTATCAAAATTAAATTACGTCTCGTCACTTTTAGTTGTTGTTAACTGGTTGTTCGTTGAGGTGGAACGGATCACTTTTGAGTTTTTATGGTCGGGTAAAGACCGTATAAAGAGAAACATTATGTATCAGGATTACTCACACGGTGGGTTAAGAATGATGAATTTTAAGTTGTTCATAAAGGCCCAACGTCTAATGAAACGTCTATTATACGGGGAACGCAATGCTGGTTGGAAATTGTATTTTAATTTCTGTTTTAGATCACTTGGTGGGAGATTGTTATTTCTATGCGATTTTGATTTTTGCAAATTAACACAGACAATGCCACAATTTTATTCTGAAATGCTGAAGGCTTGGCAAGATATGAGAAAATATAGATATACAAAAGAGGAAGTAAATCTGATTATATTTAATAATAAGAATATAATGTGTAAGAGGTAAAATGATTTTTGACATTGATCTTTATAATAAGGGAATTTACACTGTAGATCATATTTTTGATAACGGGGTAGTGAGACCTGTGGCTTATTTTCAAAATCTTGGGGTAACTGCAGATGAACTGCTCCACATTATTGATATAGTACATGCTATTCCAACTACTTGGAAAAATGCCTATAGCTCTATTAAATTTATAAAGATTGACGATGAGAACTTCAATGTTAATTTGAATATCAGTAAGCTGGAAACTACTTTTGAGGTGATAAGATAAAGAACGATACATAATAGTTTTGTTGAAAATTTACGGGAAACGTATAATTTAACATTGAAAGATAAAAACATTAATTTGAATTTTACAGATGTTGAAATGTGTAATAGGTTTTCCCAAACCAGGAGCACAACGTTGATTAGGAAACAAAGAGAATTCCAGTTCTTACTTTTACACGGGGCGATTTATACCAAAGAACAGTTATTGAGATTTGGGTATGTTAAAGACAGTTTATGCTCTTTTTGTGGCAGGGAAACCGAATCATACATGCATATTTTTCTAAATTGTTCTAAGGTAAAACCTTTATGGGAATTTTTTATTAAATATTTTGGTATATCTGAATTAAGAGATTTAGAATGGAGAGATATACATTTGGGATTATCTGGAAGTACGAATAGAAATAATTGTGTAAACAGTATAATCTTTTTCATCAAACATGCCATTTTCCAATCCAGAACCAATAGTCAGGTTCCTTCCTGCCATAAAATACAAAAATATATTGCGGAACGTAGGGAGGAAGAACAATGCTTAGCTATAAAATCGGGCAAATTGAGTTTGCATGTAAAGAAATGGGAAGAACTGAAGGTGAATGAGACATTGAATGCAAACAGGTGTGATGTGTCTGCTGGTGCTGTGAGTGTGTAATGGTATGTCCGCGTGTGAATGCGAGTGTGCAATGGTATGTTTGCTGCCTGGGAGGGGGGGGGGGGTCTTCTCTGTGTGTTTTTTTGGGGGTGGTATATTGTGTGGTAGGGAGTGTGGGGTGCGTGGGTGAGTGAAACATATATATGTAATCTTCCTCTTGAAGGCTTGTAGAGTTTCTTATTTGATTTGACATAATTTTGATATTAACATGATATTGAGGTAATTTTTTTTTCTCTTACAAAAAAAGTTTCATATTGTTATAGAAGAGAAATTTGGCGGTTTGATTTCATTTGTAATCATTTTTAAAATATTTGTAATCTAATTGATATTGATATATTCATTTGTTTGATTGTTAATTGATTGTATACATGCAAAGAATCTTTATTTATATGAATTGTGATTGTCAACTTATTGTTTTGAAAGAGGAAGAAAATAAAATATTATTTAAAAAAAAGTATGGGTGGGCTGATCATGCATGAAATAAAAAATTGATGTTCATTGAAAAAAGCGGCGGGGTGGGGGGGGGACACTCTTCTCTTTTTATGGCCCGTCTTACAAAGAATTGCAATTGATCCAATCAATCGTAACTCTATGGAAATCCATCAGTGTCATATTTTTTCTACATGGAATTTGCAATATGTCCTTTTTAAACAAAGGCGACAAATTGTCAAGAAGGTAATGATTTTATGTAATATACATCATATCTAGGAAATATTTTGAACAAACATGCATTAGATGCGGACGTTGCTGGCTTTTTGACCTGGGGCCCGTTTCATAAAGGACTTGCAACTGTTGTAACCACTGGCGGATCCAGGGGGGGGGGGTAACAGAGGTGTGCCCCCTCTTTTGAAATTGAAGACGTTTTTTTATTTGAGTTTTTTTGCTTGTCAATTTTTTTTCGGGTACGAAATACAGTCAAACCTGTGTTAGTGGCCACCTGTCTATAGTGGTCACCTGCCTTATAGTGACCACTAACAGCGCTTCCCAAGGAGGCAGATTGTGTGTATAAGAACCTGTCTATAGCAGCCACCTGTCTATAAAGGCCACATTTTGTGTTTCCCTTGGGTGGTCACTGTAGACAGGTTTCACGGTATCCTTAATTTGTGGTTGAAAACATTTTTTTTTCTTTTTTTGCTTGGTAACGGGGCTCAGCAGCCAATCAGAATCAAGGTTGTCATGGTAGTTGCCATAGTGGCAAAATTACTGTAATTCTTCATGAAACAGGCCCAAGGTCCAAAGCCAATGATATACATGTAACTTACAAACTGCCCCGTCAGTTCGAAACATTATAATACCTTTCACATGTATTTATGTTGAGCACCTATTAACTCGAAGGCACATTTGGTTAATAAGTCTCTTAGATTTCTATGACAAGCCATGTATGACGAAATATCAATCTCAATAAAGTCAAGAATAGTACATTCTGCGAAGCCTTATTCATGCATTAACTACATTTTTCGATCTAGAATATACTAAAATCAAAATTAATTTGAATCAAAATTGGCAACGGAACAACAAAAGTACGACGGAAAAAGCAATAATTTGTTTTCGTTTGCTGAAATCATCCTTTCCTTTCGTATCACGGCTTACATCGTCAGATCGTTGCAGATGTTTCGATATCCTCTCTGATAAGCTTGTGCAGGTGTTAAGTATCGTTTAATAGTGCATTCCAGTGTACAGCCACACCAAGAATACCGATTCTTTTCGACAGATGATATTCAATTCGATATAGCAGAATAACTGTGATCGTTCCGGAGTCGGTTACGCAGTATGACCGTAGCATATCTCAAAAGATCAATACCGATTTATAAAGTAGAACCGTGAAAACTTGATGCAAATGTTGAAAGATGTCGGAAATAAAATGCTTCAAGTGGCATCAGTTAGAAAATATGGAGGGATTTATTATTTATTATTTAACTCTTTCAACAGAATTAAGCAGAGACCGCAGTTAAAGTACAACAATGGGATGTTTGTACATGTATATACATTAAATGTTTTGTTAATTTTTTTTGATATAGTGCAGTTTGATTTTGTGCACGCACGTTGTTTTTTTCACTACTAAAGGAAGAACAGTAACATAAGCACTGTTGAAATGGGGAGTGTTTCATCAACATTTTTATCCGACAAGTTGTCAGGACATCTTTCTCTGATGTTGATTGGCTGAGAGGTACTGTTACTGTGGAAACTGTCGAATAAAATGGGACTTGTCGGATAAAACATCCGACAAGTCCTTTCATGAAACGCTCCCCTGATCTATCCTCCGATTTGATATCTATTTCATTAACCACTCACTTTTGAATATGTTCTTTATATAGTATAACTATTTGTTAAATTTTCGTGGGTGGGGACTTATATATAGGCATGACAGGCGAACTATTTTCCGAAAAAAGTATCATAGAAGGATGAGGAAGTGGTGGGGAGGCAGAGAAAGAGTTAGAGAAAGAGAGAGAGAGAAAGGGGAAGGGGGGGGGGGGGGGGGGCAGACAATCAGACAGATATAGAGCGACATATAAGGTAAGAGAATTGTATGTGCTCTTTCCAAAAGACCAACTTGTAGGTAGCGAGTGACTCGACTAAGGGGGTGTTGCAAGAAAATATTTGCAATCAATCGCAATTATCTTGTTGCAATTTTACAATTGATACATCAATTTAATCTGTATTAAATCAGATTGCACTCCTTTTTGCAAGAAGCAGACCTGCAATCAATCACAAATTTACAATTGATCACAAGACATATGATTGATTTAGACACCGAAAATAGACTTGCAATTGATCGTAAGTTTCTTGCAACGCCCCATAAGTATTATCATCAATGAAAATAAGAAAACATATTGATATTGCGCCATCTTCGGGACGGATAGAATTCTATTATCAAGTTTCCCCACTATTATAATCATATAATCATATAGTCCAGTTGATGGTTTCTTGTCAATTCGAGGGTGCTGATTACGAATCTGAATGAAGCCCCTCGTGTAACCTTGAGCATTTTTCGCAAAATGGCAAAGTCCAATATGGCCGCCAACATATGCAAATTACCCATGAAAATCATTAAATTCACCACACATTGGCAATAAAATATAATATGTACTTGTGTTGCAGGAGTGAATTACTCTCTGAAAAAATGATTTTTGACAAAACATTTATTTCTTGGTATTCAAAATGGCCGCCATAGACCCTATCATGTACAATATGAAAGGGGAAAATTAATTTTCACAAAAATGAACACTAAAATGCAAGTAATTGTGATATGAGTAAAGCAATGTTTAAAAAACATGCTTGCTAACGAAATATATCATTTTTGTCATGTATGTGATACGGTGATAATACGGCCATATTGGATTTTGCCACTTTGCGGATAATGCTCCGGGTTACACGATTGGCATCATTCAGAATCGGAATTAGCACCCTCGAATTGACATGAAACCATGAAAGAATATTGTCTATATGAAAAACAAGGTTATACCTCTTCTAGCCTTGACTGATATGGCGTATTTAATGTTTTCTGTCGGTAAGAGACTAGATTGGGATGGTCGCAGTGTGTGTACAGGTTGATGGTGGTGTATAAAGGACACCGCACATCTTATGACTGTTCGCGATCCGATTTTTGAACAAATTGCATTTTGCTCATTTTCTAAAAATGTGAATGGAACATTTCAATTTATTTGAGGTTAATATTGATTGAAAGAATACTTATATAACCATTTTGAAAGATTTCAAGCCTTTATTTTCGAGTAAAGGCCAAATTAGTTTCAAATCGTAGCCAATCTTACGACTGCTATGACGTCATTACGACTAGATACTAAATTTGCTTTTATTCTAAGAAGGGTGACATCATAGTCACAGATTTGAATATAGGTATTCATATGATGGTTTCGAACATTACTCAGTAAGATATTCCAAGTCTCAATATTAGCATCAAATTCTACTGCGTTTTATTCCAAAAATGAGTCGCAGACCAATCGTAAGGTGTGCAGTCGCCTTAAGAGGCTTGATGTAATCGGGTGCGGATCCATTGATGATAATTATGATAAACCAGAAGTAGAATTTTGAAAACTATGCGATCCTTTATGGGCAACCAATTGAGGTCTTTAAGAACAGGAGTGATGTGATCATGTTTATTTGACAGAGAAACAATGCGAGCTGCTGAATTAAGAAGTTTTTGAAGTCGGGTGATTTTAGGTGATTGTTTTTCCGAAATTAAGACGTGAGGAGATGAGTGAGTGTACAAGTTTCGCGGTTGCAGAACTAATTAAATATTCTCTGTATGATAAGACAAACTCTGCAAACGATTGTTAACTCATGTAGGTCCATATCATTTCAGAGTAACAACAGATTCTTTACTTCACTCGTTTACTTGTATTGTTTACTTGTATGTAGTTGTGTTTTCTTAGCATGGGACTTCCTGATCTGAGGTTTATGCTTTAAAGCCACTATGCAACAGTTACTTTAAACAGCGCCATCTCAAGACGAAAAGTAGCTCATAAGGACCCTTCACCATTATCCAGGATTCAAAATGTAGTCTGACAGTATGGACTTGTGTGTGTGTGTTTTAGTTTTGTCAGACATGTATCAATCAGATATGATTATTTACGTCTGGGACCGACCTTTAACGTCACCATCCGAAAGACGTGACCAGGGCTCGAACCTCTGCATCAATTTGTAACTTCCCCACAGCTTGGATGACAGGCGCACGCCACAACGCCCAGTTGCAATATTAAATAGTCTCCCTCAAGTCTTTATAACCTCTGTGTATTTAGCAAGGTTTATTAGGTCTCGATGCATTCCTGTTTTTCAATAAATTTCAGATGATCATCATGTATCTTTTAAAACGAAAAAAAATCAATATTTGAGATTATTTAATGAAAGGGAATATATATCAAGACTATTCACTGTCTCCTAATTTCAGTCTCTAACCGGTCTCCAACCATTTTCAATTAAGAGCGTTACCGGGGACGAATCGCACGGCAGTCAGCCTCAAAACCCTGCCTCTTGCCATCCGACCTAAACCGATTAATAATGTCTCAAAGTATGATGATCGTCTGCTTTATAGAATGATTTGATTTCCATTAAACAATGGTAGCATAGTATGAACACTCCCTTTGCAATAATTAAGGTAAATACTAATTTTGTTTGGTTTACACACTGTGTGATCCAACAGATTTGCGTATGGGTGAGCGGAAAGCACTCCTCTAAACAAAATGAAAATGCTGAACTTTAATATCATAATCGGATAAGAAAGTTATTGCATTCTAAATTTTTGCTTTATTTCGCAAAACATGCGTATGTCTCCTCTCTCATGTTTCTTTTCTTTTCTCTATTCCTTTATTCTTCCTTTTCCCTCTTTCTCGTACCCATTGTTTCTTAAAAAAACAATTTTTCTCCTCTTATTCTTGTTGCATTATTCTATCTTCCACTGTTTTAACACCTCTTTCCTTTTATAACACCCGCCTCTCTCTCTATTTCCCTTTTTACATCGATGCGCTTCGCGCTTGATTTCTATCACGCTTTTGTTTTCGCTTTGCGTACAGCATGACTATTTCGTGCTGTTGTTTGACGTAATTACCATTCCCTGATGAAACCATATGGTCGGAATTCGATTTGTTTTTGTTCATACGATTGTGTTATTTACTCCGTCTTTTGATTAAATCATATCCTGTTCGATATGAAAATAAAGGATTCGATGAAATAAACCACTCATTTTTTTATTTTAATGAAATGAATTGTTGAAGTATTTTGATGCCTCAGTGCTACAGAAACACAACATATTACAATACATATAATGACAAATGTCATTACGCAACTTCTAAGATCGTTATGTTTTGTTCCAGTGTTTTCTGGAGTCTGCATTAAAGTTTGATTGATTATGATGAAGACTTTGATTATTGCTAAGAACCTTCGGAGAAGAGAATAGCTGAGTATCATGACGTAAGTTAGTGACGTAACGCAGGTATTGTAGTATTCATGTTTATTTTTGCTTTGTTTTTGAGAGGGAAATTAACGCTCGTAAATTCCGACTGTTCCTTTTAACTGTTTAGAATTTTGATATATAACGCACATAGCTTTCCCAGAAATTTCCAACATGTTCAAAGAGTGATGATAGCAGTGATAATAACCATTGTGACCACTGTTCATTTAACAATATACAATTTCTTTGGCAAACACTTAAACCTTACACAGATCGTTACGCTGTCAACAGGCTTTGTAAAGGAGGTCACACGCCCCATCCCCTCCCCCTGACACCCTGGATCTGCGCCTGGCGCCATCTTTCTGTCATGGAAAAAGAATAATGTTATATGTGGGGGTGGTTTGAAATTCGGTTTCATCTAACTATAACTTTAATTTCCTGCATTCATTCTGTTGACATTCTTATTCCCTCACTCCACCCACATCGTTCGATGTCGATCCATGTCTGTAAAAGGAAAAGTGAAGGTGTGGGTGTGATGTCATTTGTGGAGCGTTGTGGCCCAGTGGATTAGTCTCCGGACTTTAAAACAGAGGGTCGTGGGTTCGAATCCAACCCATGGCGTAATTTCCTTCGACAAGAAATTTATCCACATTGTGCTGCACACGACCCAGAGGAGGTGAATGGGTACCCGGTATGATTTTTCCTTGAACGCTTTAGCGCCTATTAATATGGCGACTCAGCTACAGCCGGGGGTAATAATGATACTATGTATCAAAACGCAGTTGAGTATATGCACATAGTAACTGCCCTATACAAATGGACATATTATTATTATTATTATGTGATTTAGTTTATTCGGGGGAATATTTTTGCATGCTTCTTATAAGCAAATTAACATTTTCCCATCAATTTGATTTCTGATATAGTTCACGACCTTGCAATGGCACGTGTTAAACACGTATAATATATGATGAGGTATACTTTTATAAGTCTATAATGCATTTGAAAACTCTAATCGAAACAACAGATATCAACTGATATACTCCCCCTGCGAATTCCTAACTCTAACCACAATAAAGAACAGTAATATTTCACAAGATACTTGAGTGCATGGTTTCTTTAAGAAAAAAACATTTGACGTTTAATTAATACTTAAAATCAAAATGAGTGCATTTGCGAAATCTCTCTTAATTCATCAAATGCAAAACTTCTTACGTTACCCTTCTTCGATAAAGTTAACTGTTAGAAGCTCATTGAAAATTCATGACCCGAGCTACGACTTTAAGATCAATTTCCCGAAAGTATTAAAATACTTTAAAATAAAAAAGTTTGATCTTTAATTAAAAATATGACTCCTGGAATAATTATTTGTGACATAAATGTAGATTGCATTTTATGAGTAAGTTATCATACAACTTTACATTTTTTTCAATCAAGGCTTAAACATCGGTAGGGGCCATGAAAATTCATGACCCGAGCTACGGCTTTAAGATCAATTTCCCGAAAGTATTAAAATACTTTAAAATAAAAAAGTTTGATCTTTAATAAAAAATATGACTCCTGGAATAATTATTTGTGACATAAATGTAGATTGCATTTTATGAGTAAGTTATCATACAATTTTACATTTTTTTAAATCAAGGCTTAAACATCGGTAGGGGCCATTTTAAGCATGACAACGGGGGAGAATCTAATTTTGACAATGGTTCAGTGAAAAAAAATCATTATTGTTAACTCTCTGACGTCATATATTAATAATAATAATAATAATAATAATCATCATCATCATCATAATAATAATACTAATGATAACAATGATAATAATAATGATAATAAAAATGATAGTAATAATATTCAGTTCTTGTATATTATGAATATCGTTTTATGCGCTTCCAAAGGACTTGAATATTACAATACCAGTCACAATTCTTTGACTTACTACTACTGTTTCATCCAAAGAACAATAGAATCAGTGGACCAAATCTATTGTTCTCTGGTTGAAACAGGTAATAGTGATGGTGACTGGTACTGTATTACCCCAGGTGTATAGCTTGGCAGCCGTAATTACTCAGATTACAGCGCACACGCATTTCAAGGAATAAATTCCTGCCAGGTACCCATTCGCCTCACCTGGGTTGAGTGCAGTACAATATGCATGAATTACTTGCTGAAGGAAACTACGCCATGGCTGGGATTTGAACCCACGACCCTATTCCGGAGACTAATCCTCTGGGCTACAACGCTCCACATTATTATGTAAATGCAGCTGCGATTACATGCGTCTGAATGCAGAAAAGTTACAATTTGTTCTTGTTTTTCACTTCACAAATTGAAACTACGCCTTACGCTAGATCCTTTTGGCAACTCTCTCTCTCTTAACTGATCCCTCCACTTCTTTGGAGGTGGAATGTAAATGTATGTAATCACAGATCCGATATTAGGAAATTTCAAGAGACGTAGAACGGGAGGTTTGCTGCATAGAATTTTTTTTTATTTTGCAGCCAAGGAGCGTTTCATAAAAGGTTAGGTCAGTGAATTTTACTCTTAGCCAATCAGATGTGACGATCTGCGGTAGCTTATAACAATAGTCAATGAAATTTTGTTGTCTCTTATGGCCTCATCAAATTCTCCTAACGAGTTAGCATCTGTTGTAGCTCATCCTTCCAAAGGCATGTCTTTTGTCTCCTTTGCTTGTCACATGTGTTTGATGATGCTTACCCAGACTCTAAGCCCCGGAATTGAACACTACCATGTCAATTATCTTCATTCTTGGGTACAATTTTTTTTCAAATTACGTTCAGCTGTATACACAATAAATAAAACCCTTACCATTTAAAGGACGATGGTTTTGTGACCTTGTGTAAGTTATGGGGACATTTGTTCTTATTGTAGACTCTTATACTTTAATATTATACAACACATTCTTCTTATATTTCATATCTCCCTCATAAACATCTGGGATGGTGAATGTGGTTTCTTTTCTTTGTACATTAATCACTGAATGTTGTCAAAAATATATTGAAAACATATTCTGAGTTACAGTTAGAAAATAATTACTTTTCACAATTCTTCTCATATGAATAACCCCCCTTTTTGCAAACAAGCTAATTTGTCAAATGTTCACGTTTCTGTATAAATCAATAATATTGTATTCCTAATACAGACTCCAAAATAGATTCCAAAAAGAGCTTCCTATTGCTATTTATGACACAATCGTTATGAAATTTGAGAAACTGTCTAGCTCCCTGGGGTTGATGTTAGAGGATTAGATGAGGAATTCCCGAGAAAGCCCCTCCTTGCAGTTACCACACACGTGAGAGTACATAATCATGTTCTCATGTTGATCCCCGCCAATGACACCTTCTGACATTATATTGAGATGACACGTCCGTGAAACGTGATGCCTTGGAGGAAGAGGGTTGGTGTATTTTCATATTTGACCAATTGATTTATTGCTAGAGACCATGAAAGGATAATAACATGATGCAATAATGATGGATGTCTTTCTCTCGTTAAAGGGAGGTATCGTACACTCTTTCAGAAAAAAGTTAGTTGGTTAACATAAAGGACCTACCGATTTTGGTTCGAGAAAATGTCAAGTTAAAAGAATAGAGATTTCTCTTGGCCAACAGTTGGAAGGTTTATATAATTGTATTAATTACTGGTGTCATCCGTGACGTCACACTATTCAATGGGGGGGGGGGGGTTGACACAATGGATCATTCCCCTAAACAAAAGGTTCACCGCTTGGAAATCCAATAGGTTTGTCAAAATCTGTTTGAGAGTGAACATGTCACAACATGCTCCCATGTCACACAACAGTCAGCAGGGCAGGCTTATGTTTTTCCTCTTCTTTTCTATTCTATCATGGCGGGAGGGGGGGGGTCCCTCCTCTCCCTAGGGCGCCACCTGGATATACACGTTGGCGCTCAGGTATCCATTCATATCACATTGTACTCCAAGGTCAAGGTCAGGTCATGCATGTTGTTCGTTCATGGACGTTTCATTCATGTGACTCTTTCGTGCAATGCAAATTATATACACGTGACATATTCATAAAACCATGCATACTCACCAGTGGAGATAAGTCTTTAGATATTATATTTAAAGTCACAGAAACTGTGAATAATCCAAATACAGCCATGCAAGTGTCATGCATTTTCCCTGCTAATCATGCAGTTAGGTAGTTCGCTTTATAAACACTCGAATTCGGGATTCTCGATATTGGGCTTCCTCTCCATGACCTTAATTATATATACATGACGTCATCTTGTGTATGATTGTAGACAAGATTGATTATTTATTGCTTTCCAAATGACAAATTTTACATTTTAATGACAATACGCAGAGAAAACAACATTAACGGTAATTCCTTCTAAATGGATAAAACCCAATCTCTATAATGTTTTTTTTAGGCCAAGTTTTATTTGTTCTTTATTTGGCGCAGTTTTTCTGCACTGAGTTTCGTATTTACCTGACAGGTTGTGGCCAAATAAGAGGTAAAACAAACGGAGAAAAGAAATCACAAAATATGGTGTAAATCTGTTTCTTAACGTTGATTTAAAACACTAAATAATTTCCAAGACATTCCTCTTTGCGAATATATTAGATATGTGTACTGGAAAACATAATGTGACATCTCTTTTAACATGCAAACGCATGTAATCACAGCTGACGTCAGAGAAACCTTGCAAGTGAATAGCACAATAACTCCATTTTCTATTTTTACGAATTTCAAAGTTTTTCTTTTTAATATTCTGTTGGTGAGCTGTGAAAATTCGAGAAAATGTTTTTGTTGTATGTTTTTGAATTCTCCTTTTAATTTGTGTATATAGTTTGTTAGTTCAAAATTTCACTTCCGATAAATTCATTAACCTATATTGTTACGATACTGCAACAAATAACAATGAAAATTCAGTTTTAAATTTGATTTCCTTGTTTTTTATTACAGGAAATATATCAATCATACAGTATACAAAACAAAACAAAACATAATGATCTTAAATCTCTTGAAGTGTCAGTTCTGATTGGTCCTTTTGTATAGTGATCCAGGTTGGCTGGCAAAGGTTCCTTAAATTGATGTCCACAATGCTGGCGATGACGATATTGATATTGAAACACACTGAATAATAAGAATCACTGTAACGAGTTAAATGTCTGTGAAGACGATGTTGATATGATGTGTTTAACAGTCAATTTCAGCAATCCATGGGTTGAAAAGCATCCATTATAAAACAGGTTGATGATCTCGATGAGAACTGAGAATTCCTCTCCCAAAGTAACTACAAACAGTTCATTGATGGCGTGCAAATAATTCCACAGAAGATAACTGTTGTATTCCAGTTTGAAAAAAAAATATGCTGACATAAATTTTGGTGTGAAACTCTGAGTTCTGATCTGATATATGAAGAAACTTACTTTAAATTTACACGATTCTTTAAACTTCTAGCACTGTCTTTAAAAAGGACATTACCTTTAATTCTTTATAGAATAGTCCACTTTTAGAAGACTCTTGAATGACCTCAATGAAATTAACAATGTAAACAACATAGCTAATCCTATTGTCCTTTTCACTGCCACAAGGTGTATATTGTAAAAATTACTCTCATTAAATATGCATGCCTAACAAAGCTTTATATAGACATTCTGGAATATTCTTAATCATTATATGCTCTTAGAGAGGAAACAACTAAATAAATGATTGTAATTTGTCTACAATTCTTATATATAACAATATTCAATATGTTGAATTATTATAAGTTGGAGACTTTTGTCACATTTTCATATGTACGTCCTCGTCCATCTTCAATCCACTGCCCCGATCACTTCTGGTCTGGCCTGGCTCGCTGGCCGCGACACCCTCTGTATTTGTTTGCTGTTGATATTTTGTTTTAGAATGTTGTGCTTTTGAGACAATATGAAAATAAATATCGCATGTAACACATGAAATGAAAAATAAATTGTCAAATAAAGGTAAATACAACTACATAAAACAACATTATGATGAGAAATTAGTATTTTTCTTAAGCCCCACCCGACCCACAGATAGGTGAGAAATCAACCGGAATTATATGTCATGAAGAAAGAGATTCGAATCAATTGACTGTTACCACCGTCTAATATAGATGCCTGTCCATTTACGGATCATATCCGAGGGAGATATCTACGTAGGCATCATGGACATTATTGTAGGATCGTGAACATGTGGGAGGCCAACACGGCAGTCTTAGGGAGGTATAAAACATGTTGGCAGATCAATCTGGGATGGTCCGTGTAGCTTCCGCGTTGGTACTTGCTGATGCCTGTAAGGTCTTTGAAGACACCGCATGCTTTGCCAGCATGGTGTATGTGGATGCCATGTAAGTGCCGTGTTGATACGCTCTGATGTGCAATCATCAACGCTTGTCGGCGCTTAATCCGAGGCAAACTACACCGGACCAACACCGGTGTAGTTTAATCCCTATGGGGCACAAACGAGCGTTGAAGGTATCAACACGGCACTTACACTGCTCCTCAAGGATCTACGTGGCATGGGAGTCCCATGCCATGTTGATCCTTGAGAATCCGTGTTTATATTTGACTGAGGCTTTACAGCAGTATTTATGGCATATCCTAAGTCGTTTTCGTTGCTACACGTGTGGTCCGGTTTAGCGACGCACTATAACCATTACGCAAGAATTTTTTCTTCAATTCCTTTGATTATTATGGGGTCTCCGCATGGCCCCAGGAAGCCTAGGGGTGTTCGTATAATTATACTCTATAGCACCACCACTAGAATTCTGGTGGGTGTGAAAAGATGGATAAATGTAACCAAAATGACCTTCATTTTTAGGTGAAAACTTTTTTTTTTACATCAGCAGCACAGTAAAAAAATCTTTCCCAGGGCTCTGGGTCTCCGTTGTTGGCGTTCTTGCCCCTTCATTTGCAACTTCTACCTCTTCATCATCTTCTTTGTCTTATTCTTCTTCTTAAACATCCTTTTCTTTTTCTACTTCATCTTATTCTTCTGAATTCGTTTTCTTCTCCTTCTACCTCTTGTTATTTCTCCTATCTCCTACTGCTCGCTCATACTTTCTGTCAAAGATACAGCACGCAAATTCCTTTCAAGTTCGTTCTACTTAACAACGTATAGAGATCCTTTCAGTAGTCAATTCCTTTGAATACATGACCATCTTCATTCACCTCAGAGCACAAGCACTTTGAACCGACCACCTTTTCTGGGCAGTAAATTATGTCATACGCTTGGTTAGGACTTATTCTATGGTTCTTGAGGCTCCAACCATGCTCGAGGACGACACTGACCTTGCAGATATATCAAATTAAGGACTGGCAAAAAATTCTGGTCGGCTTGCACATTGATGGAATGATCTGTCCATTGTTTGGCCAAGCGCGTTAGAATCTGCGTATGGATTAGTAGACACGCGCGTTCATCCAAGGAGAATTATCGAACGCACGGGTTGTTACAATTTGAAGTCGACGACCGGAAGGGAACTTGCGTGACTATATTATGAAAGAGGTTAGAGGTGAGGAGGTTGTAAGGGGTGCGGGGGGGGGGGGTGTTCAGTGGTGTCAAAAATCTTCTTCCAAGCAAAAATAAAGGTGTCGGTTGCCACCACTATAATTATGAGACGAATTGGCAAAACAAAAATTAACACAAAATATTTGATTAATAAAAAGATCTTGCAGCCAAAGGCCTATATATGTGGAGCGTTGTGGCCGAGTGGATTAGTCTTCGGACTTTGAAACAGAGGGTCGTGGGTTCGAATCCCAGCCATGGCGTAATTTCCTTCAGCAAGAAACTGATCCACAATGTGCCACACTCAACCCAGGTGAGGTAAATGGGTACCGGTAGGAAGTAATTCCTTAAAAAGTTGTGTGCGCTATGAACGCCTAGCTTAGCCGGGTAATATAAGAGCGCCTCGAGTGGATATGTGCACTATATAAATACCCTATATTATAACCAAGTTCATATCTAACTAAGATAAACTAGTTTTCTGAAACGTTACAAACTGATTGAACAATTTAGATTATGAGACGGATTTCTCTAGCAAATGAAATGCACTGGAAATAGTTGAGTACCACTGCTCATAAGATATAATACCAATGTTTTTTTTTTTGGTATAGATTCATTCATTGTCCATACGTCGTATTATATTGAATATTTTCTCAAATACAGCCTGATTCATGGCAAGACCCAACATTTACCTTTTTATTATTGCTTTTGGAATATGCTATTAAACTACTTTACATACAGACGTGCATGTGCTTTATAATTTTGAATAGGTGGTAATTTTGGTTTAATGAGCAAATCAAACTTGTGGGGACAAAACATGGACTATTTAGGCAAATCAAATAGACTTGTTAACTTAAAAAAAGCATTAAATTTGTGATAGATTTTGACAGAACACGATATCACATTTTTCCTTTCCATTTTTATTCCCTTCTCTCCTTTTTATTCTTCTCATCATGGATATTTTAAAACACTTCTTATAGGGACTGTTGGGGGTCAAATGTAATTTTCAAAGATATTTGGAAAAGGTAGTAGCAATTTTCAATAATTTGAAAATATTTGATAGACATAGTAATAGCTGAACCTAAAAGGTGATTTGCCCGAAGATACAAGGCGCAACTGCATGTTGTTACCCCTGTTTTAACTCGAGCTGCAATTTTTTCGGCAGCGCTAAGTGCATTAAAGGAATGACCCCTGCCAGGCATGCACCCATTAATCCCACCTGGTTCAAATGCATCACAGTGCAAATAAATTTCTTGCTTAATAGAAACGTGCCTTTGCTAGGATTCGAACCCACGACTGTCAGTGTCGAAAGACGAGAGTCAAGACCAAGACGCACTGACCCTATATATTTTTTGTTATTATCTTATATTACATTTTGCACAAGATTCTAACATTAGCTTATGAATATTCAAGTTGTTTGCAAAGTCATGAATTTACGAACAGTAACCCCCTTTGTGTGACATTATAGCGAACACGTGTTTTGTCTAAAAGACAAGTCATAGGTTTGATACAAAAGCCTGGTATATATTATAATATAATATATATATACATATGTATATAAATATAATGATCTTAAGAAAGGACATACTGAAGCTTTTCGATATTCACTTATCGGAGTAAATCGCATGAATGACTAAAATGCTAGAGCAAATCAACGTATAAATGATCCGAAATAGACAATGGACGCTAAATGGCGAGCCGTGATTGGTTGTCAGGTAAACAAGTTAGGCTTGGTACCAGCCGTATATTGAGAGTTGACCTCAAGACAGGACACCTGACCTGAAGTCATGTTCGTGAACTTTTGATTTTTTTCGACCTCGGAGAAAGCTATACCTCACTTGTGCATTTCCATTGATGCATATATATATATATATATATATATTAAAATTTAATTCACTTCATTTTTACTTTATTTTATTTATTTTTAATCTTTATTAGAGTCCGTGGGCTTTCTTGGAAATGTTATTTGTCTACTTTGTATATTAATAGAACCAATTCAGCATAAATCAATTATAACGATATACATTTTAGCACAAAATAAAACTCGTAATAGAAGTAAAGTTCATACAGCTATTACCACACAACAATAAAGGGGAGATATCACACAACATGAGCTTGTACTTTCGTTGAATCACTTGTTTATCATTGCCCCTTTTCGAAAGTTCATAAATCTAAATACGTAACTGGCTGTTATTGAGTCGAGTAATTTGATTTGTTGATTGTATTACATGCGCATCTTCGTTCAAAGTGCGACGTTGCGCGAATTGAAGTAGTTCCAGCTTTTTAATTTCATTGACTGAAATAACAGATGAAAAACTAAAAAAAAAACACGAATTTAAAGGACAAGTCCACCCAACAAAAAGATGATTTGAATAGAAAGAGAAAAATCAAACAAGAATAACACTGAAAATTTGATCAAAATCAGATCTGAAATGAGAAAGCTATGTCATTTTAAAGTTTTTCTAAATTTCACCAAACAGTTATATGCACATCCTGGTCAGTATGCAAATGAGGGTACCGATGATATCACCACTCACTATTTCTTTTGTATTTTATTACATGAAATATGAAATGTTTGAATTTTCTCCTCAATGTCATGTGAGCAAAGTTTCATTCCTCCCTTAACATGTGGGATTTGATTGTTTTAACATTTTATGGTTCAAACAAGATGGTCATAATTGTCATTACCATAAAAAATGAAATATTGTATTATTCAAACAATAAAAAAAACAAAAGAAATGGTGAGTGACATCATCAATTTTCTCACTTGCATATCACTGAGGTGAGCATAGAACTGGTTTTTTTTGGAAAAATAAGCGACACTTTAAAATGCCATCTTTCTTATTTTACATCCGATTTTGATGAGGTTTTCAGTATTATGCTATTTCGATTTTTCTCTTTTTATTCTATTGTTTATTTTCATTTTCTATTTTATTTTTCTGGGGGTGGAAGTTGACCTTCAACCTCTTACCTTTTATTCTGCTTTAAAAGAAAATCTTGACAGTGCTGTATATTTCGCTTATTTCTGTATGACTTAATTTTCTCCTTTCTCCAAAATTTTCTATGTATTATTTTTTTTCGCTAAGATCCAATGTACGAATATTGATTCTTCCTATTCTAAAAGGTATCTACATAAAAAAGAATTTGTTCCGAAAGAAATCTCAATTTTCTTTGTGGTACAGAAATCTTCAAACTTCCAGGACACGTTTTGAGTTTCTGATTGGTATCGATTAAGATATCGATAGTGACCTTACTTCGTAGTTGGAGTAAATTGAGTTTCAATTAAAGGTTGATGCTCCTTAAATGTTGGCATGACGGCCGTTTTCTGTAGACCACGTCAATAGACATTGAGAAGCAATAGATTTGCCGATAATGGTAAAACTATTTTGAATCGTAATTCATATAAACCTTATCATGCTTATTGTATGTATCGTAAACTTTCAGATTCAGATTTTGTAAATAGCTACCTGCTGATTTATTTTAATGAATGTCCAGAGATCGACAGGTCCTCACTTTTTAAAGCCGATCCAAATTTATTTTTCTTGTCATTTCGTCATCATAGCATTATCAAAACATCATGGTGGGATACGTTGTCTCTCCATGCTGACATTATTTGACTTGGCGAGATCCATAAGTTGTATTGGTGAGGCAACAATCACCATGTTGACGTACAACTTTTTATATTACGTTGATTTGGCAAGATAACGTATCTTTCCAACATGTCCAAGCTGATATATGCCGACATGGGGAGATGACTAATATCGACATGTCGACAAGATGACGGCCCTTTAATACTAACGTAGATACGTTGGTAGACGGGTGATCTGTCCCCACTGGTTATTGATAACGCTATCTATCGCCATTGACCATAGCGTTGGAGGTGGGGGGGGGGGGGGGGTAGCATCACAATCAGTACTAGTGTGTAAATATCTACTGGATACTTAGAGCCGTCAACACCATCCGTGAGAGGTTTGGGTACACCTTCACTAAAATGTAAATAAGGCCAATAATGAAAATTATCATTCTCTAAAACTTTATTCTTTATTTGTTAGAGGTTAAGTCCAACCCAGAAAAAGGGTTGAGTTAGAATATAATCATTCAAAAACATATTATACACGTTTACCACTGACAATTTAATAAAATCGGATGTGACTATCTCTAGAAGAAAGTAACAACATTTTAAAGTTTTTGGTTAATTTTCGCAAAAAATTATATCCACAACTCACTAATAGGCAAATGAGAGAATCAATAATGTCAGTCGCTCACCATTTCTTATATATATATATTTTTTTAAGTTATTGAATATCTAATTTAAAAAAGATTTGTCAATAACGAACTTCTTGATTTGACTTACTCTACAATGAGGAGAAAGTTAGAATATTTTACATTTCATATAATGAAATACAAAAGAAATAGTGAAAGGATGGAATCATCGTTCCCCTGATTTCCATACTGACCAGGATAAGAATAGAACTGTTTAATAAAATTAAGCCAAAATTTAATATAACAATATAACCTTCTTATCCGATTTTGATAAAATTTTCATATGCTTGTCTTATTTTTTTCTTTTTTTCAAACCAACATTACTTTTAATGTGGTGGGCCCGTTATTTCAATTAGCCAATAATGAATAAATTACTGTAGACATCTTGTTCACAAAATAATATTGCTGTGCCTATATCAATTGGCATTAAGAATTTTTTTTACGAGGCTGATTCAACCCTGACTCAAACCTTCTTTTCTCTCTCCGTATTAATACATTATAATGCTATAGATAATGTAAAGATATATAGAGGACGTTTCGTGGAATAGATACAGTGCGCTTTCGCGCCTCGCGATTTCACCACGAACCGTCCGCTCTGTTTCGATGCCCACTGTAGCGTAAATAATTAACGTCAAGAAAATATAAAGATACGGGATGAAACTTGGAACCTACACTATCGAACGAAGACAACGGTACATAAGTTGCTCTCTTTGTAGGTGCACTTATTGCTGTTTTAAAAAAAGCTTTTCACTAAATGCGTTTTCTGCCAAACTAACTTTTGCATCTATAAGTGCGCAGAGAGGACGGGTCGATCGTGGTGCGTGCGACGAACTTTTGATGTGGTGGACCCGTCATTTTAATTAGCCAATAATGAATATATTACTATAGACATCTTATTCATTTAATAAAAAAATGATTCGATATAGCATAAAGAATATTATTGCAGTGCCTATATCAATTGGCATTATGAAATTTTTGTAGGAGGCTGATTCAACCCTCACTCTAACTCGTCTTCTCTTCTCTCTCCCTAATACATTATAGATAGTGCAAAGATATATGTGCCTATATCAACTGGCATCATGATATTTTTGTACGAGGCTGATTCAACCCTCACTCTAACTTTTCTTCTCTCTCCCTAATACATTATAATGTTATAGATAGTGCAAAGATATATATTTTTAAAAGTTTGCCCACTGAACCCATTTATCAATAGTTTTTGTGCTCGGAAAAATAAAGTCGTAGATATCTGAATCTGATTGATGACACCGGACTATTAAATTTTTACAAACAACTGGACAACAAAGCATTGGATAACTAATGATTGTATTTTAGTGATAGCTTTAATGAAAAAAATAATCTACTTTTTATGTGAGGATGAAGCCTTTTCTGTTTATCGCCCCTCTTTCTTTATGTTTTTTTTTCAAAACTAATTTTCTGATTTTTACCCACATTATATGTCTTATTTATGTTTGGTAACAACGTTTAAGAAATGACTGATTTGATTTGTAGTACATCATAATGATGACTTTGATAGTAATGTTTATCATAAAAGTCATAACAATTTCCCCGGAGTTTATCCAGAAATACTGAGCTTTATCTGTTCATAGTGCCCTATATTAAACTTTTAAATCTAGATGTCTACTGTGTTACGATACTGCAACAACAAATATAACAAACTAAATTAATTCTAAATTTGATTCCTTTCTTTATTTTTAGGAAATATATCATACATTAAACAACATATAAAGTTGTCTTCCATAACTTGGGGAGTCACTTCTGGTCAATCCTGTATTAAATCAAAATAAAAATCCAACTTGGATGGCAGTAGATTGCTTAGAATGTTAGATTAAAGTCCACAATGCTGGCGATGATGAAGTTGATGCTGAAACGCGATGGATGATTAGAGTCACTGGAGTATGTTGAAAGGTCCTTGAAGACGAAGTTGATGATAAAAATCACACACTTAAAATGTTGGGCAATATACTGTCCACTGTATTGTGTAATGTATGTTGGTAAAAAATGTATATACTCTGGGCAATACCCAATTTTTAGTTTTTTATTACCCAATTTGGACATATTTTAACCGATAGTTGTGTGGACAGTATTATGTTACCCGTTGATGGTTGAAAATTTAGCCTTTTTTTGCCCAACCTTTTAAGAGTGCAGTTGATTTCAGCAATCCATGGGCTGAAAAATGTTCTTAGGAACAGGTTGATGATCTTGATGTGAACTGAGAATTCCTTTCTCAAAATGACTACAAATAGTTATTAATGGTGTGGAAATAATTCCACAGAAGTTGTATTTCACATAGAACATGTAGAAGTGAACAATGCTCTAACATGGAGGCGGGCGTGAAGCTCTGAGTTCAGATTTGATACGATGATGATGTCCTTGCAGAAACTGTCAGTTTATAAATATATAAATTTCCACCATTCTGGAAGCTTCTAGTATTGTCTTCAAAACGAACATTCACCTTTTTATTACAGTAATCCTAATTCTCAGTGAAATTAACAATGTAAACAACATAACTAATCCTATTGTCATTTTCCACTGCTAGCAGGCCCTATTGTCTGCCAAGAATCATTGTGGATTACACAAATACCAATCATTACTCTGCCTCATGCCTACATACCGAAGCTTAATTAAGACATTCTGTTATTATTCAGTGAACTTCCTTGTAGGAAAAAATAACTAAATGACCGAATATACATGCGATTCCTCTAACAACTTTTCTTATATAAGTTTTAGGCATGTTGATTGTCTTTATTTCCTGACATTTTAACGATTCTTTAGGAAAGAAATTAGTTGAGATGCAAAAAGGATTACACTGATGGATGACCGGACATCGCTGGCTTATTTCCACGAGTGCTAATGGGTTGGGATTCGAACCCTCCAGCCATTCATTCTGGGTCAAAACCATGATAACCAATGAACCACTATTCAAAAAACATTACCTTTTTCCCAACATAATGCCTTTAGTAACCATGTCAGTCCTTCATAATGGAGATCATCTCGAGCGGAAGCACATGCATGAATCTTTCAAGCTTGAGGTGACTGCTGGATTTTCATCTTCACATCACCCAAATGGCCCCACTACCTAGCAATAGCATCTATAAAATAATGTACCGCGGAAAGGAATAAGTGAGTAGTTTGATTAAAACACTTGTCAAAGCCATTCCTAAAATCAACACTTCTGAGCATTTAAATTATGAAGTAGTCTTAACATTTCAGCGATATACCACAAGGGTTTTCTTATAGGTCAGATAGATGGCGCGAAAATCAACATGATCATGATGATAGGCATGAACTGCGGGCGACAAATGCATTTACATCGCTTTCTAGTGGAAGTTGTTTACAAAATTTTTATCGAGCCTCTTTTGTTCTCGCCTGACTTATGCATGATTATCAGGAAAGCTTTATGAACCATGTTCTGTTCATGTTGAGAAAAACCCCGTTTGGTGTTGAAAAATGTTTGAAAGAGATAGGCGAGAGAGAGAGAGAGAGAGAGAAGGTGGAGAGAGGGAGTGATAAGGCGATCGTTAAGGCTAAACTACCATGCATTAACTGAAGGCCTGGTCACACCGCCAGAACTTTGATGGAGCGTTCCCGGAGCGGTGAAAAAAACATCACCGCTCGTTATCATTCACCACCATTTAACAGAACTTGGCCATGGCTTATACTCTCGGCCACCGCTGATGGTCCCTCCTACCGCACCGAAAGTTTTAAACTGCACAAAATATTGCAAACGGTGAGGTGCGGACAATTCTCCGCTCCGGCAAAGTTTACCACCGCTCCAACAACGCCCAGTCAACGTTTGACAACGCTAGATGCAAGTTCGTGGACGCTTGAGTCTCGCTAGGCCAACGCAGAAAATCTTGAACGGTGGACCACCGCTGCTTCGCCAGCCCGCATGGGCAGAAAGCCGCTCTATCAACACTCGTGTCACCGCTAAACCAATGCTCGCTACCGTTAAACCAACGCTAAAGCAACACCGGCTTGAGAAGTAAACCGCTAAGGCATCGCCTGTGTTTTGTATTTTCCCTCCATTTTGTGCGCAGTGACGAGCGTTGTCGAAATTTGGGCCCACTCTCCCTACCATTCAGGGAACACTCCAACGTGGGTGTGACGAGGCCTTTAAAGGCAAATATAAATAACAGGCGCCCGACGGAGAGAAAATGTTGGCCCTCAAAGGCGTATCATGATATCATCATCATCATCATCAATATTAATCATTATTGTAATCATCAGCATCATAATAACAAAGGTGATCGTTGTTATTGATGCTACCCTTGTTTGGCACTGTTCTTGTCATCTTTTTGTTTTTTTTTATAAAGAGGATATCTCATTTCCTCTTGTTGCTCTATCTCGTCATTTTTTTTTAATCGTTTCGGTTCGATAGCTAGAGACTTTTGACTTGTACGATTCATGAATGTTTAATTAGGCGTCAGAACATTGAAACATATGAAATGAATACCACCGAAGTCATCGTCTGATTAATCAAATGACTGAAGTATTATGATCGGAATGTCATGAAAGTCATGAATATCTTATGAATAATGTCTCAAGTAGCGATTTTTTGAAATGTCACAGAAGACATGAATATAGATAGTGAGTTTCTTGACTCGAAGTTACCTCGGGTGAAATATTAATCCTACTTGTACCAAGGACAAATGAATAGAATAATCAAAATGGGAAATCTGAACCGAAAATGCTTTCCAGACAACTGGAAGGAAATATTAACATTCGTCATTTATGATTCCTCTCAAGTCACATTTTGCTGTTTCTTGACTTTTCTAGAAATCGAGTAACAGCATCCGCTTTTCAAAACGTCGATGAAAGCGCGGCTGCAAATCTTTTCCGGGACACATTATATTCATTTCTCATTTTGATTTCAAATTTGGTTGTTTTCCTAAACTTTTCGTTCCCGCCAAATGAGGTATAATGGCTTGTAGTGCATTGACATTTTCAAATGTTTTCTTTAAGGTGTGGACGCTCGCTGTCTGGCCAGGAGCGAGAGATAGCTATGTGCCTACATATGCAATATCAGATATGTTTTATTTTGTTTTAGAAAACGGGCTCCATCTAGAAAACTGAAGAATGTTTTCACTCTCTTTAAAGAGAACAATAATGCTTCAATGTCACCTATTTCATCGAAATTACCGTTCGATGTGACACCAATGTATCCCTGGGCATTAATTGGCTGAAGATTTATCATGTCTAGATTCTGCTTCAATGGTTCCTTTATTATGACTTACATACGACTTGTCAACTGTACATCTGCCTTTAAGAATTCACAACATGATTACCCTTACCCCCTCCAGTAATTTGCTCAAAATTTGCAAATTACTATAACTTAATCCAAATTGATTAGAAATTAGTTTTGTATACATGTAAAGTACACTCTAAATCTTCTTTTATCATCACTCACTGGTCTGACTTACTTCCTATCAGGGCTGGTGCCCTTATATGCTAGAGCTCCTGTGAGTTCTGAGCTGACCGGGCTTGCCCTTTAAATTGTCGGCGAACGGAGCAGCAGGTAGGAAGGCACCAGCTCGGAAGGCACCAGCTCCCACCAGGATGTAGCTAGGAATTCCGGTGGTAGCGTAAAACTGTTCTTTTAGAACTCGTGTACTCGGTCCTATTTATTAAGATCTCTTTTTTATTTGTTTGTTTCTTTGTATCCAAAGGAACTGTTGCCGGGCTGTTTCGCGCCATGGGCGTCTCTGGACGGTGTGTGCGTCCAATAATATATCACAGTTTTATTATTATCATTATCATATACGTTTTGAGCTAATGTATGCAATATGATTATCCGACCATATGTGAAAATGGCCTTTAAGAGACCTAGTTTTACATGTTATTATCTTTGCCTCTATTCATTGACCTACTTAGAGCATTATCAGCCATGTCTCCGTGGTGACCTCTAATTTCCACCTCTTTTTAAAGCATGTTGTCGCTATTAATTCCAATGGAAAACAAGTTCACATAATACTCATAGAATATTATGCTTTTAACAATGCACTTTTTGTCCTAAATTGATGGGGCTAAGGGGGGGGGGGGGGTCTTAGCCCCACCAATTTCCCGGGGTTAAGCTTAGCCCACCACAATTGCGGTGCTAAGAGATGCAGTGTGAAAACGAAACAGGGCTAAGGAAAGTGGGGCTAAGCATTAGCCAATCACAGAAGTCGAATTGCACGTTAATCACGCTCTGTTTGGTAAAACCATCAATATTCATGAGCTGAGGGATAGTCCGGGGTTAAGGCATTAACCACGGTTGAGCAGATAGTATGGGGTTAAGAAAGACAGTGTGAATCGAAAAAAAGATAGTATGGGGTTAAGGATAGTATGGGGTTAAGGAAATGCAATGTGAAAAGCATAATAGAATACCCGGCCTAAATGAAGATGTATTTTTTTTCTTCAAAATTATCGATACGTTGTGTTACTGTAATAAAATTACATGAGTGAATGATCATTCGTGATTCAATACATACATACGTACATATACATGCAGTGGCGTACCGTGGGTCACGGCATTGGGGGGGGGGGCACCAGCAAATATTTTGAGTCACTTAGGGAGCGCGCGAAGCGCGCTCAGTTGTCAGGTATACTGACCTAATAGAGATATTTTATGGACATGCAGTGCCATTAAACGGATATGTATCTCACTGATTAAATAATGCGAGCGCGAAGCGCGAGCTGAAAATTTTTGATATTCAGAGCTAAAAGGCAACATTATAAGCAATTTTGTTGTAATCATGACACGTAACTGTCTCGCTAAACAAACGATGCGAGCGCGAAGCGCGAGCTAAATTTTTTTTGGGTATTTATTGACCCTAACCAGGGAAATTTTAAGGACTATATTTCAGAATCCATTAGGAGTATAAATATCTCACCATAGTCATCTAATGCTAGTGCCATCCTTTGCTGATTTTATTAGAATTACATCTAAACACAGTCATAAAGCACCTTTTGTAGTCATTGTAATCATGATTATCAAACGCATCTTACTAATCAAATACTGCAAGCGCGAAGCGCTAGCTGAAATTTTTGTATATATTGACCCCAATATAGGAAACATAAGGAGAGGCAAGGCTTGTTTGTAGGAATTCCCTAAGACCGTGCATATTTCAATAACCAAATGATGCGAGCGCGAAGCGCGAGCTAAAATTTTTGTATATATTGACCCCAAACATGGATATTTTAAGGACTATGTTTTATAGGAATTCATTAAGAGTATACATAGTTATCTAACCATAGTTATCTAATGCGAGTGCCAAGCGCTTGCTGATTTTGTTACATCTAAACACATGAAGTACTTTTAAAAGTAATTGTAATCATGATTATCATACGCATCTCACTAATCAAATACTGCGAGCGCGAAGCGCGCGCTGAAAATTATGTAGGAAATTCAGACCTGAAGAGGGGCATTCTAAGGCTTCTTTGTAGAAATTCACTAAGACCCTACGTATTTCACTAACCAAGTGATGCGAGCGCGAGCTGAACATTTTTTATATTCAGATCAGAAAAATTGACGTTTTAAGGACTGATTTAAGTTCATGAAGAGCAGAAATCTCACCAATCTACTTATGATGCGAACGTTAGCACGGACAGGAAATGTTTTATACCAAGACCTTAGAATAGGGCAATCACTTTAAGTAGTCATGAAAAAAAAGAATATGTCAATACATAAAACAATAACTCGAATTGCGAGGAAATATATTTGTTGTATATTGATTGAAAACGGGAGGTTTTAGTACAACAGGATTATATATATAGTTAAACAGTCTATGCGAGCACCAGGAACAACATGAACAATGAAGACACAATGAAGCAAATAATGTTTTATAAAGTTATGAAAAAAATGCTTCTTATGTAACATAACATATCACATAACATAATATAACATTATAATGAACAATAATTTCTTCTTTCCCCACTACGTTTCTCTTCCCTTTCCCCTCTTTTTCTCCTTTTCCCCCTTTTTTTTTTGGCCAGCCGATGGGGGGGGGGGGGGACACGTGCCCCCCATGCCCCCCCGTAGTTACGCCACTGTATACATGTATATATACGCTACAAATCATCGGATCATTGCATTAATGTTTGAATCTTCTGGATTTGACTTTAAACTAAACGTTTATAATTCAGACTCTTTGAGCTTAGAAAATTTCCTGGAATGAAAAAAAAAAAAACGTTCCAACTTTTGGCAGGTCACTATTCGCAGACATTTTTTTTCCTAATTTTTAAAGGACAAGTTCACCCCAACAAAAAGTTGATTTTAATGAAAAGAGAAAAATCCAACAAGCATAACACTGAAAAGTTCAACAAAATCGGATGTAAAATAAGAAAGTTATGACATTTTAAAGTTTCACTTATTTTCACAAAACAGTTATATACACATCCTGGCTGGTATGCAAATGAGGAGACTATGACGTCATCCACTCACTATTTCTTTTGTATTTTATTACATGAAACATGAAATATTCTAGTTTTCTCCTCATTGTCACGTGATGCAGCAATTAATTCCTACCTGAAAATGTGAAATTAGCATTGTTTAATACTATATGGTTCAGTCAAGTTGGTCCTTGTCAATCTATACCAAATGAAATATTGTATAATTCAAACAATAAAAACAAAAGAAATAGTGAGTGATGGACATCATCGACTGGCTCACATAGTTGTGCATATCACTGTTTTTTGAAAAATAAGCGCGCCTTTAAAATGTCATAACTTTCTTATTTTACATCAGATTTTGATGAAATTTTCAGCACTATGCTAGTTTGAATTTCCTCTATTTATTCAGGTCAGCCTTTTTTTGCTGGGGTAGACTTGACCTTTCAATATATATCTGAAATTTAGAGTAAATAAATGGGGATGACCGGCGGAGATAAGATATAAAGAGAGAGGGGGAGGGAGTGAGAGACGGAGGGAGCACTTAATTTCCTTTCATATTGATTGCACTTTGATTGCTGATTTAATCATTCAAGTTTGAACTAGAAAGTCAGCACTCAAAGTGCAGTCACCATACAAGGACATTAAGTGCTTAATTAGCACTTCATGTTTTATATAGTGTACGGATAGAAGAGTGGTTTTGAAGGGGAGGGGGTGTAGAGAGCTTGTGTATTGATCATGAAAACTTCACCAAATTGTAATACATGAGTTAGGTTAGTCTGTTTTTTCCCTGAGTAATAATTTAATTTGTTATCGATGGTATACTAGTATTATAGCCCCTATAATCTACTCCTAATATTAGCCGTACATTTAGTACAATTTAGGTAGTGGAAATAACAATCTCTGGTTCTTTCGAACGACTTATTTCATAAATTTTGGAAATGACTGAAATTATGCGTCTTTGATTAGCTTTTATTGCTCATGTAATATAACCTACAATTGTTTTTGAAAATTATCATCCAATACTGAACCACGAAAATGCCTTTCAGCCGCGACGGCGCGACGACGAAAGTATCACGGGCTTGTCCTCGCTTCATCTAACATCAATGCATCCTCATGGTCATCGAAGTCGTGCGAGGGGATCGTATTCTTGCTCGAGGTTGCGATCGTGCTCGTGGACCATCACCCGCAGGGCTCGAGAAGATAAACCCACACTGATTCATCAAGATCGGCGCAATTCTATGAATCACATATTAAACACGGGAAAGCTCGAGAGCGCTCACATCGATTCTTTTTTGCTATCTGTTAAAACTCATTGCATCTGATTGGCTAAAAGCTAGAACTCACTCTCTGCTCTATCCCCTTCTCGTTCCGCCCCCACCGTCCCTTGGGGTTGTGGGATTGCAAAATAAACACGAAAGCGCTCACACCATTTCTACACGTAGAGTATGACGCACAGGAAATATGAAGGGGAACAATTGAAGATGACTGGCAAATTTACACTGCTCTGTACGCCACTAAGAACGCACTTCTTTAGAACAAATAGAATATTTAAGACAATACAAAGAATTTCCCGGTATATATACAATCACGTTGCATTTTGGCTTGTACAAATACCTTAAGAATACCATACTATACAACGCGTTTAGAATTCACTTCCTCATTCAAAGATTTCAAAGGTTATTGAGAAAGCAACAAAAAAATTCTTATAAAAGAATCACAAAACCTTTCTCAATAATATCATTCGTTGTCAAACCTAGAACACTCAAATCGTGAAGAAGTCTCATCCGTTAAGATAAAGAACAAATCTTAAAGAGTTATAAAATGAAATCAAAGTTTAAGAGGAGAATCGTTAAATGTCCCTTCTCAAAATAATTGACCAAACTGAGCGAATTCTAAAATCAGTTACGTCACAAGACTATGTCTTCTTTACAGTAATTTAATCCCAGAGAAGTTCAAAGTAAGTTAAAGTGAAGAGCTGAAATGCGTCATCAAGCATCTACAGTATCTTTGATTTATCGTTTGATGTGTTTCTTTTTTTCTTAAAGGCTTTGTAAACTTTATTCTGTAGCGGAAGGCGGGGTAAGTTGTGACACTTTTTGCATTTTGCATGTAAGAATTAATATGACTATATCCGATTACAACTTCTGTGTTAAAAGTATCCTTTTTGAATGAAAATGAAAACACTACCAAAAGAGGAAAATTAGATATCCGAAAAGTTCACATAAAATCGGCTAATATAGAGAGCCGCTGTGTCCACCTGTACAGCACCGAATGTTAGATGATATTGGAATATAAACTCCTCAAATCGATAATCCCTCCTCAGTTTTGGTAGATATCAATGTTTAATTGATATCAATAAATCATTTAGTTTTCTTTAAAATGATGCCCTACATGATGTGATTATCGTTCACATGGAGGTGCAGTGCTTTGAAATATGGGGGCAAGGTCAAAATTCAAAAGTTGCAAAATGACACAATATTAATGTCACTGTTCTTTTTTCCGTGGTGATGAGTGAGTTTCTCAGCGGTTACTTTTAATTGTTTTCATGCACCTTAACATCAACATTAACATGGAATCAAACACACCTCAGCACAAGCAAATACATAACAAACAAACAAACAAACCATCACTATATAAACCACAAAAAAAAATGAAAATAAAATGAAGAAGCAGGGGCTTAATTTTAATGGATTTGCATCTCTATTGACCATGTTGACACGAACAAAAGAATCATGTTCTGTATTGACCCTTCATGACTATTTCTGCTGGTTTTGCAGCTTTTCAATTTAGAGCTCATCCAACACCTTTGAATCCTGCTCTTTTCATGATGGCATGATCATAACAAGCATGGCATCATTTTAAAGAGAATTAAATTATCTGTTGAATGATTTCAAAATATACATTGTGTAAAATTGGGAGTTGGGAGAAATTAATGGCCAAACTCAGATTTCCAAACTTCTTTTTTTTGCTCATTTTGCAGCTTTTCAATTCAGACTTCATCCAACACTTTTGAATCCTGCTCTGTTCGTGATGGCATGATCATGACAAGCATGGTATCATTTTGAAGAAAATTAATTGATCTTTTAAATGATATCAAATTTACATTGTGTTACATTGGGAGTTGGGAGAAATTGATGGCAAAACTCAGATTTCCAAACTTTTTTGAAAGGTTTATATACACTTTTCACCCTGTACAATCTTGTTTTAATGGCATTTGAAGTGATTCAAAGAATTTAATATATTATTCTTTTGTCAAGAAGCTATTCAAATATGAAAAATCGATCTGTTCTCAGTGCACCCATTTGTTTTTAACAGATCGGAAGAAACACACTCACACACACAATGTCTTCACTTATGTTCTGAAATTTTACGCAGATGAAAACCCCCACTTACGCACAGATCATGTCTTCACTTAAGATCTGTTGACATATCGTATACGCAGCTCGTAACATATACACACTCACACACATATCCTCTCTTTCGGTCTATCTACTTATCTTAGGTTTCACGGGCCTAATCACTAGTGGCAGGCCATAAATATTCATTCGAGCCAACCCATTGCTATTTTTTTATTTTGATATGGCTGATTGACAAAGTGTATGCATATGATTGTCCATCTAACACTGATTCTATTTTTGGTAATTACTGAACTTCCTTTTCCCAAATTGGGAAGAAATATCACCAATTTTGGACTATATTTTCACTGGCGGAAGGATTAGGGCTATTTTGCTGTTTGAGGTGATGAATCTGCTCCCCCCGAAGGTGTCTTCAAACACGCCAATTTATTTTTAAAATGAGCCGGTCGAGGGACCCTTTTCTGGTCAGATATGGATTGCCAGATATAAATCCTATCCACTGGTAGTAAACATTCTACCCCCGAATTTCATCCTTATTTTTTATGAATTTTTTAAAGTGCCAATTTAACACATGAGTCTATGGGGAATGAATTAGGCCTGTGAAACCTATAAGTATAACCTTGACCATAGCCTATTACATGGGGGATTCCCTAGCTAGTGGATGAAATACCTGCCCAACTCTTCAGTAGCAGATTGCAATTCACTAGTATACATGTTCCAATCATCAAGAGGTCCAAAAACTGAACTTCATGGCTATATACAAGGCTACATAGGGGGTATAACAGGTAACAAGTTGTTATTAGTAACTCTGTGTTTGTGTACCTAGGCTAGCTAGGCTGTGCGTGTGTTTGTCACTGACACTGGGTTGCTTGCATGTTGTCGTGTGTTTTCGTATACCGACGAGCGCTGCTGTAAATCGTGTATAGCACCCATCACAAGATATAGTACACATTAGATAGGCCTTATCAATTGCACTTGTGAAATTGGTTCATGGGGAAGGGAATGAGAAGAGAAAACTTAAGAATTTGACTGAAGAGTGGTGGATTCAAGAGGGGGGGGGGGGGTAGAGAAAAGCATATAGTTAGCTGGGGGGGGGGGGCTGAGAATGAGTTCTATACTGCTATCCTGTTCAACTTTTACTGACTTCTAGCCAGACTAGCCCCCATCCATTTAGAATACAAGCCATCTAACCCCCCTCTCTCCCTGTCTCTCTCTCTTACACCCTGGCTTGGGCCCTTGTCATAGGAAGATGTGAATGTATAGTATGCTTGTATGTTGATTCTCATTTCTTTTTATTGTTATCTAATTTAACTCTGGTATTGATATTGTGGGCAGATCTTGAATCCAGATATGCACACTATTCATATCTACAATTTGTATTATAGGATTTGGGCCCTACATTGCATCCATTGTTGAGCTACATATAGGCATGTAGGATGTGTGTAAATCCATAGGGCACTGGACATTAGGAGTAACATTAGAAATGGTCATTACATAACACATCTGCATATTTCATGCATTTCTTTGTGATAAAGTGAGTGTACAGATGTTAAAGAAAAGCCAGGAAGGTAAATTAAAAAGAAACCTTCATGTGCCATACAATACAGGTTTCACGGGCCTAATCACTAGTGGCAGGCCATAAATATTCATTCGAGCCAACCCATTGCTATTTTTTTTATTTTGATATGGCTGATTGACAAAGTGTATGCATATGATTGTCCATCTAACACTGATTCTATTTTTGGTAATTACTGAACTTCCTTTTCCCAAATTGGGAAGAAATATCACCAATTTTGGACTATATTTTCACTGGCGGAAGGATTAGGGCTATTTTGCTGTTTGAGGTGATGAATCTGCTCCCCCCGAAGGTGTCTTCAAACACGCCAATTTATTTTTAAAATGAGCCGGTCGAGGGACCCTTTTCTGGTCAGATATGGATTGCCAGATATAAATCCTATCCACTGGTAGTAAACATTCTACCCCCGAATTTCATCCTTATTTTTTATGAATTTTTTAAAGTGCCAATTTAACACATGAGTCTATGGGGAATGAATTAGGCCTGTGAAACCCTTACACAGATCCAGATCAGAATGCACGCGCGTGTACACACACACACCCACACACTCCCACACACGTCCGCGCACTTACATCATTTCACAATCATGAAAATTTCTCAAATCGAATCGAATTGTGTATATTTATCAAATGCCGCCCTTCTATCTAGCTGGGTTTCTGTGTTCACATAATCATTTATCATTAATCATTATTTGTGATCGATCATACCAAAATGAGAGACAAGGCGCAAATCAAAGAGTCTCGGAATTGGCAAACCCCCAAAAAGTCAAAATTCTGAAGATTTTTTTTTTTTTGATTCTTTTATGTTTCATAATTACTCTGTGAAAAAAACATGAGTGAAACTGATGACGGGAAAGTGATAAAAAGCAGTTTTTCAAAGACTTTTAATGTGCCTGCTACTTCATCATGTTGTTTTAGCTTATACGACGCCTATCATTTTAGTTGTGAATATTTGCGCCATACTGATAGCCTTTATCAATTTCATCGATTATTAAAATATATTCTGCACTTTTCCCATCTAGATGCAGATCACTGTCTCCGCTTCGTATGCCATCCATCATTTATTCAAATTGTCTTTTGGCTGACATGTTTTTCTCTCACCTCTATTTTTATGGCTCGGTTTGACTCAAATTCGAAGTACTACCAAGGGGAACATAATCCGATAGCTGCCCGAAGAATTGGGGGCTCATCGTCCCTTCTGACCAGTGCATGAATAATTCTAGCTAAATAGATACAACATCATTTATTAATGGCACAAAAAAGTGCATGCCCCTGTCGACATCGGCAAAGCGCGGTATATGCGGGGTTTGTTTTCTAGACCCGTACCTTTATTAGCTTTATTACATACTTTTCCCGGTAATGAAAACATTTAGTTAAGACAAAGGGTAGCGAAATGGTAAGAAGTCAGATACATCCTGCTTATGATACACCACGAGGTCGATTGCAACAAGTCGAAAGGTCGAGAAAATCAGCTAAATTCTCCTCAAACCAAAAAAAATACGTTGTTTCGTTCCACCATGAAAAAAACCTGCATCAGCTTTAATGGATTCTAACAAACTTAGAATACATTAACATCACTTATAAAAACTTTTATTTAATATCCATATACTGATTACGTTAGTTCAGTTGGTAGTCCCCCCCCCATTTGTATGCATTGTGTAACAAGTATGCGCTTTTTACACGAAATACTAGTGCTAATGTTAGTTAATGAACCACTAACCGACCACTCGAGCAATCAATTAAATGACCACTCTTAAACATTAAACAGATTTAAACCCAATAATAAAAAAAATAAACCAATCAGTCAATTAATCAATTATATCAAATTATATCAGACAACCAAATCAATAAACAATGAGAAAAATAATGGATCAACTATAAATCAGACAAACATTCAATAGATAAATAAATTTATGAAAAAAAGAATGAATTAATGAATGAATCAATCAATCAGTCAATTAATCAGTCAACCAACGTTTCAACCATAGATCAGGCAAGGCCGGAATGAATATACAAATCAATTAGCATTTCAAAAAAAATTACAATAAACTTTGTTTTTTCAAATCGAAGCTACGAAGTTTACGACAATAGAATCAACGTCCTCCCTATCATGCCTTTTGGCTTCAATATCACTAGGCCAATGAGTCATAAATCAGACAATCAGTTCGTCACTAAATCAACCATTCAATCATTCATTCGATCAACCAAACATTAAATCAATCGATCACTCACTCACTCACTCACTCGATCGATCGATCGATCAATCAATCAATCAATCAATCGTTTAATCTATATAAATTTAAGTGGAACATCCCATTTGTAACAAAATTTTCGGCATTACTCCTATGTATTTAAGATCTCATGCTCGATCTGAAATGAAAAATCATAAGTCAGAAAAAATTGGAACCAATGGGATTTGAACCTGCCATCTACTGCTTTCCGTTCAGCGACAACCACCAGGCTATTTAGCCGTGAACCAGAATAGCCTGGTGGCTAAGTCGATACACGGAAAGCAGTAGATGGCAGGTTCAAATCCCACTGGTTCCAATTTTTTTTCTGACTTATAATTTTTAATTAAAGATCGAGCATGCGATCCTAAATACATAGGAGTAATGCCAAAAATTTGTTTACAAATTACAATTTCCTCCCAGAAAAGCCTCTTCACGGAACATCCCGTTTTCATATTTTGTGTAAACCATTCATTCAACATTGATATTATCCTGTTTGATTTTACTGCCACATCATAATTCATGTAAGCCTTTTGATTAGTAGTCGACAAAACAGTACATGTACAAACATGAATATTTATGGAACAAATGAAACCCCGAGGGTCGTCAAAATATATACAACAAAATAATAAGAAAAAACACTTCTGCGTACTATCTAACGAGATCTTAAAAATGCATATCTGACTACATAAATAAAAAATGAATAGTTAATAAAGGTCAGCTGGGTGCAACTGATATTCTATCTGTGACTATTTTATAATATTAATTTTTACAATAACAGAGTTATCTGACTATAAGAAATTGAATTGAATTGAAACTACTGGACTAGTCAATTTGACTGATTGGTTTTAAGAGTGCACATGGTATTGCATTTTCTCTTCAAATCCACTCTTCCCTTTTTAATCGCAATATCGAGGCCAAATTAAATGATTTATGCCAACCTTTCCCCTTTCCAGTTCATATTAATCCCCGGTATTTACCAGTGGAATGGTAAAAATGATAAAAAGCTGATAGATTGAATGACTAAATCTCACATTGCGAAACCGTTTTAACACACTAAAGTAATCACAGTGGAATGGGCGCTCTATTTACAACTGTGTGCCCTTTTGTAAAGATGATGTTACTATATGGTTAATCTTCATATTGATATGTCAATCTGAACGGCGACACGAACCGCGTGTCGAGTGGCCGATGGCAGGCGGGATTTAGGAAGGATCAACGTTTAATAAATGAGTGATCGGTGCCTGGACGCATCCAATATTTTCGGGGGTATTTAGCGCTGAGCTCAATTGATTGATGTCGGATGATTGAGCTAAAGTACGCTGCATTCGGGTCAAATGAAACGGAACTCATTGTCGCAACAAAATGGCGGAATCGGGTTAGTTGTGATAACCTGTAATTGAGGAAAGGATCATATCAACATAGAAATTAGGTTGTACAAAGTGCGAGTTGTGGAGAGGGAGAGAGAGAGAGAGAGGGGGGGGGGGGAGGGGGAGAAGGGGTGGGGTAATTGAGAGAGAGAGAAAGAGAGAGAGAGAGAGGGGGAAATTTATTATCATTTATACGCGTTTTCTTTAAAAGACAGGGCTGTCCCATTCAAGCCTAATGGCCTGCTTTACAAGAGAGCCCTGTCAAAATGTAATACATAATAAACATGAAATATACAGAAATAAAAACAGTGAATGATAATGAATAAAGACAAAGATTTGAATTGAAAAAAATATAAATAAAATGAGTATAAACAAGGAAAATGATATATAGACACAAAGATAAAGCATGAGATGAAAAAAAGGAGAGGGATAACTATGTATAGAGAAGAGTGGGACATAAATAAGAACAGAAAGATGAAGATAATGGTAGAGAAATATAGGCAATATGAAGGGAGGCTTGTGGTTTTGAGGGGAGGGGGTAGGGTGGGGTGGCTGAAGATATAAAAAGAATAAAAAATAGTACAAAGGCACTAATTAATAGAGAAGGAGATGGATGGTTATGAATGATGGCTCCAAAATATTTCTTATATGGGAATGCAGAAGAGAGGAATGTTTTTTTGTAGATAGGGTACGTAACTGTCCACTACAAAAATTTGTCACTAATTTTAATACAAGCAAACAAGGAGTGCTTCATAAATTGCCGAAAAAGGGAGAAGCATTTCAAAGAGTGAAGCGGAGACACGAGGCTACGAGGAGGGGATAGGGGGTGTACGTGGCCGACGGTCCCAAAAGATCTACACCTATATCGAAAATGATGATGCTAATACGTGCTTGTGGCGGGGGGGGGGGGGGGGAGGGGGGCTTGTAAGTTTGTGAAAGTCGTCGGTGGTCCCCAGCGAGAAGCTTAGCCGACCTATTATTTTAGGATACTTTGCGTATATATAATAGATAAAAACACGGCAGTCCGGGCACTGCTTATGTTTTTAATCAATAGTGACAGTTTTATTGTAGACGAGAAAATGTGTTTATAAACAGAATATTAAGCAAATTGTTCGGAGCGCGTAAGTGACAATAACATTGTAGTGTAGCATTTCACATTTAAGGGAAGGTGCACCGTAAAACAGTCGAACCTTAATCGTCGCTTCCGCTTGTGATAAATGAATGTCTTCATTATGTTTGACGTTAACTATGTCCCATTTCAGTTTTGACAGATTTGTGGCACTTTTACTGATTTTTAAATTGAATCATATGAATCATGCGACTTATTTTAGGGGTTTGAAATATATATTTTATTTATTCATTTATCTACTATTATTTTTAATATTAGCATTATTATTATAAATTATCATTATTATTATAATTATTTTTATTATTATTATTTTTTTTTTTTTTTGGGGGGGGGTTGCCTACTGTTTAGACAGAATGGATCAGTAAATCAATTAAAATAATCTAATGCGATTATATTTACCAACATATGTCTATCAAGAGTTTTTACTGTGCCAAGCGATAACGCATGTGCAAAGAGATTGTCGTTGTTCTACGGACTTAACACATGCCACACCTGAAAAAGGTAATGCATGGTTGGAGAGAAAAAACAAACGAACGTTTGCAAGTTCCTTTTTTCCATTTAGTCAGTAGTGTGAGCGTTCAGTTTATCGTCTGCGGTAAACCTCTTTATAACAATATTACACATTTTTCTAATTACCCTTATTGGCATGCGGGGAAAACCACAATGTATTATATTAAGAGATATATCTGCACCTTAAGGGAAATAAAAATATGTGGTTTTGATTAACTTCCAAAATGATCTACCAAACTATATTTCTATTTTTTAAGGCTTTTTAGGAGAAACCACGAAATATGATTTTTGAATTGTTGGTGCATTAGACGGTAAAGAAAACTTATTACAAGATTATTTTTTGTTATCCACATCCGACATTGCAGTCGATAAACCTGTACTTCGTATTTCATCGGCTTATTTTTGGTTTGGTAAACTCTTAGAGGTAAATTCAGATATAACAATTTTGTTTAAAAAATACTGGTTTTTCGAATTTACAGCTTGACTGCGGCTTTGATAAAAGTTTAATGATGTGAGGTATTTGGGATGACTGTTCTACCGTTATATTATGTCACACAAAGAAAGAATATGTCCCACAAAGAAATCTCCGCTCTTCTAGCCGAATTTAAGGTATGAATGTCTAAAACTTAATCGTTTGAAGATCGTGCCTATTAGTCAGAAGCACCTGTACTATGGAGTAAATTGCCCAATCAACTCATGTTTGATCATTTTGTTTATGATAGTTTCTTTTATTATAATTTTTGTTAATTTTCAATTTAATATTAATGTTTTTTTTATTCTTAGTTACTGGTATAAGACTAAATTACTTGTATGTAAAGCGCATAGAGATTCTGTTGAATATGCGCTATATAAACATCTATTATCATTATTATTACTGCTATTATTTTAATTATCATTATTTTATTACTTTATTGCACTATTCCTTGTCATGATCTTTAGGGAAGTTGAATTTTCCGTTGTTAAGATTGGAAATCCTTCTCTAAAAATATATACTCTGTTATCCATGAAAACCTCCGAAAACATATCTTACACAAATTATAGGCTCATTGGTAATTCACCTTGAATTATGAATCGGTCCCAAATTGTAAACATGTGTATTATTCAAAACGGAGTTTATGAATTTATCACTGTCATTTCACCTTTTCTGATTTCTTTTTCTCTCTTGGGCTGACATAATGCCTTTGTCCTTTTCACGGTGATTTCTCAAACTTGACGAGTTGGATTTATGTTCTTGGTGGGTGATTATCAAGGAAAAGAAAATAACAAGGACTGTTCCCACGTAAAACGACAGACGTCACGGGTAAATGACGAGATGACTAATAACAAAGATGGCTTAGTTGAAGGAAGCTAGAAGCTAATTTAAAAACGTTATATTTAAACCATTCTTTTATTTATTTTCTGTAAAATACTAAAAATATCGGCAGGTTTTCTTTTTCAACACCGTATAATTAAAAATCACACATTATACGCATGTAACAGACGCATACACCCTGCACAGACGCACACCCAACCACACACAAACATTTACACACAAAAAACAAATCTGATTACCTCTGTTATCATAGAACATGACATCAACTTGAAATCCAATATGTCGAACATATTGCTTATCGATCTGTTCATATCTAACGTAGATTGGATGATCGGGAATTGGAACTCACAACTTCACAATCATGAGCCCAGTGCTCTAACCCCTAGACTACACCACCCCTAATGAAATAGATCTCACTTTTAGATTCTTTCAAACTCTAAAAACGAAACATGATAATCTTTTTAGCACATACTTCATTGCTTTGTTTTCATTATATAGGCAAAAACACGATTTGTAGGGGTTTATGTCAAGGTGGCGTACATGTGGAAAATATCAGTTCAGTGTTAAATGGGGTCATTGTGGAAAGGTTAATTCAGTAGAAAGAGTCCCCCGGCTCCTCTCACATTATATACAAGCAAGCTGTTAGTAGTATTTTTGACACCAAACTTTTCTCAAATAAAAAAAAACAGTGAAACATGAATAATGTGTTGATATCTACTGCAGATCGTTGATATATTTAGATTATATAACAAAAACTTGGTGGTATTTTGTTTCCGAATCGTCCATCCGTATACCGTTTTCTTTCTGCGATAACTCAAGACCTATTTTTACACATTTTATATTGATTGGTCAAGTAGTTTGAAATATCGAGGTAAAAGGTCACATAAATCACTCTATACTAGTAAGAGAAAATATATTGTTCTGGCGATTCTTACTTAAGTTCTATTTGAGGATCGTTTAAAATCAGTCGAAGTATGGACATAATTGTGAGTGGAAATGGTCACATGTCCAAGGTCTTAGTCAGATGTCACATACGCGAAAATAATGTTCTAGTTATAGTGAAAGCATCGTTTGAGAAATAAACTTCAAACCTGGATCATTCATGAATGGGGGGGGGGGGGGGTGATCTTATTAGATTTGGTGGTCGTGAGGTCAAAGGTCAGACACATGTAGGAGTTTACGCGAAAACATCTTGTCCTAGCGATACAAAAAAGCTCCGTTTAAGGATTCGACTTGAAACCTGATATTAAAAATATCTATGTGAGGTTAATCTGATTAGATCGCGGGGTCATATGGTCGAAGGTCAAGGGTCACAGAGGTTATTACTTGATATTCATATGATGTACATCCTGACAATGAATATGATGGAGTAGACATAAATTTCGATTGCGTTCAGTCTAGAATCCATCTATTTTAATGATGTATATTAAGGAATAATATTTATTTATTTATTCATTTGTTTCTGCATGTCATGATAATTTACATAGTGTAACCATCACAAAATTGCTTACATTGAATTTTACATAATAATAATGTATAATCATGATGATTAACATATTAAAACATTAACATAACTGATTATAACAAGGTTGCAGACATATATATAATCAGTGCGACAATTTTTTTTCTGTTACCCCTAAGTGAAAGGACCTGTTTCAGAAATAGTTCAAATCAAAGGCAACTTGATTTTCAACTCTTCAGAAGATTGCGTTTTGAATTGCATCTGATATTTGATATTAAGCTGTTTTTTTAACACAAAACAACTCTTTCCCGAACGGACTCAAGGATTTGTGTCTGCGCGTTCGAATCAACTATGATTATTTACGTTGGGACCGACCTTTAACTACGCCTTCTGAAAGACGTAACAAAGGTCGAGCTATATGTAGCTATATAGATGTTTGTAACATACATCTAACTAGCCTTTAGTAAATGAAGGTGTGATTGTAATTTCTGTAACTATGGTAAGCATTGACAAGATGGATGCAATCATAACTATCATGACCGAATAGATATAGTTCGAAATGTATTAAGAGGCCAGGGAAACCTTTCTGTGAGTAGAGGGCTGACGGATCTGTAAAATAAGCAGAATGATTTCTTGCACCGCCGGTTGTCAGACAATAAAAAATAACAAGTATTAATGAAAGCGAAGGAGCGTAGCGACCGATCATGGTGTTTTTTTATACGGTAAAACTAGCAATTTAAACGTAAAATAATAACGAAATAGTAGGGAATGGTGTATCTCTTCTTCAAATAGCGAGTCGTATGTTAGATCCAAGTCATGACATGATTTTTTTTTGTTGTGCAAACGATGCAGATGAGTTGAACAGATTCTTTTCATTTCTTCGCACTCATGACAAACGTGCTATTAGGTAAAAATAACTATCATCCTTATCTTCATGATCGTTGTCATCAAAAACATCTTCATGATTTGCAGCGACTGAATCAAGTGGTAGCTCGAGCTAAATTCAGGGAGATAACAGTTTCACATCTTATCGTCAAGAAAAAGAGCTAAGTCAAGTCCATGTATTTATCTTAATCATCATTATATTCCATTAATGAATGAGCTGGCCTTCTAACCATCAATGAAATTTAATGCTCTGTTCATTAAATGAGAGAACAATATCTTTTTTCTTCAAATTTGGACCTTTCAATGAAATACCCACCAACGTAGGGTTACTATAGGGTCAGAAAGGCAAATATGTGGGAGCCTTTAATACGGTATTATAAATCAACCCAAATCCAATTATTAATTATGTTAAATTAGGACCTTTCTTGACTTCGTCGCATCGCTTCATTCGTTTCGCAATTTGCACAATATTCTTCCTTTGTCGATGCAAAGTAATTGGTGGGCTCCTCGCGTGATGAGACGTTAATAGAGCTCAGTGATTATCATCATTATGCGTTCTTAATCGGGAAGCTGCGCAAAATCCCCTGCCCTATACATGGCTCGAGAATTCTGGAGCATTGACCGCTGATGGATGTCACAATTATGATGACGGGAAGAGGAAAAGAGGAATACAGGAGAAACATAAAGAGAGGTAAAATAGATGGAAAGAGAGAGAGGGAAAGAGAAAGAGTGGGAGAGAGAGAGGGAGAGGGGGGGGGGGGGAGAGGGCAACTGAAAGAGGAAGAGAGATAGGGAGGGTTGGTGTGGCTGCTCAGAATCAACGTCCCCTGTTTCGATTTCATGCTGTTTTGTATTGTAGAATTTGTGATCAAAATCTATGTTTTATACATGCATGAATTATATCAAATGTGAATAGACTAAAAGGGGAAAAAAAGGAGGAAGTGAATTTAATAATTGTAAATGTGTGTGTGGGTTCGTGTGTTTGAAAAAAAGGGAAGGGGGGAGGGGAGGAGGAGGGGGTGTTGGGTTGGGGTCTAAACGAGAAAGGCAGAGGGGATGGGGTGGTCTTGCTGCCTAGACACGGATAGTAGTCGTAAATGGGAATAACTTTTGCGTCATATATAGTAATGTCTGGCTTGACCTATTCTGTAATCCGTTGCCATGGGAGAAAAGCAGGATTGGCATCGACGTTAATCACGCCTGCAAACCAAACTTGGAATATCATCTTCATCCGGCCATCTTCCACTCCCAAGGAAAAATACATGTAGGGGAAGCCGTATATGCTTGCGTATATATTTTCCCATTTTTTTTTCGTTTTTATTCAGGTCATTTTAAAATGCACAGTGCATGTTTTAAAGCTATAAAACTAAACCTTCATGTCGATAAAAAAAAAAAAACAACTTAAGCATGTTAAGACAGCAACATCATAACAAAACACGGCTAGCAACGAGTAGCAATTTCTATATAATTTTAAAAAAGAGCAATAATGTAGTCATCAGACTGTAATGTTCTTTCTTTTCAAAGTAAGCATTAATCATTTATCCATCTCCGCCAGCCTGCTTTGATAATGAAAAGGTCGCAAACACTGCCTTCAAGCCTCCTCTATTCGGATACTAAATATAGAGTGGCGCCCATTTCAAAATCGTCAGGAACCTCGGATCAGGCATTAATATTCAATCACATGCACACATTAAACCGGATTAACCGCAAAAAAGTTTTCAACCCCTTGCAATAGGATAAAAAGATTTCCAAAAATAGGCAATCTGATATTTTGATCTTTTATTATAGCAATGTGTAAAGCAATGTGGGACAGTATGTCTAATTATGGGAGTAAAAGCCGGATGATGGGGGGGGGGGGGGCTGTTGCTTCATGGAATTCGACTTCTATGTGTGTGGAAGACGATTTATGTCAACTGCACCTCACGCCTAAATATATTTCATAACCGATTTCTAAGAAAGAAATTAATAGTTGTGAAAAAGTTAAGATTATTCCTACTCCTACTCATGGGCGGAAAACCGTGGGGGGGGGGACAAGGGGGACGTGTCCGCCTTCTCAAAATAGTAGGGGGGCACAATATCAAATGTCTCCCTACTATTTGTGGTCTTCTATGATGGTAAGAAATACATCATTCAAAATCGAAACAAAACATGTATTTTAGGACGAGATGACCTTATACTTTTGGGATGATAAACTTTTTTTGCTTGTCAAATTTATTTTCGTCGAAATTACCTTAAATTTGGGGTGATAACCTTTTTTTTTGGTTGTCAAATTTTCAAGCTCTTGTCCCCCCTACCTTTTGGGAGAAATTTCTGCCCCTGCTCCTACTTCTACTACTACTACTACTACTAATTTCACTCTTTTATTGTCGTATTTTTATGTTATTTTTATCGGTGTTATTATCATTACATTTTTCTATTTAATGATATTCCTAGCAAAGAATGACTAAGAATATTCCATACTGTCTCAGTAAGGCTCTATAGTACATCTTTGTTAGACATGAGTAATATTTGAATAATCTTTGGAATTTTCAAACAATAGAAAGTGTAACGATAGAGTCTGTCCGCAGTGGAAAATGGACAAGAGGATTAGCTATTTGTTGACATTGTTAATTTCACTGAGGTCATTCAAGAATGTTCTAAAATAAGACTGCTCTAGAAATGGACAGAATGTTCCTTTTGTAGACAATACTAGAAGCATCCAGAATAGTGAATAATTTGTACATAAGCTGGCAGTTTCTTCAAGAAGATCAGCACATCACATCATATCAGAACTCAGAGTTTCATACCAGACTTTATGTCGGAGCATATTTTATTTCCCACTAGAATATTTATCTTCTGTGGAATTATTTGCGCACCATCCATGAACTGTTTTTACTCTTTTTTTGAGAGAGGAATTCTCGGTTCTCGTCGAGATCAACAACATGTTCTAATGAACGCTTTTGAACCCGTGGATTGCTGAAATTGACTGTTAATCATCATTAACATCGTCTTCACGGACATTTCAACTTGTTACGGTGACTCTTGTTATTCATCGTGCTTCAACCTCAATTTAATCATCGCCAGCATTGTGGACATTAATTTAAAGAACCTTTGCCAGCCAACCTGGATATTATCATTTTGAATAAATTAAGAACTGTCACTTCAAGATATATATATATATATATATATATATATATATGTATAAATTTGTTTTTATTTTGATTGATCCACATATATTTCCTGTAATAAAAAAAGGAAATCAAATGATAAACTATTTCATTGTTATTTGTTGCAGTATCGTAACAATAACTATTACCTTAATCATGAATATGCTATACACTTTATTAAACTATCAAGGGGTTAATTTCCAAATTGTCTAATGCCAATTCGTCCAGTTGTGTACTATTTTGGTCAACCATCAGTTCGTTCACTCACCACATGGTCTATTATCATTTAGTATGATACCGTTCCGTCTAATAACAAGTTGGTCTATTAGCCAGTTAGTACATATACCATTTGGTCTAGTTGAACCAAGTGCTACATTGTGCAAAATGAAATACGGCGAAATGTGACCGATGTTTAATACCTTGGTCACATTTGCTCTACGGCGGCCGTACGAAAACAGCCGTTTTCACATTTTGTATACGAGCTACATAGAGGTGGTTTGTATAAAAATGAATAAAACGGCCGCCGTAGAGTAAATGTGACCATGGTATAATAAGATTTGTAAAGTCCTCAAACTAGCGATCCATATGTAGGATGTAACTGGTGGCGGATCATTGATTAATCAGTTTTGGGAGGGGGGAGGATGGGACAATTTTTCTTCCAAATTCGGGAAAGTACTCCCAACCAAACAATCAACAAAACAGAAATAAACAAGAAAAGTTTATAACTGTAATCTTACCACCTAATGCAAGGGATGAGAACCATTTAACCCTTTTCAAACACTTTTTTTCACTCCAGGGGTGGGGGCAAGGCCCCTGCCCTCTCCACCAATCATTTGATATATATATAACATTACCACCGTGCACCTAAAAAGAACCTAGTCTGACCGTCACTTGTGGTTATGGTATGCATGTTATACGTTTTGCCGCAAGCAGAAAATTATATGAAAGTAAGCCATACAATCCATGTTCTGTGGTTTGTTATCATAAGCAATATCAAAACCGTATGACTAAGCTTCATAAAAACGAGACGAGTTATATCCAATGGCCTATATTCTTTAGACAATTATTCAAACCTACGTTTCGCCGAAGGCTTATTTTTACCTGCCCCAATTCGGTTCCTTTTTAAGACAACGATTAATCATGTTGATGAGAATAGTGCGCGTCAGCGAGCATGCTACGGTTACAATTATTTTTCGGATTAAAAAAAATGTACTTTATGAGTCGACGTGCGGATATGCCCACTGCATAACCACAGACATAAACCAACATGTAAAGTCCCAGAATCTGCATGGATTCCTAGACTATATGTATGATACAGATGATGATGATATCATATATCATTGCCTTATTCGGCATTTATTGTTTAAAAAACTAAATGAATAATAAACAACCCTCATTAACACGTTTACGAGATGCAGTTGCCACCGTTCTTGAATACCCTTCATACACCAAGGGCCCCTGGCCAAATGTTGGATAAAGGAAACCTACCAATCATGTAGACAAACAGAGCAACGTGCTTATAAGACATCTGATTAAACGGCATTTTAGGAAGCAACACTTAGCTGTTTAAACAACATTATTTTTTCATACAGAGACCGCTGCAAGGGAGCAAGGGCGACCATCACTTTTGAATCTTCAAGAAGTGATAAAAAGGAAGGGCAAAACAAATAGATTTGTCGGTGGTGTAAATCTAGACTACCCCTAAGCACGGACGTATCTAGGATAAAGGGTGCGCGAGGCAAGTGCTAAAAATCTTGACCCTTGGTCGCAGTGCCAATGTGAGGATTGGAAAAAAAGGGTTATTGATCTCATTATTGAAATGCTCATAACTTTCTTATCTATCAAGTTTATTCTAATTCTCTTGATTTTACATGTTTTGATTTTTCAAGATGTTCTTTTCTATATGATTTATCTGGTAAATTGCCAATGCGCCTATTGCCTAGTCGTCCACTCATCGCATGGTCTACCTTCATTTAGTCTAATGCCATTCCGTCCATCTATGTTTTATCTTACAACCATCTGGTTCAATAAACATTTGGTCCAATCATCACTTCGTCTTATCACCATATCGTCTATGACCATTTCTTCTCATAACCAGTTGGTCTATTGTCCATTTTATTTTTTTTTATCAATTTCACTCAATTAACAATTATTCCAATAACATAAGACAAAATGGTATATTGAATAAATGGCTATCGGACCAACATGGTGAGTGATAAAATTACATTAAGACCATATGGACAGTGGACAAACTGATGGTAGACCAAATTATATTAGACGAGTTGGTAGTTAGACGAATTGGCATTAGACAAATTCAAACTAAACCATTTTTTCTGGCTTAAATGGTTTCATTCCTCATTTATTAGAATTATGCCGGACGATTTCCTAAGACATTTTTTATCACGTGGGGGGGGGGGGTGTGGTCAAAGTCGACTCTCTAAAGTATGCTGATGTACAAATCTCAATTTTCTAGACCCAAGACCTCCCAGACCCCCCTCCATTTAAGCCAATACCTATTTCAAAGCAAACTCAACGTATTAACATATGTAATTTCAACACAAGCTTCCAATGCAGACAAATTCGTCACCTGGAACATGTGGAATAATAACAAAAAACAAGAAATCTTATGAAACTTGTGTAAGATAAAAAGGTAACAATGTTGTGTCAGAAAAATTAAACCACACCGTTTTTTTCCCTCAAAGCGTGTTCCAGTTCTCAAAGCTGAGAAACCGATTCTGAAAATGTTCTTATTTTCCAGTTGTCGAAGTCCTCCTGATTTGTTTTTCTCAAATCTGCTATTTTAATTTCCCCAGAGATATGTGGAAAACACGGAGAATAAGATTTTGCTTTTTCTTTTCGTTTATGTGTAGATTAGTTCTGTATAACTTTTTAATGGTAGGCATGGGTATATAGGAATAATTAAAAGGACGGAGGTTTGAAGTAATGAATTTATATACATATATATATATATATATATATATACTGATGGAAAAGAACAAAAGATTTACAGAAGAAAAATTAAAATTAAGATTCTTTAAATTGTTACAACAGGAATGATTTTACACAGTTTTTATAAAGTTTTACAGAAAAGGTCTGTTTTAAAAAGGGGAAAACAGTTTTATTTCAATAAATTTGTAAGTTTACATACACCAAATGTCTATTCTCTAGAATTTTACACATTATGCATGTAATATTACACAGTGCAGTAAGATCCCAGCAGATGTTCTCGACACTCTGCTGCAGAGATTTTCGTGTTTTTTTAGTAGAAATTTTCTAACAGTGGATGTATATATATATATATATATATATATACTATGGAAGCTTAAAAGTGCCACCGAGATGTTGAGATAATTATCTCGGGAAGTCGACATCTTGATAGCAAAAGATAAGATGACGAGATCCCAGATCTCATCATGTCGACATCTTTTAGAAGAGATGATGAGATGACAAGATCCCGAATCTCATCATGTCAACATCTTTTAGAAGAGATGATGAGATGACAAGATCCCGGATCTCATCATGTCAACATCTTTTAGAAGAGATGATGAGATGACAAGATCCTGGATCTCATCATGTCAACATCGTGTAGAAGAGATGATGAGATGACAAGATCCAGGATCTCATCATGTCAACATCTTGTAGAAGAGATGATCAGATGACAAGATCTTCGATCCATGATCATGTCATCTAATCATCTCTTCTTAAAGATGTAGACATGACGGGATCCAAGATCTTGTCATTTCATCATCTCTTCTAAAAGATGTTAACATGATGAGTTCCGGGATCTTGTCATCTCATCATCTCTTCTACAAGATGTCAACATGATGAGATCCGGGATCTTGTCATCTCATCATCTCTTCTACAAGATGTCAACATGATGAGATCCGGGATCTTGTCATCTCATCATCTCTTCTACAAGATGTCAACATGATGAGATCCAGGATCTTGTCATCTCATCATCTCTTCTTAAAGATGTTGACATGATGAGATCCGGGATCTTGTCATCTCATCATCTCTTCTACAAGATGTCAACATGATGAGATCCGGGATCTTGTCATCTCATCATCTCTTCTAAAAGATGTCGACATGATGAGATCTGGGATCTCGTCATCTTATCTTTTGCTATCAAGATGTTGACTTCCCGAGATAATTATCTCAACATCTCGGTGGCACTTTTAAGCTTCCATAATATACAAAATATAAAAGTAAGTCCCTCATAATCAAATTGCTGTAACTTTTGAACGGAATTATTTTCAGATATGATATTTCGTAGGTGGTTTTCTACACTCATTAGAAAAATCCTGGGGAAAAATGAGATTGATCGGTTGAGTCATGCATGAGTAATTAAACATTGAATAAAAAATGACAATTTTTGAAAGTCACAAGAGTCGTTTTTCAGATTGTGCAAATACAAAGTTGGGCAAAAGTTGTTTTTAGGTGAATTTCATGGTGTTATGCTGTTTTACTATCCACTTAGCGACTCCACACACAATTTTGATATCGTATTCTCATGGTTGAGTGAGCACAATGTATTGCAGGGGGCCGCGAAAGCGGGGGACAGGGCTGGGGGGGGGGGTTCAGCCCACCACTTTTTTTCAAAAAGCATGTACAAAAATGTAAAAATGACCATACGATTATGATTTTTTGCATGGTCAGCCCCCATTTTGAGAACCGTTCCGCGGCCCCTGTATTGTGACTTATCATCATAGGGGTTTATGGTAGTATCCTCTACAAGTTGTTAGATCATGTTAAAATTTGAAAATGTTGGTGGCTCCCCCGATTATAGGCCCCTCCCCCATTTTCAAATTCTGGATCCACCACTGATTTGTCCATACATTAAAGTGATCATGAAAATAATTCATTTATGCAGTATAAATATTATTCATTCCTACGTTTTCGAATGTGCTCCCTCAACCATGAAAAAGCTCGGAAAGTGTTTGGTGATAGAAATGATGGATGATAAAACAACATCAATTAAAGACACATTTGAAACCGAATTAGCCCCCAATATTCACGTTATTACCCTTCAAAATGAGTCTGTGACATTGAAAATACCAATTTTCTCACTTTCATGCGTGCTCACTCATCCATAAATGAACAAATTGCTTCCATTTGTGCACAGAATTCTGCCCATAGGTTGATAAACATTACTGCCAAATGACATTGCTAAAGACAGCCTTGGAAACAAGTTCCACATTGAATAAGGGGTTACTTATTCTTAAACATATGCACCCATAATGTACACAAGTCTATGAGAGAGGAAGTCAAAATTTTAACAAATATGAAATGAGGGTTTGTTTCATGGACGGTTTTTGTCTCACCTGCATAGCAGAGTGAGACTATAGGCGCCGCTTTTCCGACGGCGACGGCGGCGTCAACATCAAATCTTAACCTGAGGTTAAGTTTTTGAAATGACATCATAACTTAATTATACTTGCTTATATAGCGCTTAATACTTACTTTGTCAGAAGTCTCTAAGCGCTCTACAGTATATGCAGCATAATTACCCTGGCTTTAGCAGTGCAGCTGTTACGCGCGCTGCGTTTCAAGGAATAAATTCCTGCCAGGTACCCATTTACCTCACCTGGGTTGAGTGCAGCACATTGTGGATCAATTTCTTGCTGAAGGAAATTACGCCATGGTTGGGATTCGAACCCACGACCCTCTGTTTCAGAGTCCGGAGACTAATCCGCTGAGCCACAACGCTCCACTTAGAAAGTATATGAGCCTAGTTCACGAAACTTGGCCATAAGGTTAATCAAGTATTCAGTCAGATCGCAGGTCCCTATGCTAATGAGCAAAAAGGCCAGATTCATCCAAATCATCTCGTGGCTGAATCCTCCTCCTTGCAAAATCTCGTGATTCGTGAGATTTTTTTCCCCTAAGAATTTACCTGTTTTCACTTCAAGTTAAATGAAATATTATTGCACCATCAGATAGAGTAAAAGTTACTCTTTCATATTGGTCATTTATTTTGTATAGAATATTTTGTTAAATAAGTAAATTTCTGGCCTGAAAATGTGCCTCAAAACTTAATTTTCTTCCTCTGTTTTCTTTTGCAAATTGTGCAAAACTTTTTATTTTGAGCCTCAATGATATCTATATCACCATAAAGCTGAACTTCTGTACTTTCTCACAATGCCACTTTTGATATGCAGCACCTTTTAATCGGGTCAAGATCACGCTTTTCCCACCAAGGTACAAGACGAGATTTCTGAAATTTTGTACTTGCATGAGATACAGAGTTCTGATTGACTGGATAAGGTTCACAGAACAACAGGCGCGGGGTATTTGAGGAGATTACCACACGGGAAGTGTGACCTTCCCACGAACCCAGGCACTGGAACCGTTGGAATTTGTCATTGTGTGGTCTCTTTGACCAATCAGAGTGCAGTATTCTTGTTTTCAAGCTGCTTTATGTACTTGGCAAAGGAAAAGTGTAATCTTGACCCGATTAAACCAATTCTTATTTTGAAACCTATATCATTTCAAAGCATACATATTCAGCTTTATCATGATACACAAATCATTTGGGTGTGAAAATAGCAGCTTTTGTAAGGTGAAAATATTTATTTTGTAGCATATTTTCGATCAAAATTTTAACCTATATCTTTGAATAAATCCAAACACATGATTTGATAGAATGATTCTTCTTCTTTACAATGGACCAAATTCATGAAATTTGATGCACAATTAGAGCAGCAATGACCGAATGAAAAGAGGTGTTTTGGTCCGCATCAAGCTCATTAAATATGCAAAACATCTCAAGTCATGAATATCACTTGGATGAAAGAAGCCACTTATTGGGGACCTGCAGTCGGAGTGAATATCCTATCAGAGTTTCATGTCACATGATCAAGGTCAAAGGTCATTTAGGGTCAATGAACTTAGACCATGTTGGGGGAATCAACATCAAAATCTTAAGGTGAGGTTAAGTTTTTGAAGTGTCATCATAAGAAATATATGGACCTAGGTCATTAAACTTGGACATAAGGTTGATCAAGTATCACCAAACATCCTGCATGAGTTTCACGTCACATGACCAAGGTCAAAGGTCATTTGGGGTCAATGAACTTTGGCCGATTTGTTTAATTATGGCCGATTTGGGGGTATCTATTGAATTACAATCAAAACTTTGAAAGTATGTTGGTCTAGTTTATAAAACTTGGACATAAGAGTAATCAAGTATCACTGAACATCCTGTGCGCATTTTAGGTCACATGACCAAGGTCAAAGGTCTATTGAATTACAATCACAACTTTAAAGGTTTTCGGATCTGATTCATGAAACTTGGACATAATAGTAATCAAGTATCACTGAACATCCTGTGCAAGTTTCAGGTCACATGATCAAGGTCAAAGGTCATTTAGGGTCAATAAACTTTGGCCGAATTGTTTAATTATGGCCGATTTGGGGGTATCTATTGAATTACACTCAAAACTTTGAAAGTATGTTGGTCTAGTTTATAAAACTTGGACATAAGAGTAATCAAGTATCACTGAACATCCTGTGCGCATTTTAGGTCACATGACCAAGGTCAAAGGTCAATGAACTTTGGCCCTAATGGGGGTATCTGTTGAATTACCATCATAACTTTGCAAGTTTATTGATCTGACTTTTGAAACTTGGACATAAGAGTAATCAAGTATCACTGAATATCCTGTGCAAGATTCAGGTCACATGATCAAGGTCAAAGGTCATGTGAGGTCTTTTGGCAACATTGGGGGCATTTGTTTAATTACCATCCTATCTCTGTAAGTGTATTGGTCTAGTTCATAAAACGTGGAAATAAGAGTAACCAAGTATCACTGAACATCTTGTTCGAGTTATAGTAGTTTTCAAAGTCAGTACTGCTGCTATGTTGAATCGCGTGATGCAGGTGAGACGGCCAGAGGCATTCCATTTGTTGTTACTTCTGCCAACAGTTATTTCATGAAACTTCGCACATGGCTTCAGAGTAACACTATCCAAAGGCGCACACACCAAAATAGCCATTCGATACGGCACAGAGTTGTGCCAAGGCCTTAACTTTCTTCTCATTTGCATAATTTTCGAATATTGTGTGGTCAATGATGCATTAAACATCGGGATTTTCATAAAAATCTAATCAAATGAACTATGCAATGAGGTTTGTGACAGATATCCATAGTTACAAATTGCATTTTTTTTCCAATAACGTAAAAAAAGAGCCAATCACATTCCACATGTTTATTCAAGCGTAAAAGTTTATTTAAATGCCTTTGAATCATTGTAGCATGTTAATTGGTCATGAACATAACGAAAAAATTAAGAAAAGGTCATTTTCAGTAACCAAAATGAAACAATACTTGCCTATGATATTTGAAAATCATATTTTTTGTTTTCAATAAGTGTTCATTGAACCGTGAAACGATGAATATTGTTGAAGATACTCTTCCCAAAAATAACTGTCATTATATTCTATTATTTTTATTGATAGAAATGTGTAAAAAATCAAACTATAGCGAATTTGGACTTATTCAACCGTGAAATTTAGCCTAAAAAGTTTTATTGTCTTTTAGAAAGTATACTCCTTCTGACTATTTTTCATGATGAAAATGTGGAATTAGTTCTAATAAAATGGAATCAAAGTGCTGATTTTTTACTTATGACTTTTTAAAAGTGACATTTTTGCCTTCTGACGGTGCTTATTGAAGCATGACGTAAAATACGTCCATAACATTTACTTAGAAGGTAGCTTATAAAATTACCTACACGCTAATGTAAAAATATATTAAAAACTCTTTTTGGTTCGGAAATTATTGATGTTTGTTCAAGGGGGGACTTACTTTTTTTTGTTGTGTATAATTATATTAAGACCACATGAGATACCTTATCTTGTTTATAACAATAACAACTAACATATACTTAAAACCTCAAGTCTTTTTATAAGACTATACCCCCTGAAAAACCAACAAAAAAAATCAGAATATAGCGGCCAATCGAGAAAAATTTTAATGAAAATATTTTTTTTGTTGTGTGTATACTAACAAGAATATGAAAAGGAGAGGGGAAAAAAATCCAGTCACTTTTAATTCTATCAAATTCGGTTAGAAATCAAGATTTTTTTTTTCATGTTAAAATGTTGTTTAAATTGTAAAGCATGGTTTCCCATGGAAGCATCAAATTGCAACATACGCTTTCAAGGTTTGGTTTCTAATGAACCAAAGCTTTCAGCCAGCATCGGGGAAACAACCTGGAATTCCTAGAGCCCTAAAAGAACCTTTCAATTATGGAAAACCACAATTGGGGTAAACCTGATCGTTGATAAATTTGACGATTGGGGCATGCTTCTCTCTGTTTGTCGGGAGCGTAAAGTTTAAGGTGAAGATGGATTACAGGGGAGTCCGTCTGATGATTTGTCTTCTCAGTCTTCATTACGGTATAACTATCACGTCTCGGTAACGGGCATCCATCCCCAATGCCCTTGTTTACACTCGCCCGTCTTCCAGGTCAACATATCCCACGAGCCTTGTTAGAGCGCCCCCACGACTCTAATTTTGCCTGAAGTAGAAGATGCCGAGTGCGGGGTTAAGTATCGTATTCGGTCTCGCGGGACGCACGCGCCCGCGTCCTTGGGAGAGTCAACGTCACGGAAACCCTTGGAAGATCCACAATCATCGATTATGGAACGGTAACAAGACAAAGGAAATAACGTTTGATAGATAACGATAAGAGCGTCCTTGGACATAGTGGGGGATGTCCACGCGTTTCACCTGGCTGCAACGCAGAGAAGGGGAGATTCAACAGGTTTATTTTTTTCGTGGGCACTTACCTCTTCGAGATGCTCCACGCAACGTGCGTGGCATTGGGAAGGATGCGTTTGTCTTGTTTATTCCTCGTTGATTGATAGGTGGTATTATATCTATCTCGGAGCGATACAGTTAATCACCCGCCATTATCCATCGAAGTTAACCAAAGTCGTTGATGGACTCCCTTTTTAGCCTTCGCCAGAGATGCATCCATCTACATCATTTTCATTCACTCAGACACTCAGAAGAAATCCGAGGCATTTCCTTAACAGGAGCGACAAGTTCAGTTTACGCGTAACCCTGGGGCTAATAATGAATAGCTTAGCAGTCCAGGGACAAGCTAGCCCTATATTTTTGTAAGTAATACCGATCCATAACAGAATAAGACGAACGATTTATAGCGGACTTTCTTGAATGTAATGAATGGCTTGCAATTTGTCGAGTTATCATGAAAAGAAGAGTGCAAGAAGAAGTAGAACAAGATAACATTTTATTAATGGCGTCGTCATCCATTAGTCTTTACATCTAATGTTTCATGTATCCAGCATTTCCAAGATTTTATGAATTTCACATATTTCCCTGCATGTTTTACCAATAGCAATGAATTATAATCTCGTTGAGGATATCAATATCCATTTAATCGTACTCATGACACAGTTCTATTAATAACCCAGGATTAAATAAATGAAAACGAGGAATAAAAATTAGTCCTCGTTGTTACAAAGCTAATCATGTTTACAGCGTTGTAAGATGTCTATAGCCCGAGTGTGAGCGGGATCATTCATGTATTTATTGCACAGGGATATCCGTAATGAGATTCTTATTGCACAAAGAAGTTAAACATGAGTAACTTCGAAACACATAGAATTCGTTATGAGGAGACTGCTTTAGTCACACTGACCGAAGGTGTGTCTTTGGAATTTACGTGGTATTTTTGGTCGGGCTGGAGTCTGTGTCGCCAGTATTGACATGGCATAACGCCGGACAGCGAACTTTGGGGGTTATTTATATATCCAAGAACACAAATGCCTACTGATACACAACAGACACGCTCATGATTCGTCCCTTTTAGAAATCAGGTGTTAATGGACGTCTGCTTTTCTATTCAAGAATTTGCCATTTTAACAAGAACTAACCGTTTCCGTACTTTCTGAGAGATCGTAGAAACAACATTGCTTGGGAGGGAGAGAAGCGGAGGGGCAGTAGTGAGGCGAGAGTGTGTGTGATGGTGTGTGTGTGTGTGAGAGAGACAAAGAAAGAGATGTAGAGAGATTACAAGATGGATGAATTGAAGGATGGTGAAAGCGTTTTTGACAGGAAACGAAATGCATAAGAAGAAAATAAAAAGATAGGAGAATAATAAAGTTTAAATGAAAGGCAATATTGCAGCGACGGAAAAAAGGTCGATCGCACTGTCATGTTAAAATAGAAGCTACAACAATATAATCAGCAACAACATCTGGTTTACACCAGAGGATTGTTTTGAATAACCATACTTCTGATACTCTAGATTCTAATCCAAATCTAATTGATTTGTGTGCTGCTGGGAGTCCCTGTCCCATTCGGCCTTAACAATTTTGTTTGCAAATAATCGAAACTGTAAGCTTTACCCTACTCTCAACAAAATGTCAAGTAGAGGAAAATTCAAAGCCTAATAGCTTTGTAGCCATGCACTTGAGGGTCTTGAAAGCGGCAAGTGGTCTGGTAGTTTGGTCACATAATAGAGCTAGGACGTAGAATGGGTCAATAAAGCGAACATCAATGCAATAGATGTTGGCCGTTTACATAATTCCAAAGAGCCTCTCTGAGGATTGTTGCAGGAATCGTCTCTGCAGAATTTGCAGTCTTCTCGGAGAATGGAACGAGTACTTCAGCTCTGAGATGTATCGAATATGGGGACACGCAGCAAAGGACAGTAAGAGGAAGCTCGCTATCGAAAGTAGACGCACATTAGTTATGTTCCTTGTTTTCAGATTAGAAACTCGAAACACTTGAAATAATGTGATAACGATGGAAAAACCAGTACTATGTCCGATATTTATATCATGATCCCTGATCAATGTACAAGCTACGCAGTTGTTCTACATAACCATATGCCGCAAAGCGCAGCACGAGCGAAGAGTATGTAAACTAATCTCCCTCAAAAGAGACTTTAAAGCCGAGACAGGTGAATTTCAATTTTAAAACGCACATTGCCTAAGCGACATAATATGAACAACAAGAACAACAACATCATCGACGAAAACCAACTTCATGTATCCAAATTCCGTACCGTAATGCGACAATTGAACATGCTACACGTTAATTATACTGCTTGTTGTCGCATGATCTTTCTGAACGATGTGCATTAATTCAGTCCGAAAATTTGGCAATATTTACAAACATAAATCGAGTTCATGGCTACAATTCCTTACTATTAAACTTGTCATTCAATGTTAATTACCTTGATGACAATACTCAATGGCCCATCAATATCAAGGATTCCGTGAAAGTTACTCGTGGATGGCAACGTTTAAAGCAGTAACTTTTGTGCAACGCCTCTGCTTCTGTCTAATAAAAGGGGCAGGGGTGTTTTAAGGCAAAGATTAATATAAGAAAAAAAGATATCAGAGTAGTAGTATCAAAATACATTGACGGGATAGCTCATGAAAGCCGAAAAGGCTTCCAAAAATGTATTCTTCCTTAAAAGGACAAGCAAATGAGTAATGCTACAAACTACATCAAACAAAATCAAAGACCCTTAAAATATCTTATTCACTCTCTTTATAAATAAAACGATCGTATGCCAAGATTAAAGTAATGCCCACAATCTATTGCTCAGTGTTTTTTTTATAGCAAGAAGATAATCAAAATAGATTCAAGATGCATATATTTATTTAATTAGTGCAACTCGAAAGATAAATTGTTATTGAATTGAATTACAACAGTGAAGAAGAATAAACAAAAAAAACATATAAATTGCACATAATTACTACAAGAAGAACACATGTTGAAATTACAATGATCCGGATTTACAATAATCATTCAAATTGACCAAATAAATTCCAATTAACAATTCTAATTTTAATGTACAGTGATATTTACAATTCACAATGATTTTTTTTGCCTCCAATTAGAGGATTTATTTGCAATTATCCAATAATCTTACATAAGTTATAACATATTAAAGACATAAAGTGAAAACAAAAGTTTTACTGAATTTCATACAATTTTTCTAGGTAAATAAACATATCTTAAACGAACTTTCATTTCTACTCTACTTTCTATTTCTCTTAAGAATATAAATTTTAGATTATCTCTCTTTTCTTTTTCAGATATGTTTCTTTAAACAATGACTTTGTGAATGCACCAAAGTGCAATGGTCAGAAGTAAACCAAATTTTCGTCTACTCCTTTTAAACAAATTATACACAATTCACAATGATAATTCCATTAATATATACAATTAAGTAGACAAAAATGTATTTCATGAATTTTAGTTTGAATCGGGATTTATTTCTATATTCATTGAAACCTCTTTATACAGGATAAGATGCTCAAATAAAATACACTATCAATATTCCATACAAGAAAGATGATGGTCGTGTGCTCGAATCGCACAGAGGTCTAGCGTCCTTTGGCAAGGCGTTAATCCACACCCTGCCACTCTGATCGATAGTCGATACTGAAGTTCGAACACAAACCATCTGGCTGACTTGAACAAACGTGTGATGTATGCTTTGATATTCTACCAAACGATTTCCGATTAATTTCTGAAAATAAGTGAAGTATGTGAAACCTTTTCTTTAAGAAAAGAAAAAGCCGGTACTCGGGCAAAGTTTCCACAACTTTTCTTGCATAGCGATCGGTTTAAGATGAGCCCACGCTCTTCAGGCAAGCAGAACTCTCAAAAAGTTTGGCATGAGTAAATGTGTTAGGTACGGGATTTAGGGCTCCTTACCAGTGATAATAATAACGTCAATGCTTTTTAGTGTCTAATGCCACAAAGAAGAGGATTTGAAACAATTTTATTTTCATTCACTCACCATCTGAACACAGGAAGCTCTAACAAACTGCCAAACCGTAGGCTTCAGTGGACTCTCAAACTAATATGCTTTTATATCAAATATAAAAAAGTTAAAAAACGTAGAATCTGACTTCTATTTAAAGGGAGAGAGAGGAAAGGAGGATGGGGTCAATAGAAGTCGAAAGACAAAATGCTGCACCCTGATTGGATAGAATTCAGGGGCCGATTGCACGAAAGGGTCTTTCCAAGGACCGTCTTTCGTGTCACCCATCTTTTATGATATGCTAAGCGGGGTGTTTCTGAAATTTATGATAAAGAATAAGATTCGTTTAGCTTGCTTTTAAATCAAATTTTATACAATTTCATGATATATCACATCATTTTATTAACAAATATTTTGTTAATGATTGGACGAATGAAATATGTTTACAGGTAATTTATTTAAAATGTGTTTCACATGGCGCATCATAAAAGATGGGCGACACGAAAGACGGTCCTTACAAAGACCCTTTCGTGCAATCGGCCCCAGGTCACGTGGAAAGCATACGTCTGTTTCATAGACGATTATTGTCCGGCATGGCCTTCCATATCAATACCAGATAGAGTAACACTGACGTATGTAGACCTACATGTATGTATTTGGTGAGTGTTTACGATTTATCTCAGTTTTGACAGGTGCTATGATCAATACAGAACTGGGGCCCGTTGTTGCTTAAAGAGTTGTGATAAAGCCCAACTCTAAAAATCATTCGCAACTTGTTTTTAAACCAATGAAAACGCATATTCGGGACTTGCAGTTATTATTTTTTTTCTACTTGAAATTAAACGCAGACCTTTCTGCAAGAGGTCCCTTGTGACTTGCTATCAAAACCACTCGCAGAGGAAGGGCGGGTGAACAAAGTTTAACGCCAAAAAGCGCAATACAGGCTTAGCACATTATGGAACATCAAATCCAAGTAGAATGTTACACTCTATTATGTCGCCTTATATCCACGCTAGTGCATATGACGTCATGGCATCATAGCGCCCTCCCTCAGAGCATAGACGAATTATTCAGAGAAGACATGGAAGAGAAGCGCCCACAGCAGATTACAAACGCATGCAAGGCAATGGCGTCAGCCTCTAAGATGGCGGCGTGATGACGTCAAATAATAAGGTCTATAACAACATTCGTTTTCGCTCCTTCTATTTAATACCCCTTTGCTGAAGGAAAAATCTGCGCTTTACCTTTTTTTTTGTTATGACTAAACATTGTTATGCTCAACGTGAATGCGTGTGGCAACCTTTTAAAAATTGATCAACGTTTTCTCAGAAAGTTGGATTTATAAAATAGAAATAAAGACAAAAAACGTGTTCTAATTCTATTTCCCCTCTTAGGACATGCTCAAAACTCCAGAGAACCGAGTGAAATCGCGACCTAGATTTGAAGAGGACGGTGGAGAGCTCTTCAGCCGTCGCCAATGGATTTAAATTAAGATGCCCGTTCAAGAAGGCCAATCCCAGTCGGTAAGTTCATCTTAAAATCATAAGGGTAAACACAATAACATTTGGGTTCCCCGTCTCACAAAAAGCTGCAATCGATCCGATCAATCATATGGTGGAGGTGCCTGGCCGAGTGGTCTAAGGCGCCTGACTATACATGGAAAGTCCGGGGTTCGATCCCCGGCCGCGGCACCTATGCCCGTGAGCAAGGCTTTTAATCTACAATGCTCTTTTATCCTGCTTTCAAATAAATGGAAATGCTATATGCATTACTGGTGACTAGGTGTGCACTTGTTAAAAAAAAAAAAAATATCTGGTAACATCATTTTCCCAATAATTATGATGTACGTAGGCTCCATACTCATGCATTTGTGGGGTGTCCATTATTTATTCCATGAATAAATAATTGTGATATTGATTGACTTCTTCATACACTTGTTTGCAAAAGATGGGGTCTGAAGTAATTACTTCCAATACCTTTTGTAATTACATTCATGGTATAATGTATAAGATATTTTGCGAACAATATGAAGGGCTATAATGTATTCATACCTTCAATCAGTTGTCAGTTTTCGCTGGAGGACAAAGAATGGAAATCTAGTCATCAAACCGTGATAAATCATTATGGTCTCATGCCCCCTTTTCCGTTATGCCCCCATGCATGCCACATGACACTTCTGTGTAAATCATGTGTTTTTTCACATACAGAGCGTAAAATGAATACATCATTATCGATATCAGCATTTTCACTACCATTAAGATATGAGGCGCCGTTTGTACCAAAATTATATAGTACAATTATTTGTTATATAATCATTATTTAACAAATAATATTAATTATATATATAATTAACATTTTATTAATAAATAATTACTATTTCATAATTTTCATTATTTATATATAATTACAAGCCACGCTTCATTATTTATAAATAATAGCAATTCAACCCTCCATTATTTATAAATAATTATTATTTGTTTTCCATTATTTATAAATAATGATTATTTGTTTTTCATTATTTATGAATAATGACACTACATACTTCATTATTTATAAATAATTGCAATTCGTTTTTCCATTATTTATAAATCAGTTGGTCAAGTTTTCTATTATTTATAAGTAATAATTATTTCTTTATTTATAAATAATTTGTGGAGTTTCCCCATTATTTATAAATAATGATTATTTGTTAAATAATGGAAACGTCTACTTTGCTATTTATAAATATTAATTATATGTTCAATAAAGAAAACGTCTACTTCATTATTTATAAATAATGATTATTTGTTTAATAATGGAAACGTCTTCTTCATTATTTATGAATAATGATTATTTGTTAAATAATTGAAACGTCTACTTCATTATTTATAAATAATGATTATTTGTTAAACAATGGAAACGTCTACTTCAATATTTATAAATAATGATTATTTGTTATATAATGGAAACGTCTACTTCATTATTTATAAATAATGATTATTTTGTTAAATAATTGAGACGTCTACTTCATTATTTATAAATAATGATTATTTGTTAAAAAATGGAAATGTCTACTTCATTATTCATAAATAATGATTATTTGTTAAATAATGGAAACGTCTTCTTCATTATTTATGAATAATGATTATTTGTTAAATAATTGAAACGTCTACTTCATTATTTATAAATAATGATTATTTGTTAAACAATGGAAACGTCTACTTCAATATTTATAAATAATGATTATTTGTTATATAATGGAAACGTCTACTTCATTATTTATAAATAATGATTATTTTGTTAAATAATTGAGACGTCTACTTCATTATTTATAAATAATGATTATTTGTTAAAAAATGGAAATGTCTACTTCATTATTCATAAATAATGATTATTTGTTAAATAATGGAAACGTCTACTTCATTGTATTTATAAATATTTTTTTCGAGAGCGCCATCATTCTCGTTATTTACAAATAATCGTTATTTAAGTTCGAGTTTTCCATTATTTATAAATAATGGAGCTCAAGTTGAAAGCGAGAGAGCGAAGCGACCAAGCTTGTCCTTTGTGCTTGGTCGCGTGGCTGTCTCACTTTCAAGATTTTTTTGAGAAAGTTTACGCGCGTCATGTTCCTCCCCCCCGGAAAAAATTCTGCGTAAGACCATGATGATAATGAGATAAAAATAATGAAAGTATATATAAATCAATGTGCCAGGCTCTTTTGAGCATGGCCGTACACAGAATTTCTTTCGGAAGGGGCCGGGGGGGGGGGAGCAGACGCGTAAACGTTCTCAAGTTGAAAGTGATACTGCGAAGCGACCAAGCTTGTCATTTGGGCAGTTTTTGGAGTTTTAAAAGTGAAATATGAAGGCATTCGTGCACATTTTTGGTGAATTTTGTGATAATTTTCAATGGAAAAATAAGGTTTTAAAAATTTAGGGCTCACCATGCCCCCGTATTGTCGTTGCGAGCATTTTGGGGCCGGTGTGAAATCGCCCCAAAACGCCCAAACAGACACTCCAAAATGTATTTGAAGTGCATTATTAGAACTGAAACTTATCTCTACACCAGGAAAAATTCACTTAACAAAAAAAGCAACCTAGAAGGGCCTGATATTTTTGATATTATGATCCATTTCCATGGAGGATTCGGGCTAATTTCCGCCCGCCAGTTCCGGGGACCAACCAACGTAGTATTTCGATGAAGAGCACTCCGTCGATTCACAGGTTGTCCCTGCGATGGAAAAGGTGAAATACACGCACGCCTATGGGGATTGTGAATTGTAGGAAAAATCGTATAAAATTACACTTTTTGATATTTCTACGAAGACGAAGTTATTTAGAAAATGAAGAATACTACAATCAGACCATATCCCTAGAAAATTGCTTCAAGAAATGTCATTATGAAGAGGAAATGGACAAAAATGTGTGAAGAAAAATCACAAAAAAGGAAATCGCATCATGAATATTCATATCATGGGCGGTCCCACATTTGCATGTTATAGTCGAGTTTTCCATTATTTATAAATAATTATTATTTATGAATAATAGAAAACTTGACAAACTTATTTATAAATAATGTAAAAACGAATTGCAATTATTCATAAATAATGAAGTATGAAGTGTCATTATTCATAAATAATGAAAAACAAATAATCATTATTTATAAATAATGAAAAACAAATAATCATTATTTATAAATAATGGAAAACAAATAATTATTTATGAATAGTGGAGGGTTGAATTGCTATTATTCATAAATAATGAAGCGTGGCTTGTAATTATATATAAATAATGAAAATTATAAAATTATAAACTAGTAATCATTTATAGATAAAATGTTAATTATATATATGTAATTGATATTATTTGTTAAATAATGATTATATAACAAATAATTGTTCTATATAATTTTGGTACAAACGGCGCCTCATATCAGGATGGTAATAAGGGTCATTGGCGTAATAAGCCAACAATATTTTGAGAGAGAAAAACTTGAATACTGGTAACCAAAAAATAGATAAAATGTCGCGAGCGAGCAAAGTTTTTGGTCTTTTTAATACGAAAATGTAATGCTGCGATAGAGTTTGAAAATACATTTAGGAAGAAAAATCATACTTTTTCCCTTTCCCTGCACATTTCTATCATTTTTTTCTTTCCTTGGTCGTAAATCCCAAGACCTCTACAGGCCTATACTGATTCGGATATTTATGTGGTAAGAATAATAATCGTCATAGATTTTGGATAACTATCATGCGTTCTATAAAGAGTGCAGTAATAAGTAATAACAATAACAATGATACTAATTATGATAATAAAATAATAATAATGATGATAATAATAATGATAGTAATAATAAAAACAATAATAATAATAATAATGATTATAATAAAACGCTCTTATGCACCACACTGTGACCTGTTTTATAACCGAGTACTTAGCGCTAAATCATGACGATGAATATCTTGAGGCCTATTATTATTGCATTATAATTATAATCATACATACAATTACGAGTCATCATCATTTTAATTATGTATAATTACATGTAATTGTACTCTAGTTATAGTCATTGTTCTGGTTAACTGCAGATGAAATCAAGTCCTTTATTTTGTGAGTGGGCTTGGATGAATGTGCGGTGGGTTTTTGTGTGAGTCATTGTTCCACCAATAATCCCCGAAAGAAATACATAGACAAGAAACAATTATCCCTCCTCCACTACTCTCAAATGCTTAGTTCATCGTGACTTAGCCGTGAACCAGAATAGCCTGGTGGTTGAGTCGCTGCCCGGAAAGCAGTAGATGGCAGGTTCGAATCCCACTGGTTCCAATTTTTTCTGACTTATGATTTATGATTTTCATACAGATCGAGCAATACTGATCTTATGATTTTCATTACAGATCGAGCATACTGATCTTAAACAAATAGGAGTAATGCCGAAAATTTGTTAAACAAATCATAATTTCATCCTATGAAAAGCCTCTTAATTTACAATGCTTATTTTGTTTTACATTTTAAAACCAAATATGCATAATGTTTAAATGGCCACCCCACGAATAGGTTCAAACGTTTGCTCCTTTTGCATGCGTCAATTAAAAGAGATTTTGCAAACGTTTTCCAGTGGTAAAAATCTTAAATGACTTTTCTGACATCGATCACGTCTCCATGTAAATACCTATCCGTGGTTGCCGATATGTCACATGATTAGGTAAAATCGCGCCCCACTTCCAAACTAAAATCGTTTATCAATGTGATGCATTCGAGTATTATTGAGTTTATCCGCGCCGCTTTTGATCAGTTTTCTAAATCCAGAACGCAGCTCGGTTACTGTCAACTTCACCTTGTTGACATAATTTCTCGGCCGATAGCGGTTTGTGTTGGTTTCCGTATTTAATGAATGAAATATGATTATCCGCTCCACTAAAGTGGATGCGGCCATGACGTAAAACAATAATTGAACAGAAAGCGTTATATGTGGTGCGGCCATGACGTAAAACAATAATTGAACAGAAAGGGTAATGGTTAGGGTGTATCGATTATTAATAACGCAGAATAAAATCATCTCATTCATAATAAATAAATATTATCAATAAGCGCCATATCCACCAGGTAGATGCATTATGCAGAGCCACTCTGCATCATAGGGCTATTCAATACAGATTGAACAGATGCAGACTCCATCTTCATATGCTATTTTCCAAAAATGAATTTTGATCGTCTATTTAGTGTAAAATTTTCATTCGTATATCGAATTTTCTCACATCTAAAAGCTTGTGAGACTTAAAGAAAATTGACCATAACAGTGAATCGACTTTGCACGGTCTGTTTCTATAAATGAAAAATCTTCGCAAAACTGCCTGATAATCATCAGGGGAATATTTGCAAATCATTACCGCTCACTTGTTCTTACCGATGTTTAAAGGCTCAAATGGCTTGATTGAGATAAATATTATCCCCTATTTTCCTTTCTGGTGTTGACATCTTTTTCCAGTTGCCCGAAGCTTATATTAAAATCTATTGAATGTTTAGGTCCTATCTTCAACGTTGCTTTATATTCTATCGTTCTCAGGTGGGTACCAACGTCATAACGTGTCATAAATTACAATCAACTTAACGAATCGGTAAGGAGTAATCTGCATCTTTAGATGCGATAGCCAAAACACAGACGAACTGAATAAGAATTTAGAGTATTTGCCTCGATTGATTCGTACTTTAAATATAAAAAAAATATAAAGCCTATATGCGACGATATTGTTCAGGTGATCAAGATGAGCAGCTACACACGAGGAACGGAAAATAGACAAAAAGATACATGAAAGTGAGTCGTATTTTTAGTTTTGCAGCTGTGATAAAGGCGACAAGAATAGCTGAAATCGCCAACAGCGTCATTTTGTCAGTTCTCCGCATTTTGTAAAGCATCTTAAGTTTTATAAGCTCTTTACATCACCGAGATTACTGGCTGTGCCCTACTTGATTGAAGAAAGGTGCTATCTTAAGTGAGGGAAGATTCTGTAAGACGTTAATGACGAGACTGTGAGCGAGTTTTCAGATTGTACTCATTCCCATAGGAATCAAATGATCCAAGTAGAATTTTCCCCTTGAAAATTTCAGGCTTTAACCCCATTTTTATCTCACATAATTTATAGTAAGCCAAGTTCCTAGTTTAAACATGGGTAGAACGTAAGACGGATCTTCTGTTAAAAAAAATGGACCAAAATGGGATTTATACCTGTAATTGTATTGCTTATACTGAGTGGCTACTCTACTGCCGGGCTCGTGGAGGTCCAATGTAAAGTGATGATGAACTAGAAAACAGTTGCCCCCACATCTATGATATCTAATTTTGTATTTTAACAATCATAATATTAACTCTTATTAAAAAATATCATGTGGTAATATGAATCATCTACACACTAATAATACAAATCTCCCCCTATTGTCACAATAGCTTGGGTGCCATCGTGCACCCGACGTGAAGAAGTTGGAAATATCCATCCTTATATTGTTTGCACTTGTTTGAACCTAAAATGGTTCAAATTTACACAGATTAAAGATTACTACCTGCATTTTAAAGTTCAGCCTTTTTCAAAATGTACAAAATTTAGCTATCGACATCCATTATGGTACAAACGGCTTCTCAGTATTTAAAATTCCACCTAAATTGGAGCTTTCCTTGAAAAGTATTTTGTTTTTCTTGAATATCACCGAACATAATGTGGATGCTGGCAATAAATTTAGTTTCACATTTTCTCAACTCTTGACTTTCCATGATGTAACCCTGGGAAAGCCTCAACAATATAGATGGCTCCTTCTCGCAAGTTTAATGCCAAGACGATTCTCAGGATGGTTGTATTCTGAAACTTATGGAATGATGGATGCGTATTCTTTGTATGTTGACCGATACGAACTTGCACTATAAGTCTTCGGCATTCTTTACAAGTCTCGATGTTTTCTTGCAAACCACTCCAAAGCCTGATTTTTATCTCCATTTAAAGGAATACTCCGGGCTGAAGATATTTCTATCTAAATAAATAGAGTAAAATTCAAATAGCAAAATGCTGAAGATTTCATCAAAATCGGAAAACCAAATAATGAAGTTATTGAATTTTAAAGATTTGCATTCTTCCGGTGAAACAGTTCTAGAAATGTCTTTATGAATGTTCATTAGGTGGGCTGATGATGTCACATCCCCACTTTCCTCTTTCTTATGTTATTTAAATGAAATCATAATTCCTTAATTTTTCATAAATGTGAATATGGTGTTTCCGATCCATTACGATGGAATAAGTTGCCACAATAAATGACTAATGCACTTAACCAGTTGTCAATTTTTTAATAAACCTAATTTCATGTAATAAAATTCAAAGAACAAGTGCATTTGTGACATCAACTGCCTACTTAATGAATATTCTTAAAGACTTGCCTAGAACTGTTTCCCCTGAATAGTTTAAATCTTATAACTTCTTTATTTTTTTATCCGATTTTGATCAAACTTTCAGCAATTTGCTCTGTGAATTTTACTACATTTATTGAGATATATTGTAAATGAATACAGCTTAGACCATGCCTTTAATAGCTAAACCACAAGGTCGTTTTATCATTTAAAGGCGTTGCAATAGATACAAGTCGGTATAAAGTCTAAAAATCCATCATAATTTTCGTGATCGGTTGAATGTTTGATCGTTATTGCAGCTTGTTTTACCAAACTTAAAAATCTATCTACAATAAGAGGGGGGGGGGAGGGGAGGGGGTGAACATGGACTCACCAATGGAGTGATGCTTAATACAACACACACAACTGAAATGTAAAGTTGTTTGAAGGTTTGCATGGTGGCATGTACAATTGCTGATGTGGTTTACGGTACACCATGTGGAGTGTTATAGAAGCAGTGGATAGAAGAAGAGAGGAAGTGGATAGGCGAGAAAGTGGAGATTTTGAGAATAGAGTATTCTTTCTTGAGAATAGTCCTGAAAAGGACTGTAAACCAGAAGGAATGTTGAGTGAGAACAGCTTGAGCACTCCTGAAGACGGACAGTCAACCTGTCCGAAACGTCGAGTCTCTCTACTACTCATCATCTCTACTCGCCGACGCAAGCCAGCATCTCCTCATCAGCTCTACTACTCAAGCTGTTCTCACTCAACATTCCTTCTGGTTTACAGTCCTTTTCAGGACTATTCTCAAGAAAGAATACTCTATTCTCAAAATCTCCACTTTCTCGCCTATCCACTTCCTCTCTTCTTCTATCCACTGCTTCTATAACACTCCACATGGTGTACCGTAAACCACATCAGCAATTGAAATGTAAAGGGATCGTTTTACTTTGTGAGCAGCTGATTTGAAAAGATTCTAAGATGAAACATTATTATCTATGTATATGTCCTCAGAAACCATGAAACAGACAACAATATAGGATGAAAAACTCTTATATAGACACAAGAAGCTATTTGTAAGCCTCATTTTGAAAACCGTCTGTAAGACGCATTCAGCTTATGCCCAGTTTTCTCTAATTTAAAAAGTCTGTTGACCAAGTTTACTGCATTCTGCTGTATGTATCTGCTATACACACATTATTTTTAGCTGCACTCTACATTCAGTGTACATTATACGCACCGTGTAAGTCATGCTGGGTTTTTCAGAGCTAATGTGTCGTAGTACAGATTCGCTGTATACACATAATCATTGAAACCAACCCCCAATTATTTTCAAACTTTGGCTTACATCTCCAAAGTTTTAAAATGGTTACTGTAAGATGAAACTTTTGGGATGGTATTTTCACACCATAAGCCTATTGTCTACATGGTCTAGCCTCTTGCAAAGGACCAAATTGAGATTTTTTTAAATGGGAATAAAGTGAAATGATCACTTTAAGTTAACTCGAAGTCGCACTTAACTCTTAATCTTGAAACTTTTTTCTCCATCTACCAACGAAACAGCCACGTGCCGGTTTTTTACATTCGCTGACAACCCAGCGAAGTGTATACATGTATATTACATACATCAAAACAGGTAAGTCATTCTTGTTCTTGTTATGGTTTCGTGAAAATGTACTCAACTCTCTTGCTGGTAGTATTTTCGTGCATGTATAGTGGCGTGCAACAGAATTCCCTAGTCAGACAAACGAAGCCGATCGTATTCTATTGGAAATATGATATGGTGGCTGTTTCATAAAGCTGACTGGTCATCCTTTCTTACGCGCTAAACCATTGCCAATTTATTATATCATTTACCACAAGAAAGGATCACCAGTCATTCTTAAAGTCGCTCGTAACTTACGAACAGCTGTATGAAACGGCGTCCTGTGGGTGTTTCATAAATCTGTTCGTAAACTACGAGCGATTTTAAGAACGACTGGTGATCCTTTTTTACGCACTAAGTAATCAGAAATGAACATTTAATGGTGAATATCATTTACCACAAGAAAGGATCTCTAGTCGTTCTCAAGGTAGCTCTTAACTTACGAACAGCTCCATTTAGCACTTATTTGGTCGATCAGGAGTTGGTTTCACCAGTGTGACTGTTGCACAAGAACTTGCGGATTGGTGTGACTTTTCAATTTTAGCGAGGAAACAACTCGGCATGCTAGTTAAAATATTCTAAGCTTCTACACAAAGTCTATTCAATCACCGGGGGACACTTTCCACATGAAGGAAATGATGTTCCGTGAATTTTACGGCAAATCAAAGACAACGGTCACGATGTCCGCTAAGGTTCATAAGTAACATCGAAACGAGGAATAACTTGATAACAGAAGGTGCACTGGGATAAACGTTTTTTAATTAGGAAATGAAATATCCTTTTTTGAAGAGGTGTTAGTGAGAATTGTTTGTGAGACTGTCCCATGGACTTTTATGTCCAGATAATTTTTGAACACCCACTTCCCTGTTAAATGCCAGGTATAATTCATTTGTTAATGAGGACGGCCTAACCTTTAAAGAAAAGGAAAAAACAACGCTTTTACTGTTAGCCCCAGCAAACAGAAGCCAGTGCATGCGCCACTCTTGCTCCTAAGATATGCCTCTATCTATAGTCAGCGCACCTGTTTGGTCATCATGCATAAAGTTAGTCTTTCTCCCTGTCAAAATGCCCAATGTCACAAATTATGTATTATGATAAATATGATTTTTACGGGACAAAACGTCCTCAATTTCTACAAAATAAATGCCTTGGTCTCCCTGCACATCAACCATTTATTAGTTCTTAGCTCGATTGGGACATTGGATTATATGAACCCTCTTCGAATATTTTTTTTTTCTTCAAATACAAGCTTGTTCCCCTAACAGATCACGTAGCACTTTACTAATTCTTTTACAAAATTCTCCGGATCAGCTTAAGATTCTCGCTCTCTGGATGACCCTATATACACTGAAGGAAGATGTTTAAATATTGTGCCAAGAAGGAGCCCCTGGCTCTAGGAATGGTTTATCCTTACAGGTGAAGAGTGATTTTAAATTCTAAAACATATACCATGATATAAATCGTGACAAACAAAACCCGAATGACGCATTTCGGATGAAAAATCATGCGATTAAAGGCATGAAAGGGATCTTTGCCAATGAAAATGGAACATTCTGAAGGCTAACCACTGGTGGAAAAACAACCCTAAATATAAAACTACGATGGCTCGTGTATTCGCACTGGGGAATAAATTGAGAACTGAAGAGGCTGGAAATGTTTACGACAGAAACATCCACGACGCATTGTGCCTGTGGTTGTTCTGTCGTCAACAATATACTTGTTGAATCCACTGTTATTTTTATTGTTATGTTCTCAGGTTTTGAACCTTGGATCATGCAACAGCACGAATTGTATTTCGTACCCACATATTCACAATTGGGTTTAGTCTAGCAACAGATGTAGGAGATTTACAATCAAATGAGGTATAATATTTCAAGTCTTGAATAGGAATCGTCTGGGCGTTGATTTGCTTTAATTTTGATGTGGCACACGGCGCGATCGAATCTGCTCTAACCAAAAACATCGGGCTGTCAAACAGGCGTGGATCTGATTGCCACAGCTGCCCAATTACCATACCAAATATCCTTGTGGTTTTGTAATTATGATGTCAGACTAGGATGTACGAAAGGTGATAACCTATTGTCTATTTTTTGAATAGATAGTTGAAGACTCTGTCAAGGTACTGCTGCTGACGAACAGACCTTTATTTGATCATGGGATGTCCCTCTAGACCCTGCTATAAGTCACGATCGCGTAATTTCTAAGGGGACAATTCCGGAAGAACCCAACACTTGTTTTACTTTCACTGTTCATAAAAAACAAAAACAAAAGAAAAAAACAAAAACGCGTGCAGCCAGTAACACGTGAAAATCCCCTCCAAGTTCAACAACAATTGACTTTCACAGGGATTGTTTCATGAAGCGTTAAGATGTTTTGAGCAAGAACAAACTGTTGCATCTGATTGGCCCAGACCAAAATAGCCAGCGAAAATCACTGACTAAAATTTTCAATAAATATTCCCCTCAGATCTCGCCGATTTGAATTATGTATTCAAACATTTACGACTACTGAATCATTTAAGTTTGGATATGCTGATCAAATAACACAATTACGTTAAAATACGTTTAAGAAAACCAATATCATTAATCACTGCAAACTGACTCTCTTAATTTTACTGCACCTAGCAATAAACATGTTCACTAAGAAAAAAAATGAATGAAACAAGCGGAAGTTCGATATTAGTTTTTCTTTCATCATTTGCAAAATCTAGGTAACATAGAGAAAAGTCATACATATGCATATAGGTCAGGGACAGGGTGTTTTTGTGGGGGAGGGGGTTTGGTGACTATCACCCTATGCTTGAATCATATATTTTACACAAATAGCTTCGCACTCACTGACTCAAGTAGTCATCTCTTTTCCATATACATTTCTTCGCTTTCCACACTCTGTTCTTATATTTTACCGCCATGTTATCCTTAAAAGAAACAGATTCCTAGGAGCACTTAGAGATTCGTTTCTGTTTTCATCGGGGTGTGGTAGCCAGTGGCGTAACTACGGGGGGCATGGGGGCGGCATGTGCCCCCCCCAATCGGCTGACTAAAAAAGAGGGGGAAGGAGAAAAAGAGGGAGAAAGGAAGAGAAACGTAGTGGGAAAGAAGACATTGTTGTTCATTATAATGTTATAATTATGTTATGTTACATTACATAAGAAACATTTTTTTCATAATTTTATGAAACATAATTCGCTCAGGGCATATGTCTTCATTGTTCCTGGTGCTCGCATTGTCTGTTTACCGAGATATATAATCCTGTTATATTAAAACCTCCCGTTTTCAAGTCAATATACACCAAAGTACCAAATATATTTCTCGCACTTCGAGTTATTGTTTTACATGTACAATAGTATGCTTCTTTTTCATGAATACTTTAAGTGATTGTCCCATTTTAAGGTTTTAATATGAAACATTTCCTGTCCGTGCTTACGTTCGCAGTAGTGGATTGGTGAAATATGTCTGTTCTCCATCAATTCCTAGAATGAGTCTTTAAAATGTCCCTTTTTCTGTTTTCTGATCTGAATATCAAATATTTTCAGCTCGCGCTTCTCGCTCGCATTATTTAGCGAGACAGGTACGTGTAAAGATTGATTATAATGTCCCTATTTAGGTCTGACTATCAAAAATTTTAAGCTCGCGCTTCGCGCTCGCATTATTTGACCAGTTAGATACATATCCGTTTAATGGCATTGTCCTTAAAATATCTCTATTAGGTCAGTATACCTGGCAACTGGGCGCGCTTCGCGCGCTCACTAGGTGACTCCAATTTTTTGCTGGTGCCTCTCCATGCCGTCACCCACGGTACGCCACTGGTGGTAGCCTTTGAAAATCCCATGTGATTTAGGGTATTACAGTAGGCCGATATATTCCATGACGTTGCAAGGAGTAAGAGGAGATTAGGCAGAAATAGATGCTTACTGCTTACTGATATCTACATTAATTTAATTTTTCTCCATACCTCATATTTATGAAGTTTGCATCTCACAATCCTTAGTCCGACCTTGGCTGATAATTTCTTTTGTGTGGTATGGATGGAAGTGTAATTGACTGAGCACTTAAGATGGAAATGTATTACAGAGATTTGTACTGTCTGCCATGAAGTGTGACGTTAACAAACTACCATAACTCTCCTATATATTTGTATATACTTTATACAGTACGTCCCAGAAAAACGAAACCGAGATTTATCGATGATTTATCATAACTTAATCACAAATACAATAGACAAATAACCTACCATTTTAAAGCTTAGAATTCCCTCTTTCATCTGAAATTACTTAGATTATTTTTCATTCACGCATGGGTGAGAAAAAAATAATTTGAAGAGGGGATACCAAAAAGTCGTTTGGCGGGCTGTATCTGGGTTTTAAAAAGAAAACCACATTTTTAAAAAGTTCAGTATCTGCTCTTTAATTTGATACTGTTCTGGTTATTTGAAATAAGGCTTGAATTTCAATAATTTCATAAAATTAAAAGGTTCTACAGGCTGGCGTTCAAACTCACTTGACACTCCATTTCTGTTGACGATCAGCCTTGCGTTAGGTCTTTTGTTAACCATGCGATAGCTTCTGTGGAAAACAGGTGAAAACACGTTTATCTAATGAAATTTTGGAAATACAAGCATTGATTTGAGGGAACATAGTTTTTTTACTTCTTGAACATTTTTGTGATTAAGGTATCAAATAAAAAAGTAGATATTGAACATTTTTTTAGGCATGTGAATTTCTTTTTGAAATTCAGATACCCCCCCCCGCCAAATGAGTTTTCGGTATCCTTTCTTCAAATTGATTTTGCTCACTCATGCGTGAATAGGGAATACTCTAAGTAATTTCAGATGAAAGGAGTGATTCTAAGCTTTAAAATGGTAGGTCATTTGTCTATTGTATTTGTGATTAAGTTGTGATAAATCATCGCTTAATATCGGTTTCGTTTTTTCTGGGACGCACTGTATATCATAAAAACGTTATCATCAAGGTTTTTGGTATTTTTTGTTATTTTTTTTTTACCATAACCGTGTGAGTTCGTGTATGAGTAATGTATACTGCTTGTGTTCTACATTACTTCGTAATCTGGTACTTTCCAAATCTCAGTCAAAATTAAATTGTAATCCGACAATCCTGTCCAGTGTTCATACTCAAACGAAACGCCAAGCAGCTAGGCGATGCATTGCGATGCAATGAATGATTAATTCGTTTATAAACGTGGAACTGCAGTTATAGCAAGGGAAACGCGATGACAAATATTCCCTGATGGAAGAGAAAGGGTCCTCGGAACGATTTTTTTTCTTGGGGTGCTGATATAAATTTTCAAAGCCCCCCAAAAGGATTTCACTTAAAAATGGAGATCAAATTCGTCGTAGGAAATTGGAAAGCCCCTCCCCCCAAAAAGAAAAACAGTTCCACTACAAAATGGAGATGCAATTGGTTATTATTATTTTTTCACATCTGCCTATATAACACACACAACACCCCCGGGGAAATTTTGGGGGATGTTTCAGCATCCCGCTTCCCAGGGCCATGGGAAGTGCATGTGTCTTGTAAGTTGTAGGCCTAATGATTTGTCAAAGGCTGGATTTGTGGGATTAAATGTTGAAAATGACATTATTTCAGACATAAAAATCAAGCCCATGTGCCACGATCTAAGTGCTATCCCCCCCAAAAAAACACAGTAATGATTCATAAAATGACACCGGTCTGTACGCGGTACATCATTCAAGGCACATGGGACATATTTCTTATCGTTTTGGCGGTATCCTTGTATTCATGTCACGTTTATGTTGCTCATTTTGCAGTTGTCCCACGTCGAATTCTCAAGTGTTTTCTTAGGGTACCAGAAACCACTGAGTGTCAATCATGCCAGGAGACAACATCAGCTCTTTGTTCAGAATTCTGCAGTCACCAAGCACTCGAGAGTTATGTCACAGTCACATCAACCATAACGACTCCTGATCGATTAAAACGAGTACGTTCTCTTCAATGAAATACCATCTTTCGTACTGGAGTCGCGATGTGCTAATGTGACCGGGTAGTAATTTCTCTCTGCATGTGTACCTACCATTGACATCGTTCGACGCCATTTTGATTGAGTGATGCATTAACACGATTAATGCTCCGTTTTGTGTGGCTGTTAAAGTGATCATAATGATTAGGTCATTTGTTGCGATGTTAGCCGTTTCACATCCCCTTTCATTAAGAAAATTAAGGATGCGTATCCGTCTGTAACCTATCAAACCCAATGAAGTTCATAGGGAGTTAATGTCTGTATCCCGAGGGGGGGGGGGGGTACTCGACCAAAAAAGTAAGAGGTATGTGCCGCGGGCGAGACAAAAAACGGGGGCCTTGGAGCGGGCTTATTGGAAAAAAGAAGGGTCCTTGGAACGGGTCGCCTGCGTGTGAGTGCGTATGCATCCCTATGGAACGTGCATGCTGCTAGCCCGGCGGCACGGGCGCCTGGTGCGCTAGCGCAGAGGCGATGGTCGGACAGCGCTCTGCGGCCGCTTTTCACCAAAATTACGGCTCATTGTAGCAGACCAATGCGGCCGGAACGGCGTAAAGGAAAATGCGAAGCCTTGGAGTGGATTCTTTCTTTTTTTCTCGATAAGAAGAAAATAGTATGATTTGGAGCGCCTTTTTTTTTTGGTTCTTTTCTCAAGACAAAAATACTATGCCTTGGAACGGAAATTTGAATGTAAAGATGGGGGTACCCTCCGCGGCACATACCCACTATGCATTATATACTGAGTGCCCCCCCACCCCCCCCCTCCCCCTGGGGGAGGGGTCTGTATGCTGTGAGGTTTGATGGAGGGTAGAGTACAATTTGCTGATACCAGACTTATGAGAAGAAATGAAATCCTATATAGCTACAACATGCAGTGGCGTAGCTAGGATTTTTCCCGGGGGGGGGGGGGCCTTGCTTTTTTTTCAGGGGGGCACCGGCCATTTTTCCCGTGTGTGTGTATGTGTGTCAAGGGCGAATCTAACTTTTGCCAGTGGGGGACGGGGCCCGAAATTATCTTCACCTATATATTCCCCGATCAGTCACTTCTTAGTTTTATTCTTATAAAACAACATAAATATGAAATAATCTCATAAGCCTTATGAAAAGGGCGAGCGCGAAGCGCGAGCGATTTTTCTTTTACTTTAATGTATTTTTTCCTGAAAATCTAATTTTCTGGGCAATGTTATTTGTGATCCTGAACAAGATCCGTATGTAAGTAGATGATTACTGCGAACGCCAATATATTTCAATAATGCGAGCGCGAAGCGCGAGCAATTTTTTTTGACATTCCGACTTAAAAATTGAAATTTTTGACCTTAAAGCGGGTCACTCTATTAACATTTTGTAAATAAAAGATAGGATATAGTCAATTGGGTATCATTAATAATGCGATCGTGAAGCGTGAGCAGACAATTATTGATATTCTAATGTGAAACTGGATAATTTAAGTACGTTTTGAATAAAGAACATGTAGGCTATCGCGCATGTTTTAGATTTAGACCTAGAATATGGGCATTCTGAATACATTTGTTTAATGGAACATTATGAAATACACGTAGACAATATGAACTCGGCAAATCAAACAATGTGACCACGCAGCGTGAGCTTAAAATGCTGTTATGTTGACCAGAAAACTGACATTTTACAGACCACTTAAATTTTGTAAATGAAAAAAAAAAAAATGAAAGCTCGATGTCCGAGCTAAAATATGTTTTCTTTATTGACTTCAAAACTTGCTCCATATCAGCCTATTGAGCAACATATGAATCTGATCGAACAGGCAATTCTGGTGCGAAGCGCAAGCAAAAATTTTTATATAGTAACATGAAAGATTTGTTTTTTACTTGCAAGTCTTCTCACATTATTTCATTCACTCGTCTTCCTCATCTTATTTTCCTCTTCTTTTTCTTCTGTCTTTCTTCTTCTTTTCTTTTTTTCTTTTCTTCTTTCTCCCTTTTTCTTTCTTTTTCTTTTGCTCTGCCATTTTTTTCTGGGGGGGGGGGGCACACCAAATCTCAGGGGGGGGGGCACGTGCCCTCCAGGCCCCCCCCCCCGTAGCTACGCCACTGAAGACATGAGGTTCAGCCAATTTAGTAAGCAGTACCAGGGAACTTCCTGGCAGTAGTAGAAGTACCATCTAAAATGGAAGACAATCACTCCGGTGCTTGTTTAGGCATGGTGAAAAAGTACTATTTCTACAAGATGACGCTAGAAACTACAGAGAAAAACAAGAATATAGACCTACAAGAATATATTACCCGTTATCTGTAATCGGACCTAATCTAAACTCTTAATTCTAAATTGTGGTTTAACTGTATGATTTTATATAGCCGATTGTGACATAAACAATACAGGTTCGATTTTTTAAAGCTCATTCATACACATAATTATCAGGGAATAATAACTGAATTAGTTGGTCGCCATAGTAGCACAATGGAATAGCATAATGGAAATAAAAAACAAGCGTTGAAAAATATGACATTATCGGTTTCCCATAATTAATTGCCATAACAATGATGATGATGATGATAATAATAATGATAATAATAATAATAACAATAATAATAATGGTAATGATAATAATAATGATAATAATCCGCTTTGATATATAGCGCTTAATACATCGGAACTAAGTGTCAGATATACCCCAGTCATCGGACTCATTCAGCCATTCCCGCGCACAATGTATGCACATCCTCCACTCCCTGGGGAGAAATTGAGCTCTATAGCAGAGACGAAATGGCAATTGCATGTTTTGTTAATGTTTTCAAATAGTTTTGTGTAGCGTGTATAAACCGATCAGTGCACCACAGCGACTACTAAGGTGGGTTATGCAGTTGGCGCAGATAGAATTGTGAGGAAACTGAAAAAAATATTTCATTCTTAATTTTCCTGCCCTGCCCCTTGAAAGGCTAAAAAAAGTTATGAAGTGATTGAACCACAGTGCATGTCTTTGTCCTACATACTTTTATGGGATCGAACAGCTCCAGAAGCAAAGCGGAAATTAAAAAGTTTCGATGATGGAATATCCGTGTCTTGCTGGTGGTCATGGAAATCAACTGTAATGAGACGATTCTCCCCCATCCTCCTTCTTCATTAGACCCTGCCCACCCGTGGCCCACCCTTGCTGTAGCCTCCTGCGAAACCTATCTTCTTTGAACATGGCCCGGGTCCCGTAACACAAAGGTTGGCGATAAATCCCTAATTTGAAAGAACAGTTCTGGTTGGTCCCTCGTCAGTGTACTTATCAAAGTGCGTATGCAACGATGATCTTGATAGGTCATTGACTCATTTAGCGATTGATCGTTAACCTTTGTGTTGCTGGACTCCGATCAGACCTTTACAATATATTCTCCCTCATTCTCTTCTCATCTTCATCATGTTCATTGTTTCCCTTCGCCACAGGTACATCATTTTATACGTTGGCATACCACCATCACCAGCATACCATAGGCGCCCATATGGTATGCTGGTGATAGATGAAAAAAATAATACAAAGAGGAGAGAATAATAAAAAAAACGAAGAGAGTGGAAAAGGAAAATAAAAGAACGAAATGTGTTGCAGTGAGCGGGCTTCATCGGGAAACTGTTTATATAAAAAAAAATCAATATTTTTTTAATAGTAGAAGTAGTAGTAGTAGTAGTAGTAGTAGTAGTAATGATAATAATAATACTAATAATGATAATGATAAGAATAATAGCAATAATAACAACAATAATAATGATAAATATAATAATGAAAATGAAAATCATAGTAATAATATACAACATTTATATAGCGCGTATAATACGATGTTTCTAAGCGATGCTTAATATTATCTCGGCATTTACAGAGCTACCCTGATGAAGTGTTCGAGCATTCAAGGAATTCCTTCCTACCTGATACTCATTTGCTACTCCTGGGTGGAAAGGAACGAACATTGATGATTCTTTGCCAAAGGATGCAAGTGCCACGGGTAGATGTGAAACCCGGCCGTGTTCCATAAGTCGGATGATTTATCCCCGGAGCCATAACAGTTCTACAACATTTGTCATTGTCAGACATGACAATACCTAAGTTCATTTCGCCCCCTCCCTTGCCTAATTATGCATTCACTTCCTAATTAGACACAAGGGTCTTGCATAGAACAAACAAAAATTCAAATGATACCTTGAAAGAACACTAATTGCAGTCGGCGCTTGCATTGGTTATGGACTTTATGGACATAAAATACAATGATCCACTTTCCTCTAATATGATCAAAGCACATTAATGTTAACATCATGTCTTTCTTTTAAGGCCTTTCCTTAAGTATTTTTGTCCAAGAATTATCCGTAAAGTCTAATTTAATTGCTTATAATGGCTAACGAGCAACTTCAACGGAGCCAAAATAGGATAATGGAGGAGTAGTTCATTTCAAACCTTGTAAAAAGGTATACGGCCAAGAAAAGTAGGCATTCCCTGAGTCTGAGTAAAGGTTAACAACCCTTCACAGAAACCTGACTGTTTCCCATGCCATCACCCAATAAATTCTGTCATTTAAGCTATATTTGGGCTACCTGCTCTTTCGAATTGACAGACATACCCTTCGTAAGAGAACCAAATACATTTCATCCTCGATGATAAATGAGCCGTAAAATCTAAATTTAGGAACGTTGTCACACTTTTATGACAATGCGTTTATATAATTCCTCATCTTTTGTTTTGTTGACAGCTATATACCCCGTCCTGCTTATAAAAAAAAACCCACTTCTACAACCAGGCGCCAATATATATATATATTTTTTTGTTTTTGAGGGGGGTGAACTATTTTTGTCTCAAATGAATAACAGGAGTCTTTACAGTTACACAGCTCAGACCCCTCCTTTTTTTTTACTCACATTTCCTTCTCCCCCTTTTCTCCATTTGTCACCCTTTCTCTCCCTTTCTTCCCCACCCCACTCCTTCTTGAACAATCATCAGATCATGGGAGGAGTGGTCATCACTTCCACGCTGCTCTCGCCCCTGTCAAACAGACTTTCTAAAACCAATTTTATGAATATTTCTCTCTTACCTTAATGATTTCGGTTGATATGAGTTCACACGCAATAAATTGCAATGTACCTCACAGTGTAATTGGGAATTAGGCAGCTACATGATAATATTTTCACGAAATACAACTCAACTCAAATCATGCACAGGGATGTGGGTCTTTCGTATATTAAAAGGAACACGTCTAAGCACGAGATGAACCTCTTTATGAGGCTTTACTTCGATATTTCAAGAGGGGCGGGGGGGGGGGGGGGAGAAGACAAGTTTCTCTCTCTTTTAAAGAACATTATGTTTAAACGAGGGATGCCCGTGATATCGGATACACAGGAAATAATCCTACTCATAACCTCGATGAGATTGCCCTCCTTCTCCAGACGATTCAAACATAACACCTTTGACGTAAGCTATTGTCATTTTAAACCAAACAGGGGAAAT